>NC_139763.1:7017091-7417195 GCF_965231275.1 Zosterops lateralis
TCTTGACATTAATAGCACAAATCAATTTTAGCATGCAAAGAGCTCAGTCTCCTAATAAATGACTCCTATCAATGACTGCAAAGCTGATGCTTACATCACTGATTTCAGGGTAACAACTAACAAGTTAAACATTTCATTACAAATTCCCAAACCTACAATTACATTTTTGCATGTATAAATGACTCCTTAGCTATGAGCCAATGCAAAAGAAAACTGGTGAAAATAATTCCATTTTTATATTTACTTGTAACTGAGATTTTATTTTGGAAAGGATCCACTTTGGAGGATCCCAACGGTGATGAAGTTTCCTCCTAGTCTGGTTTTCACTTGTCTTTTAGAAGGGAAGGGTTGCTACACCTATTATAGGCAAAATGTTTTCGTTAATTACAAACTGCATTATGCATGTCACACCTGTATATGTAATTTCTTAATTCCTCTATGGAGCTTAATTATTGATATATAGTTCTTTAAATCAAGAGTTCATGTGGTACCTGTGGAGAATGTTAGACTCAGAAACTGCTGAGACCTTGATGCAATGGACACAGGAAATGCCACCACAAGTTTTCCTTGCCTTTCCAAAAATATCTTCTCCATGGAAAAGAGCCAGCTCCTACTGCAATTTATTACTTGCCCACTTTATGGACAATAGCACAACAGTGAAGAACTTCTTTTATATAGAGAAAAATACAAATATGAATTCTAATTTAAGCAAGGGGCAATAAGCTGCACAGGCTCCAAATCCCCCTGTCATGTTTAAAAATGGTACTGCTTATTTAAAGGAAACTTGAAAATCATAACACAGTTTTAGTTTTGAATAATCATGTGTTACACAAAGTGTTCCAGTGTTAATTCAGCCTTTGTTGCAGAGTATGTGTAGTTAAGTATCTATGTATGTAAGCCTACTGTCATTTCGTCAGCATTAAAGTAACATGCATTATTAATTAAACAAGAAATGCAGGCAGTTTTGGGGAAGAAAACAACATTGCATCAATTGTATAACCCATCTGGTAAAAATGAATTAAACCATTATGGTATTTTCCTATAAAACTCTTCATTACATCCACAAGGTTTGTCTTGGAAAAAACAGACTCAGGCTGGAATTAAAAATAAAAAAAAAGCTGCATCTTCAGGTTCTAACACACATACACAAAACACCCTTACACACTTTAATCCCTATGGATTCTTACTGGCATTATAATATTTTTCTGCAAGTAACTGTGGTGCTGAGTCCTATATATTAATTTTTAAAGATCACATGGAAACAAAATATGGTAATGATTACATCATGGCGACAATGTAATGTCAAAAATAACTACAACATTCAGATTCCCATGAAATATGCACATTCTCCCTACACGAAAAACAAAATCACAACATTTCACATTAAAGAAGCAACAAAAATACGTACAAGTATTCCCTTTTAAAAATCTTTTCTACGAAGGTAGGTAAGCTGAGCACTATGGAAATGCACTCCCTGATTTATGACCAAGGAGTTCACTTAACACACAGATTTTCAACAACATAAAGCAGTGCTCAGGTTTAACCTATGTTTTATTTGAATTTATTCCACCAACTCTATGGAAAATGTGCTTTTACAAACTAGAGCCTTCCACCAGTGATATCCCCAGGAAGGATCCTGAGTGCACTCTGTGAGCAAAGTGAGTCTGTACCTGAGTGGAGTTGGATAGTTGGTTTTTCCACGGCTCCTCTGCGCTGCTGGTCAGGTTTGTGCGGTTATGAGGTAGAGAGAGTGCGTTTCGCTGCAGGTAAGGCACGTTTCCATTACTTCCACTTTCTGTTATGTGATTATTGCCTATCAAAATAGTGTCTGTACTACCCAGCGTTCTTGCTGTGCTGCAGGGAACGGGGCCTGCTGGAAAGGGTCCATTAGCCATAGGCTGCCCGGGGCAGGCGGGACGGATTCCACGCTGAGCGACGTTAGGCACTCTGGTCAGAGCAACCTGGGGCTGCTGGCCAGAGATGGAGTTTGTAGGCAGTGATGAATCAGCTGTTGGCCCGTTAGGAATTCCAGTAGATCGTACCTGTGCAACTCCTGTTTGTCTCATCTAGCGGAACATGAACAAAGCAACAACAAGGTTGGCGGCGGAACTGAGAGAGGAAATGGTCACACAAGGTTTATGTACTTTGCTGCACTGGTCACTTCCAATTTTATGCTCATTTTAAGATCTTCACAGTTGCTTTTGAGAACTAAGATGACTGTCAGAGTCATAAAAATGCTGAGTAGATTCTAAGTAAAGCTATCAGCACACATTTTTTCTTGGCCCTTTAGTCTGAATGTTTTACTGCTGATGCTGGACAGAGATGGAGAGAGAAGTGAACAATGACAGGACGAGAGAAATGCCAACTGTTTTCAAGCAGGACTGCTTTTAGATATGTCCACTCACTTTACTTTGAAAGTGTGGCTTGAAAACTTTTATATTAACCAGCTGTCCTATAATAAAACACAGCTAAACTCATTATGTTTTAACCACTAATCCACAACTATCCTTTATCCTGAAAAAATTAACATAATGAGAGCAAAGGGCACGAGAGCTCTGTACAGCAGAAATTCTTCAGAATTCTAGAAACACAACAGCCTCCATTACTGACAAAAGTGGTGAAGATAAGAAAAATATTTCTGTTCTCACCTGCTGGTGTTGCTGCATCAAGACAAACTGACTCTCCAGCTGTTCCAGCATAAGTTTCTGTGCTGGATTTAGATTATTTCGGTTTGCACGCAGCTGTTCCAAGTGCTAAAAAAACCAGCAGTGGGGTTCATAATCATTAAAACTGCATGGGATTTTTAATAACTTTATTGCATAAAATACTAAATAAGTATCCATGAAGAGAAGACTTGTAAAGCTGAAAATAATCAAGACTTCTGTTGCAGACTCAAACATCTTTCCATACACTCTCTTGCAAACAAACCTTATTGCTAGTTACTAAAATTAAAGAGACTCTGTAAATTATTTGACTGTATAATTATTACTGCCACACTAAAATTAAGTGTTCTGGTACCATAAAAGAAAACTACATTCAAGCATGATTAGATAGAATTCTTATCATAATTATGTATATTTTAACACCTTTTTGTATTGTATTAATTTTATTAATACTTTTCATGACAAAGTGAATTAAACCTACAGGCACACATGAAAATGTCTCCTGAAAATGTAAAAAAAATAAAAAACAAAACAGAAAATTGTATGATTTAATTAGTGAGAGCAGTGTCTTAAGTTACAATATTGATCTCGTTTGCAACTGATAAATTTACCAGTTAAATTTATAGTTTGGTATCTATTACCAAAAAACTGAACTCTGTACTCATTTTAAAATACTCAGCACCCTGCATTATTCTACCAGTAAGTCTGCTGCTGCTAAGTGGTATGACTTAAAAATCAGATGATCATGGCTCATGCCAAAATCCCTGGATTAACAGTACCTTCCATTCTGAATTCCCTCTGGAAGGGAGTGCAATAAATAATATATATATACACACATATATATGCATGAATATTTACATGCCATATCCATCCAGACTCTGAGCTGCCAATTTTGAAAGGCCAACTTTGAAGATGCAATAAAGGCTTTTTTATTCACTCTCCTCTTGCATCATACATTTTTGGCTTTCTTTTTATATGTGCTGGAACCATGTCAAGCTATTGCCAGCACATCCAGTCTATACTCAAGAGAGGCCTATTGAGGTTCTGCTTAGAGGAGGACATTGGATCTGGAAAAAGGTGATACTGGAAAGGGGAAAAAGTAGTAAAATATAAAATAAGCAGAGGAAATAATGAGAATACTTGGGGAGGGAGAGAGAGAGAGAGAAAGAATGACTGAGGAAGAACCAAAGGGGTGGGGAAGCAGGAGAAAGAGGAAGGGAAAATTATACAGTATAATAAAGCCAATATTGTTCAGACAGAGAAACAGCTGAAGAACTATACTGGAATTGAGGGGAACACTGCTCAGTTAATGAGAATGCTTTCTGCCTCTGCACTGTGCTCCCTTCTATTTCTCTTTGCATGTGTAATGCATGGGTAAAATTTTCCAGCAGGGCCTGATTTTCAATATGTGGAATTCCTGCTGAAGCTCACTGCATGCCTTAATGAACTGAAGAGACAACAAAACCTCCTGACAAAAACCACCCAAAATAAGATTTCCAAACTGAAATCTAGCTTTTCATACAACTGTGTCAGGTGACACAAAATACAGAAAAGCAGCAGCAGATTTCATTTGAGTAATCATTTTGTAGAATGTGCTTATTTGTTTATGCAAACTGATCCAAGAAGCAACCTCAGAGGAAGAGATGATATTACCATAACACTTCTACACCTCTTTTAATATCCCCCACACTACAGCAAGTCACAAAACTCGCTTTGCACACGAGTGTGACAATTTGTGTATCTGTCTTTAAAATATGTTAAGAAAAAAGAGTCACTCTATGTTCTTACTTTATAAATTATAGAGTTCATATAATGTAAGTGTTCAGTTTCTGATAGAGATCATCTAGTTTACTACTAGAACTTATTTTACATAGAGAGGCCAAAAATTTTAGAAGAACTTGAACTACATCCTGGGAATTATTTGGGAAGTATTTTACACTGAATTTCAGGAATGTGAAACTAGAACAATTCCCAGGTTTATTTTCTTAAAAGGAAAAAGGAAAGAAACAAAATACTTGACAGAGCTTCTGAAGATCTCCCATACATACCTGTAATTTCTGTGGTGTCAAGCACCAAGAATGAATTTGTTGCTGTACAGGAGGATGTGACACTGTATGGCCACTGCTCCAAACATCTGAAGTATTCTGAGAGAAAATGTTACATTAAAATGTGTGACTATCAAAGGGCCAACATAATTTCTTTTACTATCTAGATTTTATCTTATTTATGAAAGAACTAGTAAATGCTTCTAGAATAATAATATAAAAATATATAATAGTAAGAATGTACTAAAATAACCAAGTCTCATTCTACCATTCTCAACTGTATCAGAGTAGTCTGAGGAAAAAGTTAATTGCACCTAATACCATAAGCAGAAACAAGCAAACCAAATTATGCAATTAACTTAAATGTATGCTACTTTTAAAACTGAATACTTTATCTACTATAACACTATTACATGATGATGAAACACTTGAATTCTAAATATAAGCAAAGGCAATAGACAGGATGACATGATTGTCTCCCTCTCAATCATCAGACTACAACTGCACTTCTTCACTGACACAACTACAACTGCAGTATAGTGCCACCAATCTGCACTGCCCTTAAGAACCTCCTGTCTGTGCTGGAATCTGATTAAAACACACCACTGAAAAATGTTGTTTTTAAATTTCTAAAAACATTCCCCACCTTGATGCCAAAGGATTAAAATTTACAGCACAAATTCTGTGCATGCTGCATCATTTCAATGCATATTTCCATATAATTTTGGTAGGGGGCTCTAGTTCATTGGAATATATACCTTTGTTGGACTAGATGTTCTTTTCCTCTTGGCAGGACTGGTCAGGTCATCTACTTGGCTAGAAGGAATCATGTGTAGTGGCAAGGATTGCTGTGAAATTGGTGTTTGAGTGAGGCCTAGTACAGGTTCAGTATTTGGATGATGAGGTTTACAAGCCTAAGAATCACAGAAGGAAGACAAAAATATGGTTCTATATATTCTTAATGCTTTCCTTTCAATTTTATAATTTTAACAGCCCACACACATTAAAAGGGCCGAGTAGATATTCTGAAGCTGATCTCAATAACTGAAAAATCAGTTTCCATATGGTCATCAATGGAGGAATGTGTACCTTTCACGGGATTATTAAACCACTGCAGCACTTCTATTTAAGATGAAATCTTTTAAAATCATGAAAATCCACAAAGGTCTAAATTGGTACCCCCATATTTCTCCCACATTTATAGGGAGCTCCTTGATCTAATATCCCTCTGCAAATAAATCAAAGGCTTCTTTTAATCAAAGCCAATCCTGTGCTCAATAAAATAAGCTTGACCACTACCGATTGTAAAGAACCCTTAAAGCTGGGCACCTGCAGAACATAACCCAACTTCTCACCTGCTGTGCTGTGTTCATGGCACCCTGCCTGGAGGTAAGCTCTGCGGGGATTGGTAGGCTCCATGCCTCCTCAATACTAGGAAGTAATTTAGTTTTATTCTGTAGACTACCTTGTGGAAGGTTACACAACTGAGCCTAGGAAAAATTATGTAAAAAGCAAATTTAACACAAGCCTACTTTAGTAAGAGCAAGTCCATGAAATCTTCCTAAATGCTGTAGCTAATTATGTCTTAAAGAGAGGATAGATTTAAAATTTCGGGGTTTAGAAAGGTGCTAGGTATAAAAGAGGGTAACCAGAATATAAACCTTTGTGAGAATCAGAACAAAGATGAGCTCTGGATTCAGAGGTCTCATAATTCCTTTTTTTCTGAAATTGCAAACAAGAGTGAAAGATAGTGTGTTGCGTATTCTCACTATATGTTATGAGAACTTAAAAATGTAGACAAATACAAAGAAAAAAGCGAAACGATGTAAAACAGTATGCTTTGATTAAATGTGCAAAATAGGCTTTATAAGGAATTAAGTTCCACTTAAAAATGAAGAAATAAAATATTACAGGCTATGATATGCTTACAGTACACATGAGAACAGGTTAAACACACCACAAACAACTGCAAGTTAAACCCATATGTGACTTCTGCCCTCCCCTCTGCTGTGTGCTTGTAAGAGTATTTCCCCTGCTTAAAAGGTTAGTTTTACCTGTAAATACTTTATCCGTGCTGCAAGTGCAGAGGTATTACTACAATTTTTGCTCCTAGTTGCATTTAAGTAGCATTTAATGGCATCCTGAGGCTGGTTGCAGGACTCATAGAGTGTGCCTAGGTCCATCCAGGCTGCAGCATGGCCATGGTCCAATTGTACAGCACAGATATAGGCCTGTAAAGCATCCATAGGCTGATTTTGCTGTTGGTACAGCACACTGAATAGAAAGATTAGTGAAGTGGAGAATTAATAACAAAGTCAAGACATGAGCAACTCAAATATACACATCCCTCCCACAACCCCTTCATAAATCCTGGCATTATATAAACCACAGTTATAAGAGTATAAAACTTTAACATGCAAAATTCACATACAGTATTCACATATTCAGTATTTTAAAAAATTGAGAAAGCAAGTATTAACTCCTTATTTAAACTTCAAATCAGACAAGTCTGACAACATGGGTGTATAAATAAGAAAGACTTTACAGTCCCTCTGAGTTCACAAAAGAGTTAAAAAGCTGATATTCTTTATTTATAGATATTAGCATGGAATTGTATCATTGTATTATCCTGTATCATTCTTACCCTATTGAACACCATGTATCTGCACTTGCTTCTGATTTATCAATAGATTGCCTATAAGATATAAAGGCATCCTGAACTTTCCCAATACTTGAATAGCACCTGGAAGAAGAAAAAAAAGAACTTAGGTAGTATTTATAGAAGGTAATCATTGAGCTTACCAAGACTGATCTGATAAATGTTAAGTCATGCAAATACACACTCAACATTTGCTGTTTCTGAATGCCAGGCACAAGCAGACTCAAACATCTCAACATGTATTACTAATTATTTATTTAAGCACCCCAAAACTACTTAAACCCTGGATCACTACATTTCTAAGGAAAACAATCATCCCATATTTGACAGACTTGTATTTCTTTCACCCGTGATACCTTATCAGTCAATAAAACCAGTATTTATCTACAGATAGCATTAGAGTGAAACAATTAAGTTACCTATTTCATCAAACAAATGGTTATAAAACTTAATGTTCTACAAAACAGAATTATTGAGAAATACTGACCAACTCACCCAGGATGGTCCCTGACTTCCTGGGAGGCTTTTTATGTGCATTTCTTGCATCTCAATCATATTTTAGTAATTAACAAACCAGTTACTTTTACTGCATATATAGAGCACCAAACTTTGTAAAAGGTTGTGTGATTCTGTATTTTTTTATAAGTCTTACTTTAATTCCTCACGTACAAATTCAAAGGTATTCTGGCATTAAAGAGAACTACAATCTTACCACAGGGAACGATATCTACAGTTCTAAAATTAAAAGCTGCAAATAAAGCCAAGATCAAATATCCATCTACATATATTTACTAGTTTCATCAACAATAACTGTATTGTTTGTAATAACTTTCCCAGTTTGACAACTTTCAAAACATGTAAATAACAACAGGATACTTATTCAAGTAAATAATAAAAACCAAGCAGAACAGTGCAGACAAAGGTTTTTCAAACATGTTACACTCTTTCAAGTATTTTTGAGGCACAATAGGAAAGGAATACAATAAAATATAGCATTACTTTGCCTAATATCATCCATTAAGTCTGAATACAATGATTCAGGAGATTGTTTTAATGACAACCTAACCCAATGTCCAAACAGACACGTTCCACTCTGTGTATCACACAGATAAAGTCCCTCATTAGGGCAGCACTAACATTAGGTCCCCACATAACTCTGGCAGATGGAGTTTTTCCAGTGGGAGAGAAAGGAGGTGGTGATGTATTTTGAAAGATAGCTTGAACCAACTTGTTATCTGGTTTGAACAACCGAAGGAAGGAATTGCACAAGAGAATATGTGAGGAGGGAAAAAAAGAGTGAATGCACAACCCCATAACCTTGTTCTTCTCCTCCTGCCAGAGTATGGACTGGAGAAATAGGGCACAGAAACATTTTTGCTCTAGTCCTCCCTGTAAAGCAAAACAGATGCTCCCACTAAATTTTCCATCCCATTTCCTGAATTCTGCTCCTTGTCTGCAGGGTCCTGTGCTTCACCCTGACCACCTGAGAGCAGAGCACAGCAGCTGCACCTGGAGGAACTCCAGCTCTGTCCTGCCTGAGAACTCAACTTGCTCAAGGTACCTGGAATAGGACTACTGAAGGAAAAACAGGGTTTCAGCCCAGTGGAAGGTAAGATGCACAAGATGATCCCTGGCTCATTTTCCCTCCACACTTGCCCTGCCCCTCCGCCCCACACACTCGGTGCTGGCTGAAAATCCCTGTCTTTCAGGAACAGCTGGAGAAATATTATTAGCGTGACAAAATCAAAAATAGGTTCCAGCTGTATGTGACCAGAATCCCCAAGAACGTCAGCTGGAAGACACTGAGGTTAGGATATTCATTTTATTTTTGCCTTATTCTTTTTATATGTATTCCTCAACCGAATTGATGTGTTCACATATGGACTTGAATTGCCCTCAAAGCTTTCTCCAAAACCTGAGTATTTCAATAGTTACTGCTGGCTTAAGTGAAGTACTCAATTTTTTTAAAAAAGGAGACCAGAAAAACCCATCAAGTTCATATGATTTACATCTGGGAATGTTATTTTTCAAGTAAAAAATACAGTCAAAGGCTACAAAACTAATTGAACACTTAAATAGACATTAGAATGGATCGGTTTGAGCTATACATTGCTGTGTATGCCCTTTAAAAATGGATGTCTACCTAAGAAAATGTTTGTATTTCAGTGCAAAAACTGAGATTAGGAGCGAGATTCTGAGAAAATAAAGAGAGAAGGAATTATGAAAAAGGTATGAAGAAAAGTAACAACATTCACAGAGGATTTACAAAAAAAAGAGGAAGAGAAACAGGTAAAACCAGGCCACATATATTCAGATTATTGTAAACGTGTAGACTGAATACAAAGTACAAAAAAGCAAAGCCACTTGGGTAACATACTTCATTTCAACTTCTAATCTTTATTCATCCCAAATATGTTAGCACCTTGTCTTTTCATACACTTCCCAGAAAACTTAAGACTTCAGCAGATACTTTCCCTTCATTTTTCCTCTGACAGAATTAAGAACAGTGTAAGATACTCACAATAATGAGTATCCTCAAAAACAATTTACCAATACAGTTACAGTGTCTATAAAGTCTTTTCTCACCTTCCAAGGAAATACCAGGATTGACCAGAATTTGGATCTGCTTCTAGAGATTTCTGGAGATACTGTATAGCATAGCTTTCCTTGGTTGCCTTGTCTCCAAGCTGATCCACGGTGTGATGCATCCAGCCTACAAAAACAAATCCACAATTGGGAGAAGTGAAATTCCCCAAGACCATTTAATACTCTGGCACAGCAGGACTTTGCAGCATTGGTGTCTTTTCAAAAAGAAGAATATCAAACAATAAAACCACTTATACATAGATTACAAAGTTTTAAGAACTTTTAAACTTCTATACTAAAATTACAGGACCAAAAAACCCCAAAGTTAAAATTACTTTCACATAGTTTTAAAGCACTTTTTTGGGTTTAAATAACGTTCTAAGAGATCAGGAGCACAATTATGAACTGCTCAATCTCCTATTATAAAAGTGAATGTTAATTCTTTCCTTCTCTGAACACAGACACCTTCCCTGACATTGTGAAAAATGCCACCATTCTCCCTGTCACACAAAGCAATTATGTTTTCTATACATCCATCCATCCATCTATCTATATATATCTATAGCTAACGTGTACCATCTACATATTATGTTGTTTACTCTTTTTCTTCTAAACGCTTGTATTTGTCCCATATGTACATTTGGACAAAGAATTTTTGCATCTCCACTGGAATCTTATATTATCATTTCCTCCTCATTAATACAACATACTTTCCATTCACCTTGACAAATGCCATCACCTCTCATCTACATAACAAATTCATCTATCCACACGTCATACTCTTTCAAATGCCTTTTCTTCTTTCATTACATTAGACAAATTATTAATCCCCACTTGAAAGGCCTCCCACAACCCATCCTCCCCTATAATATTTTACATGCTATTAAAACAGATCTCTGCTCTAGCACTGATGCAAGGCTTGGTTACGACTTCAAACAAAGCACCTTCATCACCTTCTCCAGCTGCTCCTCATCTGCCTTAAGCTCAGATGGAATTCCTTCAAGCAGCCACAAAACTATCTCACTGCTGTTCATACAATGAGTACAAACAAGGAAATCTTTTGTGGCCAGCAGCTGGCTTGCTGAAATCACTGCATACCACAGTGCTCAGCAATGTCTTGATGTTTGCTCAATTGCCATGCATTTGTCTTAACAAGACACTGCTTCTCAGAGAACATTTGTAAAATGTTAAGATGTGACGAAAGTTTGTCCCTGTCACACCCATAAACAGCCCCTTGTGGAACACTGTGACACCGATTTCATAAAATACCCAGGGTTTGTATAAAGTTAATGGCAGAGCTGAGCACAGCCCTGCACTACCTGTCCATTTAAAACCTCTGAGAGCTAAACTTTCAGCACCCTAAATTTGTGCTTTTTGATAAAGTCAAACTACACCAACAGGCAAGACTGAGAACTGAACTGATGAGTATTTGCAGGCTCACCTCGTTCTCTGTAATTACACTTCCCTTTATGATTTTTATTATACCTGTTCTATACAGCTCAGTTTTTTATTCCATGGGCTCACACTTGCTAACAAACACCACACTTCTGCAAATGGAATGCAAACTGCCAAACTGTAACACAGGCAATTGAAAACACAATCACAGCTACTGAACATTTGCCTGAGGTGGTCTAAGAAACATCACTTGAAAATTATGGTCACAAGCAGAAGTTCAAATATTTCATGCATTTTAAGAAATGACAGGTAAAGGGTCAAGTGGTTACAGTGCTGAAAAAGGTACTCAGTCTTGACTGGAATTTAATCAAGTAAAAAAATCTACCAATCAGGAGGAAAAAAAGAGAAAAAACACCAGTGATTCTTGCAGTCACATAACACAGCTTTGTCATTAAATTGATAAATAAGCTACAATTTTGATTCAAATCTCAAGCCTCTGAAGTGCTTCAGCATACAGAAAATACTCATGCTTTAAGGAAAAAAGGCTTCTCTGAGGTTGGAATTCACCTGAGTAACTGTACATTAAGGATATATGTACCAGATGCTGTTGCAGACAAAGCCTGAGATAAAGATAATAGTTCAGGGATTATGAACAAGGGTAAAAAAAAAAAGACATTAAACAATTTCCTCTATCTTTAGAAATGTTGTGTGCCTATTTTCTGTTTCATCAGAACCTTGCTGGATTGAAAGATAACATGTATCTTTGTGAGATCTTTACTGAGGTTTGGTGATAAAAAAGAACGAGTCTATTTCTAGAAGACAGAAATGAGAACCAGCAATCCCTATCTGCTTTCTCTGATGAAACAAGGGTTGCTTCCCAATTTTATCTTCCTGCACAGGGAGCTGAAAAAGGCAGAAAGCAAGAAAGGGAGAGCAAACAAAACTCTTCCACTAGGATAGCACAGCAGAGGAAACTGGATCTGTTCTTGAGCATAAAATGAAGAAAGTACATAAAGAAGGGGATGGAAAACCCCTAAGCTGTGCAGTTTCCCATTTGCAAGACCTACCTCTATCTCAAATTCTCAACCAGCACGACTATTCTTCCATTGCTGGAACATTTTTAATATGATAAACCAAACCACAGACCTTGTCCATACTTCACAAATGTTCCATGGTCTTTTGCAGATCTTTGCAATCTCATTTGGACAGATTTGGAACAAATCCCTCTGATGTGCTAGCCCAGGTCATGAGTCTTTTTTTCCTGCTTATCAATCAATCTCACACTTTTTCTTTAGTATACGTGTGTGTCTGCAGGCATGAACTTCTTCCGCATTTCAGCACCTCAGATGCCTCATCCAATTACACAGACACCATCTAAGAATGCCTCTAGTCAAAAATCACTGGGAGAGCACTTTGGGAACTCTAAGCAGATGTTTGTGTTGTTCTTATACTCTTCCTTATGCAACAGCTGAGTACAACTGGAGCAGGAATACTGGGACAGACTTGATGTTCAGTCTCATTAATTTAACGTCATTTTGGGGAAAGTGATGATAAGAATTGTTGTCTGGAAAGCAAATGGAACAGCAAAGAGAAGGAAAGAACAAACTGCTCTTATCCACCTGTACAGATCTTACTGTGATGTCTACCTGAACTAGCCAGCATTCATCAGCTCAACTGGGCATGTGTTTATCTGGGAATCACAGGGTTCTCCTCCACAGTCACAGCTTTAGAAACCAGCAACGGGAGCAAAGATTTTAGTAATTCTCTCACAAGTTATCTGAACTTGCCTAAATTCCAATTTGGCTCAATAAACATTAACTAGAGAAGGAAAATAAGCAAAAGCTATTTTCAAACTGATTTTTTTCTGTCAAAGGGGAAAAAAAAAAAAGAGTTCAATATACAAATACAAATATGTTTTGACTGGGTTTTGCAAGTAGCATTCTGGCAGATGGCAGGTATTTTCTATTATTTTTTCTAAGCAGCAGTGCACCACCCGGAATGTGCTTCCTGAGGAGGTGTTTTTTATTACCAGCTGCTAAAGACTAAATCTGTGATAAACACCAGACTGATAAATATCACTGTTAACAGAGAAGAGCAAAGGAAAAGGCATTATTCCTTCAATGTTCCAGTTAAGACCACTCTATCCCTTTCTCCACACAGAAGCTACCCACACAACAAAACTGGGTGACCTATGCTGATTGAATAAAGAGAG
Source organism: Zosterops lateralis (assembly GCF_965231275.1). Taxonomy (NCBI): domain Eukaryota; kingdom Metazoa; phylum Chordata; class Aves; order Passeriformes; family Zosteropidae; genus Zosterops; species Zosterops lateralis. Next base: position 7,030,652 of record NC_139763.1, read on the forward strand.
TTAATCCAGTTTTCAGACAGCAGATAATTCTCAAAGTCACTGCTCTTACTGCTAGCACAGAGACTTGTGGCAGGATTTTATTAGTACAACCATGTGCCTTTGCTTCTATTGTGGCAACATACATCAAACACATGAAAAGAGCTGGTCAGCTCTTTTGAGAAGCCTGTCTTCCACTTATCAGATGCACAGCCTTTCTGGATGAAACTGCTGACAAGTCATACTAGGTGACATAATACCAAGCTAAAAAACAAAATTCAAAGGGCTTACTGAGATGTAAGCAACAGTGTCCTGTAACAGCAAAAAGAGCAACACCCAGAGCCCTGCAGCAAACTCCTCCAGCAGTTACATTTGAGATTTCACAGAGATGACTCAAAATTAGCCCACTGATTTTGACATTTTTGTCACAGAGCACAAATTATCCCACTCTGAATCCATACACAATCCATACATTACAGAAAAAGAAAGCACTGTGGCCATAACTTAATGCCAGTTACAAAAATGACCACTATGTGAAGAAAGAAGAAAAGAAAAATGGGCATAAGCAGGCTAAATTAATATTTAGAATAATAAATTAGATGAAGAACATGGAGGTGAATGAAGAAGTTCCTGTACTGGGTTGAACAATTTAAACAAAATATTCTGGAAATACTTTTATATGGTATAGAGGACAAAAGCATTTTATTCTACCCACTTTTTAGAAATTCTTGTCTAAAAAATTATTTATCAGCTTTCTATAAACACAGAAAATGACAATTAAAAAAAAAATTCCTTTTCACTTTTTATGTGGGTTTTTTTAAATGAAACCTGATGAAAAACCTTTTAGTTACAGAAGCTGGTTTTCATTACATAGTATAATTATAGAGAAAGAAAAGGTAAAATTTTCAGTTGTCATGTTCTTCTAGTCTGACACAGAATATTTGTGTTTACTGCATTTTGCCTGGCCATGTTCAAGGGATGTTAACAGAGGCAGAACAGAGAACACAGAATTCCAACTGCTGCCCTCTTTCTCTGGAAGACCACCCTCTCACTGCCCAAAATCTAACACAAAAGAGTTTTTTAATTTTGTAAGTTTAATAAAAATATTTTCCTCCTCTCTTATTTACTTGATTAACTACTGCTACATGTTCTATCTGGGTTAAACTCTCACGTACCATGTGCAGTGTGTCTAAGACTCGCTTTGGAAATGGAGCCTTAAAAAACACTGCTGAAGGCAAAGGTGGCAAAAACGAAACACAGAGGAAAATAAAAGTTAATTTTACATACCTAACTGCTGTAAGACAGTTGCTTTTACTTGTGCAGGAAGGTTTTCGATCTGCAAAAGCTGTTCATAAGCTTCCTTTGCAGAGTGATACTTTCTCTGCAAAAGGAAAAAAGTAAATGGATTAATCATAGAGCTTACAACAGATCACCAATAGCAACGATTTCACAGCACTGACAGCACACAAACACATTGACAAAAAATTCCAGATTTTTTTTTTGCATACAGTGCATATGAAAGCTTTAATGACTGACGTATATATATGGTAAGAGAGTAACTTCCGTAAATATAGTATTTGATGGAAATTGGCTACTTAAAATAATTGAGGGAAATTTGCAAATTATTAGATTTTGTAAACTCTTCACACATGCACTATGCTTCTTACACTACAATGAATATTCTGCTTTTAAGGGGAATACTTGATTGTGAATTTGTATCTGAGAAAAGCCCACAAAAACTCCTAGGAAATTTGTAACAAAAACAAAGATCATCATAATTGGTCCCTGGTATAATTTTGCCTCTTTCATTCCTTCGGTGTATTTGAACTGCCTCTTTCAAGATATATGTTGTCCTGGTAAGAGTCCCACCACATGTAGAATTAAAAGGTTTATGCCTAGATAATAAAGGTACAGTATCTTATTATCTGCTGTATAGTTTAGGTGTGCCTACAGTCTGGAAACATTCAATTTTCAATTCCCTATACAAACACGTGTTGCTACAGAATACACATTTCCAGGCTAGGATTGGGGTCTTTACTGACTTCTGCGAACTGTATGAGCTGTTTTGTGTATATTAAAAGTTAAGACTTCTCAATAATTATTTAATGAATTATTTGGTAATAACATCAGCATTTATCTTTGCATTCCCTAACAACAGTGGCCTAAAAGTGAATGTATTTTAAATGTTCAACTGTTCTGTGCCTCCTCTTCCACAAATTTGCTTTTAGATAATTCAACATGAGGCTTCATTCTGGCAAACAGATGAAGAATGCATTAAAATAAATGGGGCCACCTAAATGCAAATGACTGTGGCTTAATTAAATTTTTAAGCACGGAGTACACAGTAATCAGTATTAGAATTTTGAAGAAACAATTGGGAAGAAAACTCTAAAGAATTAAATACCTACTAGAATTTAAAAATGTTATCAAGTTCTTGAAATCTCAAAATCACGAAAGAAAACTCTGGTGATTTAATATCCTTATTCTAGTCAGGAAGAAAAATTAAAGCAGCAATTACATACTTTCAAATGGAACAAGGGGAAGTTGGTAGAAAAGATTTTTAATTGGTGTTCATGAAATGCAGACAACTGGTAAGAAAACAAATAATATAAATAAATAAAATATCCATGTCCAGCAAAAGAAAAACAATCAGGAAAAGATTTTAAATTTAGCATTGGGAACAAAATTTGTAGTTTATGACTATGAATGTTAAGCAAATGAACGGAAGTTCACTGTAGAGCATGACAGCAGAGGCAGCAATCCAGATGTCAAATTAGATAAATACCATTGCCTAATATTCACACTTTGAAAAATATGTTTACAGGCTCAGGAGGTTTCAGAAAGGCCTTTACAAATAGAGCATGTTTTCCAGACCTAGACTATTTTTTACTTTTGTTATTTGTTATAGCATTTACCCTTTAGAAATCTAATTACCTACACACCTTAAAATACTAAGAAAACCTGTCACAATGTTTACATTTGGTTTTATTTCATGGAATCAGAATGGTGTGGGCTGGAAAAGTACCTAAAAGATCATCTAATTCCAGCCCCCTGCCATGGGCAGGGACACGTTTCGCGACCCTCACAGGAAGAACTTTCTATCTCTCTACTAATTCCAAAGTCCTTGATGTTTGGCTGCATCATGAATGGTCTTAGAAATGGAAAAGGGGAGGAGAACCCAATCCAGCATCTTCCTTTAGACACCGTACAAGCCAGTTCACTTCCAGAGATGAAATATTAGAAACCAGCACTAAAGAGCATAAAAACCACTGCTAATTCTCATCAGTACCAGCCTTGTCTCTTGTCCAGAGCCTGGAAATCCATCATTTAAAGTGCAGTACTGGGGTATTTAATTAAGGAATGAACTAACTTTTTCATTAATATTAAGAGAGTAGATAATTTTCAAGTATATGGAGGGGTTCAAAAAAACTGTTTCACTGTGTCCTGTAAAAGAAACTGAGCAACCAGACTGTCTCTCCAAAACCTCTCTGACTGTGTCAGAGGTAATATCCAGAATGAAGCCAGGACTCTTTTGGTTGTCAGTTTGTCAAATTCCAGAAAACAAGATATCCCTCCCAAACAAAACTCAGACAAACCAAACCTAAGAGCAGAATGCACCAAGACTTTTCTGCTCTGATTTGCATTAAAACAAAGTTCCTGCTGCCTGGAATTGTCAGCCAGACAGCACAGCTTAAGCCCAGCTAACACTGGTCACACACTCACACAGGACACCTGGCACGGTGACCTGGAGTCTTTAACTTCCTTCTGATCTGCTGCAGTAAAACAGAACTGATGTGTTGAATGGAATCTGGATGGTAGCCAAGTAAGAACCACAACAATCCATGAAGTTGCTTAATGGTGCATTGAGATGGGAGATTCCTGTCCTGTCATACAAACTTTGCACCAAAAGCATTCAAAAGAAAAATATTCTGTTCATCAGATTTGTATCTTTTATTCATCTAGAAATACTTAAGGCCATGTTTCACTGTGCCATTAAAAGACAGCACTTACTTTCTAAGTGACTAAAAATATAATTTATGTCTGTCATTCATTTCATTTACAACAGGTTTTGTTTTCCTGTTACATCCCTTCCTCAGTCATATGATAGCTATAAATGTGGTAAAAGGACACAGCAATCTACATTATGTAACCAGTCAGTCAAATTTCAAATATACCACAGCTACCTCAGTAGCCACTTGGTTTCAATTGACTTATATTCTGGAAGCTCATTAAATGTTCTGTAATTTCCCAAAAGATTCACCTGAAAAGCTCTGTGGCAGGATTTGACACAGAATTAGTAACACAGCTTTATTTGCTGTTCCCCTGCAGATCCCTAACGCCACATGCATCAATTTATTTTGAAAATTTAAAAACTAATAAAATTGCACATAAATTTGAAAATTTCATGTCAAATATAACACATATAATTAAAAGGCACATGGGCAACTGGTTGGAATTGATTCTGTGTCTGCATATGAGAAACAATATGTATATGTGTGTGTGTATATATATATGTATATGAATTGAGAAACTTTGTATTTTTAAATCTACACATAACCTTTTAAATATAAATAGAATTTCATGAAATAATTTTCCTTAAAGTTGTATTGTGGATTTTTTTTTTTGCACTCAAATTGGGAGATTAATAAATATATGTTTATTAAGATAGCTATTCCACATTATACCGTGACACTCCACACACAAAGTATTTTTAATATAGCCAAAGCAAATCAAGTTTCTTCAGTGATTCAAGACTTTAGTCTAACTTTACTAAGACATCTTTAATTCTGAATTCCACAGACTGATTACATTACACAGCTCGAATCTCAACCACACTTAACAAAAATGAGCTTAAAGCTTACCTGGATTTCATATAAGTGGGCAATGTGAAACTGAACTGTAAGAGTGGGAAAATCAAAATTGTTAGTTTTAACGAACAACAGCAATGTCAATGTTTTGAAATGAGGGATAAAGAATGTTTCAAATTTATCAATGCAAACCCAAGACAAATTACATTTTGAAGATACCGAGAGAGTATTTTTTTACATTGATATTTTACACGTAAAACACCAGACCTGACAGAAAATGAATATCCTAACAAAGTACGAAAACAGCAAACAGATATTGAGAAAAGCAGTCCATGGATTTTATTTGTATCCTGAAACAGAGTCCATTAACCTTTCAGTAAACTTAGTAATAAAATCTCTTGAAGCTAAGAGGTAAGAGAAGGTAAGAGAACACAGGTAATATTTTCTGTACATAACCAAGCTAGAAATAAACATTTTCATTCAGCTGCCAAGAAACCGACTAGCTGGGTTACAGAACATTATGTTACACACTGACAGTTTTATATGGTATCTTAAATTTAGGTGGTTTTTCTTCCTTTTTAGGGATTGTTTTTTCCTTGTTAAACTGAACCTGAAGTGTTAATTACAGGTGATATTCTGATTGCTACTGTTAAGCATTTTCAATTTCTCATACAAATTGTCCAGAATGCCATAATACAGCCTGTGCAGGCAAGAAGATTGATAGCTGGAGAAAGAAAAAATGGAACTTGTTCAAGAATAAAAGCAGAGGGAAAATTACCCTCACACTGCTCAAATCATCACAGAAAAGACTTGAGAACAGCTAACCTGGACTATCCATGGAATGGTAGATAGCTAAAGCTAATTGAGATTAATATAATCATCATTCTGCTTTGATGAGGAAAGGAAGTTCCTTTGAGACAGACTTTTGCTCCATGTTCATGAGCATTACAAGTAAGAAAATACCTGTGTTTGAGCCAAGCTCCATTTATTTCAATTACACAGATTTCTCTCCCTTGAAGCTACAGAATAGTGTGACACCAAATTACTATACATACAGGTAATAGGGAGTTCAAGGTTTCACTCTGGGTCAGAAGGGAGGGAAAAATCTCCCTTGGTGCACTGCTTTGTCCTCCACTATAAAGAAGGAAGCCGAGTGCACTTTGGAAACCAGGTCAGAATGAAATGCATCATCTAAAATTTTAATAAACTTTTTGTGTTCCTTGCTAAAGAGCACATAACACACCCATTATGTTCACTGCATCATCAAACTTCACACTGTACTGATGAAAGGAAAGCCCTGCTTTTGTTTCAGGAGTCCATTACCTAAAAAATCCCTCTCCTATTTTTTTCCATCCTAACAAAACCCTTTCAGTGTGAAGCTCCAAAATGAAGTGATGCCTTGGAGGGGAAAGGAAAATTAAAGGTGTCAGATTAGAGACTGCCTAAATAGGAAGATTGCTTATTACATTTAGGTAGATAGATAGATAGAGATGCTTATTACATTTCTGCTGGGAACACATCCCAGCCCTCAGAAATGCAAAGGGGAGAATTAAATGGAGCATTTAGTGAGGGTACGCAATGCCCTGGGGCAGGGGGCTCAGTGGGACCTGCCCAAGCACCTCTCAAGTCCTCTTCACTCTCACCTTTGGGTCTGTCAGGCAGTGAAGCCTTCACAAGGGGCCACCCCCTACACAAATCTGGGGGCAGAGGGGACTGCAGGGGAAGGGTTAGGAAAACCTTATAGAAATCCAGAGATTTAGTGAAAACTGATAAAGTTAGTGAGAAAGAATACAAACAAACACAAAATAAAATAAAGAATCACATGTCTGGTGGAAAAGCAATAAAAGCCTATTGACTCAGGGAGAATTCTGCAAGTTTTTACAAAATTATCTGTGCCTGTTCCTGATAAGTGACAAAGCTTTGAAGACAGCCTTGAAGCACAGCTGGCTCCTTGATACAGCCACTGGTTTCAGCCATGTGAACAAACTCCCCTTCACTACCTTGCTGATACAATATTCACAATTCCATCCAGTTTTTAAAGAAATGCTGTTAAATATTTTATCCAATGCCTCTGAAGTGAGACTTGGGTGGTAACTTCAGCTCAACATGAACAACAACTTAAGCTCAAACATAAAGATACCTTAAAAACTAAAGGAATAATTTCCTTCACAGCTCTCTGCCTTTTAATTCTTACAAACTCCAAAACATGGAGAAATACACATTTATTCTTTCATACAATTCTACTAACTATGTATAAATACCTGCAGGACACTCTGTTACAGCCTACAGTACATTGTGCCTATGACAGATCATAGATCAAAGATTAACATTTTCAAATACAGACTAATATATAGTTGACATTAAAAATCACCAAAAAAATCTTTTTTTTTTTTTTTTCTTATTTCTACAGTAAGATTGATGCTGAATTTTGGATCTATAAATTTAAATGGCATGAAAATAATCACTGAAACAGATTATCAAGATGACCAAAGTTTCAAATAGTTGCTATTAAATGTGTGCCATAGTACAAGCAACCAGGTTTATAAATAAATAAAAAGCAGTCAAATAGTACATTTCCTCCAGGATTCAACCCGTCAGAGTAATGAATAAGCTAATTCTCAATTTTTACTTATTCCATTCACTGAAACAATCCACAATTCCACTGGAGCATCTGTCTCCACTGAGAAAGGGAGACAAGTTTTGTAGTCTCCCTCTCTCAGTACCAATCCTTTCAATTTTGAAGACCTGGTTCATTAAAAATTCATACAGTTGTGAGCATAAGACTTCAAAAAAATCCGCAACAAAATAAATACTTCTTGGTTACTTACTTTCAGCGTTAGACAAAGTGCAGGGATTGCAGTCAATCAAAGCTAACTGAAAATGCTGGAAAGACAAAAAGAATTATTTGCTTTTCAAACGAAGTAATACTAGCACTTGGGCAAACTACTAAGAGTAAATCAATTTTGTACTTGAAAATCAATACTGCATTTCACCACTTGTCTTAAAAAAAACAATTTTCAATTTCTGTTCAACTGCTTACTAGAGGAAAGTAAATTTTTTTTTATTGCAAACACTGCAATGCTTCTAGTAATGTAAGATGGCAACAGATCTTCACAAAACAACTGGGTTGCATCTGCAAGGATGAAGGCATCAAATGAATGGTCAAAATTGGAAGATCAAGTTTTTATTACACACAACTGGGACTGCAGACACACCAGCTCTTAGCCTCATAGAGATAAATACTTAAGCACTCAATCTAGAAAAATGAAACACTCTTCCTACAAACTGAGTGATTTTGAGTTTTTAAAAAATTGAACTCTTGTCAAAAAGCATTTAATATGAATACCTCTACATTAAAACATGAGTTCATAAGGAGTTCATAGGTTCTCACATCCTCTCCTCCAGATGTTGAGAAAACTTCAGGTAAACATTAAAGATTGTATAATTTTAATCACTTTTCTTTAAGGAATACAAAAAATACCTTTTAAAACATTCTAGGTTCTGAGGTAAGGTTTTTTTTACTCATCTATAAAGAGGGTCACAAAAGCAGAGCAATAAAGTCTGTCTGCAAGTGTCATGTTAATCCACTGATCACTATTTAGTGTATAAAAATGAATGGAACAGGCACAGAAACTCCAGTGCCTGAGCTTTTCCATCAACTTCTGAGTAAATCCCCCACACACTGTGAAATTTTGATTCTATTAGTTCAACAGAGAATAAAGCCTAAGAATACAGGAGCCTAAGATTACCCTATGAAATACTACTGTTAATAAATACAGTTATTTACAAAATACAGTGTCAGGTGATTTCTAATACAGAAAACATGACTGACTTTTCAGTATACTTTATCTTCTTAGCATAAGAATAATAATTTAGATCAAACTATTCATGATGCCAAACTAGGTGGCACTGGGAGCCTACTGCTGTAGCTGGGAAGAAAAAAAGTTTGTATCAATGCAAATGTGCCACACACTTTCAGTATTGTTGCACTCAGAGCTTTCAGATGCTACTTAACTTTCCTCATGGTCATAGTAACTCCTTGAGTACAGCATCTCTATACAAAACATATCTTTGATATCTGTAAGATTTCATCAGACCATCCCATTTCCAAAAAACCCTAATTTTAATAGGGAGAAAAAATTCAAAAATTAATGTATCATCCATAACAAAACATAAGAAGAATGACACTTCCATAAGCTCTGACATACACTGATGCAGCTTCCTCCTCACTCACTTCATCAACATCATTTGTAACATATACCAGCATTTAAAAAAAGAATCAAACTCAAGGTGGATAACAACACAAATTCATGATTTATAACGAACATTTTACTAATATCCCCCCAGAAGAGAACACAAAACCCAACAGATTCACATTGCAAAATAACTTTTTAACTTTAGCGCAAGCATTAAATAATAGCTTACAAACATTAATTATTAGCTTATTTCTCTGTTATGTCTGCTCCTTTCTCTACTGCTCAGCAGGCAGACAACTTACAGTCTCCCCTCACTTACATTGCAATGCAGGTTGAGTGCCTCAGAGACATCCTTTAGTCTGTTACCATAGTGATTCTACTAAGCAAATAACTTTAAAAAAAAACCAACAACCTAAATAAAAATAAAATGCTCTATCTTAAATTGCATTTTGCCTGTCAAAAAGAGAAAAAAAAAAAAAAGAGGCTCTGGCCTGTACAACTGAGTGTTACCGATGTAAAAGGTACAAAATCCTTCCTGTACAGATGTGTCATCTTGCACCGTCACTTACAATTACTATGGAAAGACAAAGCAGAATGGAACAGATTTGCTCTCACCTAGCAATGCTATTATAAAAAATAAGCAGATCTAAAGAAAAAAGACTGACAACTGTTCTGCAGCAGTTCTTCTGAAGGGTTGTTGCAGTGAGACACACTGAGAGAAAGCAGGCAACCATGCAAGAATATCTAACCATTTTAATATATTAAGTATGCCAATAGTATCAAGTGCTATACAGTAAATAAAAAACCAACAGAAATATTCCCAGCAATTCCTCCTAAAAAATTAAATATTCACTGCTACAGGAGTTAACTCTTGAAATTCAAAAATCTACACTATAAAAATTCTCTTAGTGTGGCAAATTTCAATTTGCACTAATCACTAATCTACAAACGGTAAAGAAATTGATAAACCAAAGCCAATACTACAGAAAAACACACCATTTGCACTAGACAGTTACCACAATTAAAAGAAATACACAGAAACCCCAGAACCTTTCAAACCAAGAACCTCTGAAATGCACACACACGAGCAAAGCTACACCTCTTCCCGGATAAATAATACATAGCTCCCCGTTAAGTACTCAAAATCAGACAAAAAAAACACCCCATGCACGCATTCTAACACATCAACCTGGTCAGCCAAATGCACATCCACTAATCACAATTATCAGCACCCAAAAATTAAAAAAAATAATAATAATTTCCAACTTCCATTTCTGCAACCAACAACAGCAGCGGCTGGCAAACATCTGCACCCCTCTCAAATATTGCAGCACTGAGCTGGCTACTGCTGTGTGCAATAGTTGTTATGCAGGAGAGGCCGCTGCAGCTCAGAGACGACACACAATACCTCAAGGCAGACAGCAGTCTATAGAAATTCAAATCTCCAGTAAGAGGATTTACCTAGAAGGCAGTGTTCTGAATGTTAAAAACCAACAGGCTCTCTCCTCAAGGGCTGCGGCTCAAGGCGCAATCACATAACCGTTTAGGTTAGAAAAGACCTTTAAGATCAGCCGAGCCCTGAATCACCTTCATTTGTAGCCATCTGTAATTGCAGAGTTATCTACAGCCCATTCCATCTCCTCTGGAGTCCTTGACTTGCCCCTGATTGCGGAAACAATTCCGAAGATAACCTTTCCAAGGATGAGAGGTACAGTGGATTCCATATAGAGAGAACTGATGAAAGCACTAGGTCTGGTAGTAAAATAACACTAATCTGACACTGATTTAGGTAACTTAACATGCTTTCTCTCACAGAATTAACATCGATTCTTTACGATGTAACATGTAAGTAACCCAAGGTTTTGTTTTTTCTTTAATCAATAAATTACAAAAGCAAAACGAACCCTTTTCTGTTCAGTGCAAGATTTTCAGTACTGTCTCTGTTTACATCCAAACCTGAGACCTCAGCGTAGTGATTCTACTCCCTCCTCCTCTCCAGGGTGACATCAGCAAGTTTAATAGAGCTCGGCTCTGCATTTATTCAGCAAGCAAGGCAAGCCATCATCTGAAACCTGACAATCCTCACCGACTTACCACGAAGGAAAGCTCCATCATGACTCAGTACAATTCTGTCAGGAGATGGCTTTTTCTGCCTGTGTGACCTAGGTGTGATGCCCGTGCTGCTCAGAGCAGCTTTTGTTCAGAGAAGTAGGACACGGAGAGAGCCTTGTGTAACCAGCCGGGGCAGAGTGCCAAGCCTCCATTTGCCAGGCATCTCTGGGACCAGGGGAGAGGGTCAGGGGAGGACATGCTCCATGTGCTGCTACAGCAGCTCATCCTGCTGCTCTCCACTGCTGCCTGAGCTCAGAGCAAATTCAGCTTGCAAGATAAACGTTTGTGTAGTGTAAACACTCGGGTACTTTTGTCCAATGTTCAAAAAAAGCCAACTTACAGACAAGGGAGAAAAAAAAAACAACTGCTGGAGGACAGAAGGAACAAAGGCCACATATACATACACACTGAATAGCAGCAGTGTGCTCCGAAAAATCTCTTGTTCTGACAAGCTCTAAGAGAAAAAAATATTTTTAAACAGAAAGATCATACAAGCTGTATTTCTGCAAGAAAAAAAAAGAAGGCTGCATCTGAATTTACTGACCAATATCTTACAGGGTGATTTTCACAAAGCTATCTCAACACTCACGTTTGCCTCCACCTTTTATGCATTCTTTCTGCAACATCAGAATTGAGCTGTGCTAACAGCCTGAAAGACTGCCAGCAGCAAGGGAATGACTGCGAGTCTGCTGCAGCACCAGCACAGCCACAGAGCTGTTCATCCCCCCTCCGGAGCTGAGGTCATTCCAGGACTCAGCCTCCAGCCCCCACAGAGCCCAGGCTGCAGGACAGCACAGCTCAGGCACTGCTGGAAACCTGTGGCTACACTGGGAGTATTTCTGTGTGCCCTGAGTGCCAACCCTGCAGTGGCACTTGGTAAAACTGGATCTGCCCTGATGGAGATGGCTCTAAAGGTCCATGAATGAAGTGCACCAGAATCACTGAATATCCTGAGCTGGAAAGGACCCACAGGGATCATTGAGTCCAACTTCTGTCCCTGCACAGCACCAAGCCCAAGAATCCCACTATGTGCCCAAGAATGTTGACTAAATGTTTCTTGAGCTCTGCCAGGCTGGTGCTGTGACCACTGTCCTGGGGAGCCTGTTCAGTGCCAACCACCCTCTGGGGGAAGAATCTTTTTTTAATATGCAACCCAAACTGCCCTGACACAACTTCAGGCCATTCCCTCAGGTCCTGTCACTGTCACCACAGAGCAGAGATCAGTGCCTGCCCCTGCTCTTCCCCTCACAAGGGAGTTGTAACTGCAGTGAGGTCTCCCCTCAGTCTCCTCCAGGCTGGACACACCAAGTGTCCTCAGCCTCACCTGGCTCCTCCTCAAGGCCTTGACCATCTTTATGCTTTTGGCTGCCCTCCAATAGCTTCAAGTCTTTTTCCCATTGTGGCACCAAAACTGTCCCCAGACTCGAGGTGAGGCCACCCCAGCCCAGAGCAGAGGGGACAATCCCCTCCCTTGCCCAGCTGGCCATGCTGGGTCTGATGTCCCTCAGGACAGGGATGTCCCTCCTGGCTGCCAGGGCACTGCTGGCTCATGTTCCACTCTCCATTGACCAGGACTGGCCCCTTTCCACAGCACTCCTCTCCACTGTATCATTCCCCAGTCTGTCCATACATCCAGGCTTGCCCCACTCAGCACCAACATCCTTAGATCGAATGCTGAACTTCTGAATCACCTATCCCTGTTCCCCACCTCCCAAAAGACCGAAGATGCCACACAACACGGTAATCCAGTTTTAGCACTTACTCCTCTTTGTAATCATGGCATTTCTAAAATACACCTGTAATTCTCTTTTACAGTCAAAAACTTGAGTGAAACTAGGTAAGACAGAACAAAAGAGAACAACACTCTGTAGGTCAGACATTGTGGTATCATTATCCACTGTCAAAACCAGTCACACTAATAACTCTCCGGCAGTTTCATTACAGTGCCATGCTGCATTAAAAACTGCCATGGATTTACTTCTTGTATGTGTCTTTCCACCACTGACATATGCAAAGACTAAGAGAAACATTTCAATCACAAATGTTGCTTTCCAACCACTTACACTTTTACTGAAATTATCTTTTGATTCATTTCATTTTGCTTTCCACGAAATGATTTTTTTATATGAAGCGCTTGAAATCTTGGATATCCAACTCACAAGAGCCAAAGTCTTTCTCATCTTGTCTTTTACCCAAAAAAGCACCTCATAGAATTAATTCCTTATAGAATTAATTCCTCATAGAATTAAAGACCTAAGAGAAACTTCTCATAACTGCATGTATTTTGACTGGTTATTTTTAATAATTAAAATACTTAAGGTCCCAATGTACAATGTTTAAACTTAAAAACTACTCATCTAAGCCCATAGGAGAAAGATAACTAGGTGGTAATACAGCATATGAATGCTTGAAATCACAGATTTTCACTTTCCTAAATATTTGTTTACTTCTTACTCAGAGAAAGAACATAAAAAATGAATGATATGTCTATAACAGTTACGTGCTGGCATATAATAGCTGCACTAGCTAAAAATATCTTTCATAAGTATATATATATATACAGGAGAAATATTTGAATAAGTGGTAGAGAAGTGTCTGACTGACTATAAATAAGTACTTCAAGCTGTTCATCGATACATCAGTATTTAATTTCTTTATATTCCATGCATATTCATAAAATTCATGCACATTTTAAGTATTTTGCAGCCTTTTTCTTATCCTAATATAAGCAGCATGTCTTAACATTACTAACAAATGAGAATCTTTAGAAGAATAATTAAAAAATTAAAATTATATTTAAATTGATGATTTACGGGCAAGATGAAAGCATAAGCCTGAAGCAAACTACTGGAATAACTGTTTTGTGTATAAAAAAAGAGGAAAAATTTCTGTAAGTGAAAGACAGAATTAGTATTTCTGCTAGACGGCAGATAATTGAAAACATGAGAAATTGAGTTCTCAATCTTCTAAAGGTTTTGTTACTGAGTATGGGGTGCACCTGTAATAAACAAAACAAAATTCCCAATGAAAACATTGCTTTGTTTGCTATAAACCAACCTCTCTGTCCAGCATTCCTACTGACCACCCATTTCAAAAAAAAAAAACCCACAAACCAAACAAAATCCAACAAAACCCACACAATTCCCCCACCACAAATCTCCACACAAAAGCAAACAAAGCTTTCTCTCAGAAAATTTGCCCCCTGGCCCCCACTGTTCCCTCAATGTTATCAATCTAATAAATATCGAAAATGAAAAGGTTTTTTTTCCCCATAAGTATGAATTCTGCATTCAAAGGGCTTTCAGGATCATGGCTCTAAATCCCCACTAAAAACACTTCAACACCACCAAGCAGCATGAGGGCCAGAAGGGAGACTGGTTTCCCAAAGCTGTCACCTGGTGCTCAGCTCCCACATCTCAAAAGGCTCTGGAGCAATAGGTCATACAGGAATATCCTCCAAAATTCTCTCTGAAATCTTTCATTCACACATATTTTGTAGAAATTGTTTAAAATTCAACAGTACTTAAGAACTGAGACACACATGTGAGACAAGATGATTACATGAACCTCTGAAAAAAGGAGGCCAAATTAAAAATAAATATATTCAATAAAAAGGAAAATGCCTATGACAGTGAGTGACTTGCTAGAAATAATGTGGCACATACTCAGAAGTATGCATATTTTTTTCAACTACATTTACCCAATGAATAAAAAGATATATTATATTCCTAGAGATCTTGCTTTATTCTCCTTTCAGATTATCACAGTGCCACCACAGCCACCACCATGGACCACAGTATTCCTTGTGTCATTTGCAGGAAATGGTGAACAGGAAAGGGGCAGCAGGACATAGTAAAGTGAAAAAGTTGGGCTGTGAGATAAACCTTAGTAGCATGTTGTTGCTACGGTCATCAATTTATAAAGAGAAATCCATCCCCTAAGTCATTCCCAGTTAATTCTGGAATTAATTGTACCTTTCTGATGAATGGGGTAAATTCAACTTTCATGTCTCTCCTCTGAAGGTAACACTGCCCCATCTGCCAGGTGACACAAGGACTGTTTTCTTTTCAACCAAAAGGGACTTTTTTTTTTTCCTTAATGTAAGCCTGAAGGCCAAGTAATTTTCAACAGCATTGGTGATGCAAGAGTTTATGGCAATGGGGTAGCAGAGAAAGTCAAGGATTCTCATAGTAATTTGCAAGCCTTTACTGCAGAACAGGCAAAACCAGTAATTGATTTTGAAAAAACACTGAGTTGATTTTATGCTTGTTAAACAGCACTCTAGCAATTATCTTGATCATCAACATCTTAAAATAGTAAAAATTAATTTTGTGCTTAAATTGCTTACATAAAATACAGATGATTTATGTTAATGCTCTAAAATTGTGAAAAACATGGAATATATGACCTTCAGACTTCCATCTTCCCCCTTTGCCTGAAGACTCTTACTGACAATGACTCTTACTGACAATGACTCATCTGTTGGCAGTGGTTTATTCTTAGCAATTATAGACTTAACATGAATGTTTAAATACCATCAAAAACATTATGATATTTCAAAGTACTTTAATGCAACATTGGTACAATCTGTGAAATCCAGAGCAGCCACAAGCGAGTACCAGATGAAAAGTTACTTCCACTTTCTGCCTCTGTGTGAACAGGGAGCTCAAAGTGGGCAAAGAGCCCCAGGAAAAGGGTCTGTGCTCAAGGCCAGTGACAGGCAGGCTGGATCCCAACCCCCTTAATTACCCTTTAAATCCTGGATCCTTTTAAAAAGGTCCACAAAACCAAAAAAGGCACAACAAGATAACTCTGTCTTTTCATTGCTTTGGTTTTATTATCTTTCTTTTGTTTGAAGATGAGATACTCGAGACAGACATTGTGTGAAAACATCCCTTCACACTCTTTCCTCACATCTCTTCCACATTTTACTCTCACCATGCTTGAGCATAACCAGTGCACCAGCGTTTCATTTCATTCTCTTCACTAAGGAAGCATTTTCTGACTTACCTCTCATATTCCCATCACACTTCATGGTTTAAGGCAGTTTTTTTTAAAAAAAAAAGATTAGCTTTTAAAGAAGCCATAGCCCTGTTCTACTTAGTTTTCTCCTCAACTGACACATTGTGATGTTTAAACTGGTAAGTTTCAATCAGTAACACTTTGTTTTCAAACAAAGTAGGCAAGTCCTTGGACTTTACCTTAAATTAAATCCACAGCTGAGCTGAACTGGAAACAGCTCAAAGTGTTCAAGACTGAGTTGCACTGGGTCTTTTCTTTTGTTCCTCACTGTCATTCTTTACTAAGGGCTGCAGCCTCCATAGCAGAGGAAGCAAACCAGAAACTCTGCTTCAGGTGTCTCAGCTGGTAATTCCAGATCAGTTTTTCATTACATTTTGAACTAGGAGAGGATGAGACAGCTCTGTCCCCTCCTTCCCATTCCATCAACCTTGCACTGGATGTACCAACTGGGCAACCTCAAGCTGAGCTGGCTCAGACTTCTGATTCACCTCAGTCTGCAAATGGGGAAAAGCAAAAAAATGAAAAATCACCCAATTCAATGTGGCTGAGAGTGCTGAACGAGGTAATCATGACTGCAAGGAGGAAAATGAGACTTTTAGGAACAAGCTGCAGTTATATTGCTTTAAGAAAAATATGAAACTATCTTTAATGCAAACACCCATCGTGTTCATTTCACCATCTTTTGAAGACCATCCCTCTGCCCCAGGGTAACCTGCTTTATTTGTGGCCATTTGTTTTTGTCAGTGACTTAACCATATGCCACATAAAAGCAATGGAATCATGATAATTTTGCATCAAAAAAGATTAATTTCTTTCTGTTTTCAAAATACTGCTTTGGTGTTTTTCCCATTTGTAGCTGGTGTGTTAAAAACTTGAAGTTTGGTATACTTAAAATCCTCGTGGTAAGTGATTGATTTGTTTTGCAAAATTGTGAACATCAAAGACAAGAAGTGATTTAGATTGAGTTATCATAATATTTATTTAAATACCTAATTCACTGACAGAATTGCAAATTTTATGGCACAGCAGAAAACGGTTATCTATTTCTTGATCAATTTATACCAAAAATTAAAATCATATAATCAACTAGGTTAGAAAAGACTTTTGATATCGAGTTTCCCCTACTACTTGATTACAAGATGACCACCTCTTTGTAAATTTAATCTTGTGTTCTCCCAGCTTCTTTAAAAATAAAAACAAAATGTACTTCAGCACTTCTTTTATATTCTATGTATCATGACATACCAAATCTGTGCCAAAGTATAAGGAAATAGGATCACTTAAGCACACATATAATCCCTTTCTCAACCTCTACCTCTCCTTGCTTTCACCACTCATTACATGGAACTTTTTCCACTCCTCTGCACAATTTCCAACTCCACCAATCTCTGTAGGTGAAACCTTGGGCTCTGATGAAAAGGGAACCCTGAGGAGAGAACTGCTTCCCTCTATCACAAAAACTGAAAGGAAAAATTGAGAGTAACACTCTACTCTTTCAAATCTTGGACAATGTGATTCTAAAAACCTAAGAAAAGAATCTGCCAAGAAAAGGACGCCATAAGATTCTTGAAAACAAAACACTTATTGTTTTCATAATTTTTAGGAAAGCTTAATATGCAGGAATATGTTTATAAATTACACTTAATTACAAAATTCTCATTTCTGCAGGTGTATTTCCCACCACATGCAAGTCTGTTAAAAGAACACTTCCTTTTTCCAAGACACAAAACAGCTAAATTTAGGGGCCAGGAAGGAAAGACATGTGGGTAGAGTAGAAAATGGAAAGAGGAAAAACATGGGCAAATGTGCTGAACAGAGGGAGACAAAATGACAGATTACAATCAGAGACCAGAAAAGAATGTAAATCGTAAAGAATCCGAAAAAGTACAAAAGAAACAAAGTGCTGTGTTACCAAAAACCATTTCCAATTGATTAGCCAGAAACTGTTGCCTTAGAAGCTGACTCTCAAGCCAGGAGATGAAAGAATAATTAACTTCTGGAAAAGTAACAATTATATAAAAAAGGACATCATTCTGCATAAAAAACTTTCTAGTTTACTAATTCCAAGAACTTCCAGTTGTAAACTGGAAGGAAACTAAGGGAAAAAAAAAAAGAAATATGAAAATAAAAATCAAATAATCCAAGCTGCTCATTTTTCTTCCCCTCAGCTTTCAGTACAAGCTCAATCTCCCCTAAGTTTCACTATTTGAACACAAGGCCTACACCAAATTTTTCATCTGGAGTGTAGCACCTCACACATCCCAAACCTACCCTTCTGTTTAGACTGAGACACTTCACATTAAAGCACTTCAATACCTATAGCAGGTGGTCTGTGACTGTTCTGTGCTCATGCATCCCTTGCAGCTTTAAGATGCAACACACGATTTCTAAGAAATGTTAATTCAATTTGAAAGGACTTAGACCTACCTTTAAACTAGACTCATAGTCTGTGTTCACTTTGAACATAAGCCCAAGTCGCAAATGAATTTCCTTGGCTCGACAAAAGCTGGGATCAACATAAAGCGCCTCCTGAAATGCTTTAATTGCCCTGAAAGAAAAACGCAGATTAAAAAAAATTATTTTTTGCTGAAGTATTACTCTATAATCAGTGTTTTTTATATGGCTAACAAAGTGGATCAAAAAGTATTGTTACAGAAGAACATACCAAAATAATGGTTTACATGTAATGTTTTTGGTGCGTGGCTTTTGATTCTTCAAGGATTAGGTAATTTTGAACTCCAGATATCCCCACGTATTTGAAAGTCTAATCTTTTCTATTAATTTGGAGAAACTAATTTGCTGCATGAAATACACCAACATATCTGATATTTCAGAGTGGATGACTCACAAATTAGTTACAAAATTAGTGCAAGTTCACTTACAACAGCCAGGTTGCTTTTGATTCCAGTAGTGCAGACCCCTAGGCAGCGGCAGAACAGGCAGCCTTGGAGAGATCACACACACATCTCCCACTGCACCTACCTGCTGCTTTTTCCACTTTCTCCTCCCTTTCCTGGCACCAGTGCCATGCAAGGACTCAAATAATACCAGGTGCTCCATTATTTCCAAATGCAGATATCAAAGCCTGCCACCTCCTCACACAGTAACTTTCCTTCATATTCCCATGATATGTGAAGATGGCTATGATTCTATTTCCTTACCTTCAAATCCTCTCTCACTTGTCCCTGCTCATGACGGCACCGTACCAGGTAAAACAGAAATGCCATCTAACAGCTCCATCTTGGAGCAGAAAAAAGTGACTAAACCAGACTGTTTTGCCTCTCAGGCCACTGCATAAAACTAGGACAGCTGAAATGCAACTAAAAGATAACAGAACAGAAGTCACAGAGGAATTAAGAAACACGCTAAGTCTCATTGTTGCCTGAAATCCAATGACAGCTTGAAACAAAATCCCTTCCCATCCACCACTGGTCACACCACAAGAGAAATCAGAAGCAGCCTCAGTCAGGGTAGACTTGAGCCCCTAGGGCAGAGAACACAATCCCTCTGCTGTCCCAGGACACCCCACAGGCAATGCCAAGTGGGCAGGTGACAGGGCAGTCTGTGCACAGAACTGGACTCGCTGTGGAGCAGCACAGGGATTAACTACAGTGCTTAAAATCACTCTCTTTAGGCACACTGATTTAATTCCTACTCTCCCAGTACAGCATTATTTATAAGGACAAAAGGTTGGTTAACAGATGCAATGCAAAATTCAACAAATATTCTTCACAAACTTTTTTACTCACAACACACATAAATTATCATTTTTTAATCCTTCAGCAAAAATATTTCTGCTCTAAAATTCTTACAGGCTTTTTTCTCGATGACAAAGCAAACCACAGGCATAGAACTTCCTCTAGGCAATGCAACTGTATGTACCTGAAGCATTAGCTGACATCTTTAAATAGAACTTAGGAACAGATAGGCTTAAAAAAAAAGTATTAAATTTTTATTGTGGAACTGAAGCTTCCTCTATTACCATCCTTCAGGAAGGCTCTCCTTACCTAGTATCCTACTTTTCTGCCAGGAAAATAAGCAAGTGAAGCTCTGAAGGGACAAACCTGCACCAGAGCTAAGCTCTCTCACATCTCATCTAAATGTCCCTGAAATCCTATGGTGGTGGTGAATCACACACCTCGTATCTACACTGAGTTCATAACAAAGATCCTTGTCTTGTAACAGTGTGCTCATCTTCATCATCTACAAAAACAGTGATCAAACTGAAAGGCCAAAGACTGGGCTGATCACTAAAGATCACCATATTTTAAGCCACGCTTTTGCTGTGCCAGAAGATGGATTCTATTATTGTGTATTTGCATTTCTTGTCTTAACTCTAATATGGGCACTAGATACATTAGCCACTGGTATTTAAAATTCATTACCTGTATCTTGTTCAAAGACAATATCCTAAGTCCCCAAAAGGAAGAAAACTGTCTATGATTCCAGTCAAAGAGAAGACAAAAATCAGGAATAAAGACACAGCAGTTCTATAGCACATCACAAAGTGTGACCATGCTAACACTGTGTAAAATTCATGTTTCTCATTTAGCCATCCTTGCTTGGGGAAAATAGTATTTCCATATTTCCCCTATGTCATGGCCCCATTGAAGAGATCATCAGTAAGTGGATTTCTAAAATAGCTTAAGAGACTCTGAGTACAACAAAAATATTTCTGTAGTTTCTTGCTTACTGAACAGGAAATACTAATCATTGCCACTGCAGAGTGATGGAGGAAAACAAAGCCACAAGTATAAAAAAAAACTTTCCAGGACAGTTTTCAAATTCAGTTTGAATGCATACTATCCTTCATTCAAAAAAACAAGAATGTTGCCTGCCCCAGTCTTTCCAAGGAGCACAGCACTTAAATCCCATAAATTATCATCAGCACACAACATGAAAGACTGTGTCACATTTGGCTCACAAACTGCTGGTCACAGAGAGCCCCTCCCCAAGCTCAGAGTAAGGTTTATCTCTGCACACACTAAACTAACTGAAAATCCAATTTTACCTTCCATTTAAATCTAGTGTTAATTCCATATTGGTTTTACAATTTATATTTTTTCCAGGATGACAAGCATGAACAATAAAAAACAGAAACTACTTCCACCACTGTGAAAAGGGGCATCATCAAAATTTCCCCAATGAAGTGATCTGAAAGAGCATTTTCAACATTTTTTACCAGTGGTAGGTACTCATGTCTAATTCAATAACTACAACCTCATTTAAATACTCGGTAGAATTTTTATAGAATAAAATACTCAAGCTCTGAAAAGACATTTACTTATTAACTCTTACAGACAGACAAGCAATTTTACATCACAGCTAAATTAATATTGATGTAGTTTTGCCTGCAGGAAACATTTAAACAAAATAGCAGCATGCTCACAATTACAGGACACATCAAGAACATGGACTACAGCAAAAACCTCTGCTTGTTTTCCACTGCCATGCCCAGAGCTCCAGACTCATTCCCTTTCTATCCAACAGGAGAACATCTGCAGCAGCACTGACACCCATTCCAGAGTTGGGCCTTCCAGACACAGCAGGAGTCTCTTGATTCTTGTACAGATCTTTGTTTACTCCCAAACATCTCTAATCCCATTTCTGTTCTCTGTCCAAGCCTACACCCAGAAAGATGCGTGTCTGGAGGATCCAAGGCATCCAAGTTATCCAGATGTTTTCCCTCAAAGCTCTTGTGTGGCTTGACCAAAGCCAGAAGTGCAGATACAACCCAACAGCTGGATGAGTCCAACAGCTTCCTCCAGGGATGATGGCACAGAGCCTTCCTCAAGTCGGCTGGGAGTCTCCTCCATTAATTAACTGTCCCTCATACACAGACAGAACTTCTCATCTCACTCCTTCAGCAGACTAAACATACACCAGCCCAAAGGAAAAATTATCAAATGAAAGGCCAGGAGCTCTCAAACTGCAGAAATAAACTACAGTCATCTGAATTCAGCAAGAGACAACTTCCCTTTTGCTCTCTGATGATACTGACACCTGCCTGGTCGGACACAATGCTGGTTGAGTCTACTGGAATTTACTGAAATTAAATAAGGATTTTCTCCAAGAATGAGGGCATTTCTCTTAACAGGCAGGAAAGGGTATTCTAATACTCAACAAAATGGGAAAGCAGGACTGGAAAACAGACACTACAGAGAATGAAAAACACCTCTGAACTTTCATTTCACACAGCACTGCTACAGCAACTCAGGAAAAATAAAAATGACACCTCCAAATCAAGCCTGCCAGAATCAATACTGCAGCTATTGTCCTGCCCACTAATCTATACAACAATGCCTATCATTATGAAAGTGAAGAAATCAGGTGAATAATAATTAATGGATGATTATATTAAACATTTAGTGAACTCTCATAAGACTTTTATTGGATGGTTTTGCTTGAATAGACTGTGAACAAAATCAGCTTTGTACCAGGCAAAAAAATATAATAAAAGAGCATCAATTTAACTATTCAGAAGTTATCACTTTTGTATGTTTCAAACAAAACCCATGAAAATCAGAATGAGCGTACAAAATAAAAGAACCTAACATTATTCTAATATGTCACTTGATGCATTTGGAGTGAAACTTTCTTTTTTTCATTCTTACTCTCTTTCAATTTTCTGACCACCTATTCTAAGCCTGACTTCATTTCACAGCCTTACTAATGAAAGTGATTAGATGCTATCAGGGACAAATTTCTATTTGAAACTCGTAATCATAGTTTGAACATAAACAAAATATACATACACAGCAGTAGTCAGGACACTGCAGTTTATGAAACACTTTAACAGTCTTAGCTGTAAGTCTTCTGTACAGAGGACTGCAGCAGCTGAATGGCAAAATACTTTGAGCAGCAGAGTCTTTAAACATTTCTCTAGAACAGCAGCTGGGAGTAGTTTTTTTTCATAGCATTAGCAGAGTTTTCATCAATCCAAGAGCAGTTTGCTATGAAATCACAGCAAGATAAGATAATGAAAAGAAAGTTAACTGATCACTTTGTTACTGGTTAATTGCTATGAGCACGTGTACTCTACATGTACATTCCCATTTTATATACCTGAAAAATATATATACATAGACCTGGCCACCTGAAGCCTGAGAAATATTTGACAAAGCAGTATCTACAGACTGTCTAGATTCTTAGAGGTCTAAATGTGTATTTAAAATCTCAGAGGTCTCCACTTGGCAGTGTGTATTCCTACACACCCCATTACAACCTTGACTTTCTGTGTGGAGGAACCCAGTGAGAAGCAGAGATGGTGGGTTTAGATATCTTTATATCTAGATATTGAACAGATGTTGACAGTGCTTCTGTTTCGGGAAGGATCAGGGAGTAAGAGGGGTCAGGGAGTTCCCCTCAGGAGTGACTGGTTTTCCACACTAACCTTTAGTCATGATGGAGGTGAGGAAAAGGGTCTGGATCATCTCCTGCAGGTCTTTGGCTTTTTTCAGGGTCAGTGCTGAAGGACTGAGTTTTCCACAAAACTCAATTTCTACAGCTGGTAAGGAATCCCTGAACTGAGGAGCCTCAGGGCAAAGAGCCCAAATGGGGCAATAAGGGTGACTGATGTCAGTCTCCTGTCAGGTGTTTATGAGGAATCCAGAGCCTTTCTCACAGACCTTGTCCAGCAATTTGCAAGGGCACTGAAAACACTGCAGGCTGCCCTTGGGGCACCACAGTCAGTACACTGGGATCCACAGGGTGTGAAATTCAATTTCAGGACAATGTCAAAGCCTGGGTTCCATCTTTTCATCTTGATGGAAGTCAGTGGAATCAGCAGATGACAAACCAGTCAGGCTCAGAATCCTCACTAAAGTGGAGAAAAAATCTGGTATCCAAGCTACTACACCTGGGTGCAGGTATTTCACAGAAATAAAGGGTAGCTTTGGACTAATGGTTGAAATTCTTTAATAATACTCAGTCTAAAAGACAACTAGGAAAGGCATGAAATTATTAAAGTTATATGAGTATCTCATTCTACTGGTTTTCTACTCTGAGTGAGAAACAGGGAAACAACAGTAAAAATGAACCAACCATTTACTGCTTGATGATAAATGGTGTAAAAGAAGGGAGTACCAAAATTTCACATTCTTAAGAGCTGTTTTACTGTACTTGATTCAATTTATGGAGATAATACCTTATGGCACATCTTACTATAATAACTGTGTGAAATATGTTTGGTCTGATCACACTATTGCCATGTTCATATATATGTTGAGGACTTTTAATCCTTGCATGAACAGTTAAAGAAAATCACCAACATAAAATGATGTAACAGCTAAAATTTTGCTTGAGATAATGTTGCAATGCTGCTCTAGTATATAAAAATACGTACAATACTGAATTACAGTGAACTGCATTATGCAACTTGGAGCCAATCCAACACAACCTTTTATGAAAGCTAGAAAACTTTAAAAATATAAAATATATGAAGAATAATTCTAAAGCTGATCTTATTCCCATTGGCTTTTTTATTACCCCTGTTTATATGAGACATGAAAAAACCTCAAGTACATCTCACCCCTTCCTCTTAGGAGGACTACGTACTTCCCTCTTGCTAAAATCTCTGAATATCTGAAGCAGTGATATTAAAAAAAAAAAAGGTTCATGGATTAACCCGAATAAATAAACCACCTTAAACAGTCTTGAGGTCTCCTCTGCCTACCAGAAATAGAGATTCATGTCCTCTATGAGCACAAACAGATGAAATAAATGCAGCAGGAAGACAGATTAACATTTCACTCTAAAAGAGGACTCCTGGCAATCTGTGAGAGTTGTATGGAGGACTAAGGTCTTCAAAGAAGAACACCTATTGTAAATGGCTAGTTATCATCTGAAAGTCTATTGTGATTTTGTCACACCTGAACACCAACAATCCCATATCCCTCTGCTCTTGTCCACAGGAAATCAGAGAAGGGGGAAGAAAGGCACTCAAAGGGATTAAAACTCAGAACTGCACAAAAAGTGTAAGACGTTACCTACATTGGATTTTCTTCGTTTAAAAATTCTACCCAATACGTTAACGATACACAATGTCCTTAGCGCCACACTATACATAACTTTGTTGTATGAATGAAATGGAAAATACAATTATTCTACTCAACTTCAATACAAGCTCTGTGTGCAGTTCTCCAAGTTAGGACATCAGCTTATACTTGTGTTGTCAACAAGTGAAGAAAAATCTAAATTAATTCCAAGTTCTGATTTAGAAACGCTAAACATGATCCGCTGATGGCAAATGTTGAACAGGTGGCTTTTCAAAAAATTAATTACTCTAAATCTAACTGCTTTGTCTTATTTATCTTGCAGTTTATCTACCATTTTCACAGTGCAAACTGTAACAAGCTACAGCTTGTAAGAAACGGTGCAAAAAATACTTTTGACTGCTAAATGATGAAGACAAGACTGCATAACAACTAGAATGTTCTGAAACTTGGTAAAATTCAACCAAGTCTCATCACAATCTTAGAACAATGGATTCTCAGGCTTTCTGAAAACTTTTCTATACTTCTCTTGTTAAGTAGAATCCAACAGAATTGCATGCCCTGTACAATGCAACAAATGAATGGCATTCATTTCACCACTATCAATAAAGAAAGTAGTAGGCTGCAAAATCAAATAATCCATGTTTTGAGCCCATGATTTAACCAACTTATTTTAATTTGAAGAATAAAAGTTTATGTATATTATCCCGGGGCAAGCATAAATCTTTTGCCTTAGAGATACATAGGAAGAATTTAAGGAGAGGTGGGAAGAGAAATCCTGCTTCATTGTTCCCAACCATCAGTCAGTGGCGACTCACTGCATCCCTACCTGCAGTCAGGGTTAGTTTACCAACACAGTGGAACTTTTAGTAACCAATCAAGTAGTGGTCACACTTGCTGTACTAACAGTCTCCACACTGAGTATAAAAAGCACTGATACTGCACCTTTCTGCCTTTTTCCCCATGAATTGACTCTATTTCCACAGGATTAATCACCAATAAAAGTCTGAGGGCCATTCAACAGAGTCCCAGTGACTGAGTCCATTCCATTCACCACTGTCATCACTAATAAAGTAAAACTCAACCCTTCCCCCACGCTCAACAAAAGTCCTACTCAGTCCTCAAAACTGACAGAAATTACAACTCTTTTAACCCTGAGTTTTTATACCAGATTGAAACACTGATTCCATCTGAAATTATTCCTTCTCACATCCAAATCCCTCACCTAATGCAGCTGTCAAAATTTCTGCCTACCAAGCAAAATGAAAACAAGCCCCATTGACCACCTCTCTTCCAAGAAGGTGTTTTATAACAGACTACTCAACAAACCCAGGCTATGGATTATCAATGACAACAATTCCCAAAAGCCTGTCCAGTCATTCTGCTCCATCCCCAGTGCTTAACTGTGCTAAAGGGAGAGCAAACTCTTCTCAAGTGCTTTCCTTTCCATGGAACTGCTGGGGCTGCCCCAAGGATGTTACAGTAGGACAGACACTGACCCAGAACAGTGACACCTGCAAACATAGTATCTGTAATAAAACCAAAATTAAACTATTTTTTACACTCACACTGAACTGAGGGTGAAATAATCACACACTGATGGGACACCACACAATACTGACACTGTCAGCTTATTCCAACTTACCATTGAAAGGCATTGTAATGGAAGTAGACCAAACCAAGGCCA
Source organism: Zosterops lateralis (assembly GCF_965231275.1). Classification (NCBI taxonomy): domain Eukaryota; kingdom Metazoa; phylum Chordata; class Aves; order Passeriformes; family Zosteropidae; genus Zosterops; species Zosterops lateralis. Next base: position 7,057,446 of record NC_139763.1, read on the forward strand.
TATAAAAAGGCAGCATTCTGTAAAGGAAAGAAACAACGTTTAAAACCCAGGAAAGAGTGAGTTTCCAATGTTTTATCCATCCTTTGATATTGTATTTCCATTATAAGACAAATATATTTAAAATTCGCCTTAAACAGGAAGAGCCAAAAAGAAGCAAGGAAAAGATAGGCAGACACTAAAAAAAAAAAAAAAAAAAAAGCAGAGGTTCTCCATGGTCACAAAAAAAGGAGCTATTTTGGTGGAAGAGTAACTACAATATTCAAGTACTTTTACATCAGAGAAACTGATGTGTTCTGTTCTACTGGTACAACAGCACGGAAAGAAATTATGGAGTAGAAATCTTTGTCAATTCAATATAATGAAAAAAAATAGTTTATGACCAAGCACCATTTTGTAGTCACAATAATTTATATTCACATAAAAGAAAACAAAGCTACACACTCCAATTTCAGTGTCTAATGTAGAACACTAATTAAAAGAATCTGAAAATATGCTTAAGGAGATTTAACTTTTCTGAATACCAAAATATACAAAGCATCAATTTCAAACCTAAGATAATAATATTTCTTCATCATAAATCCAATTTCTATTTCCTATCCCCCTACCTGTAAAAGGTAAAAACCAAAGGAAAACAAAAACCATTCCCCATCTGGAAACCCATTTTTCCTCCATTTTCTTTTCATATAAACTTCTAAAGTGAAATTACTAACAATATTTAATGAATGTTTAACTACTCACTTCCACAAATAATTATTACATATTTCCTAAATTAGGAAAAATAAACAAATTGCTTTTTCTTTTGCTAAGTTATGCCACAGTACATTTGTTTTTTATGAAGCAGAACAATTCCATTACTTACAGGAGACATTGTACATGCTGCCTAAGACACATTTGCAGGCTTTTCTCATATATAATTGTGATTCTGAGAGACCAGGTATGCATCCCAAAGCTCTGACACATGGAGAAGAGCTGGAATTTCAATTGTTGAAGACTGCACTTCAAGATAATCTCTCTGCCACTTGTATGCAGTTCTTTAACAAGTCAAATTTCTAAGGAGTTCTACAAAAGGAATACTAATTATACTTAAACCCAATCCAAATATAAAAGTTATAATCAATTTTTTTCCTCTAAAATAACTGGTAACCAGAAGACAATTCAAAGAGCAGCATTCATCAGAAACAGGATCCAGTGTGACAATTTCATTATCCCTCATTTGCATCTTCTAAATGCAAATTAAAACCAGGGGAAATGTCAAAGATCCTTTCATGAATGCAGCTGGATCATAGCTTCAGCAATGGACAGCTTCCAGGAAAATGCTGTGGTATGACCAGACACTACAGCAATCAGAGCACTGGAAGATGTTAACAGGAGGAGCGGAGAGGGAACTGCATAAACAACAAAAGAAGACACTTTAATACTACTGTAAACCCACATTCCTGTTTAATGGACCAAAAGCACAACGTGGACATCATAAAGATAAAAGATCTCCAGTTGCACACTCCACGTTTTTTACACGTTCTAAGTGTGCTCTGGCAACAGGAAGATCAGGAAGAAGGGAAGCTCAGAAGCTGAGCACACGTAATGCCCTGACTGAAAAGCCATTTTAAATAAAGACATAAGACAGATTTTCATGTGTGCAACATGGGAGCCTACAAAAATACAGCCTGCCAGGAGCCTTCATCATCTTCAGGCCAGCTCATTTTTCAGACAGAACTTAACAGGACTCTCCAGTGTCCCCTCTGATACTTCACATCTCAACAAAGTTTAGATCATTGTAGAGACTGAGAACAACAGTGATCACGAAAATCCTTCATTGTCACACTGCAAAATTCAAACAAAAATGTGCCAACTAAAAACTCTACAATTTGTAAAGAATTTGACATCCCCTTATGAAATCTATTAGAATTCACAGTCCAAGAAAGAGATTCAGAAAAATCTCCCTGATATTTTGATGCTCAGGGTTAGCAACAACCAACTTTCAAGGCACAACAGAACCAAGATGCAAGTGATTTGCCAAAATGTAATTTTAGTATCAAGCTCACATAAAGCTTTCAGATGGTCCTCATAGCACCACAAAATAAACCATCACTGTCCTGCCTGTTGTTCTGTGCCTGGTTTTCCCATTTTTTTCTTGTTCTCCTTTGGCCTTAAGTCTTTTGAGACTGACCTTAAAAATATCTTAAGCTGCAGCTCTCCTCTCAATAAAATACAGGGCAAGATTTAATATTTGTACATGTAATGCTTCACTTCAAATGCAAATGGGCAAATTGTGAAATGTCAGTATGGACCATGAATTTATCTGTTCTGAAATACTATCACACTCTAACCATATCTACCACCATGTATCAACTGCTTGTTGATAATATTAATATCTAATATGCTAAGGTTAAAAAGTATCTTTTAAGCTGCATTTGAACATGGACAGGACTCACAAGGGCTGGAAGACATCACAGTGTCCCAATGTATGGTTGTACTTTCCCACAAAGAATTAATTCAAGGTGATATCCACATAAAATTTGTTTACTTTTGCAGAATACCATCAAGTTCAACATGCAGCCAAGCTCCTACTGGCAACAGCCCATATGAAATGCTTAATGCAGATCAGGACCAAGCAGGATCATTACCCAAATCTTCATCTACAAAATGTCCTTTTAAAAATTGTAAGATTATCTCTACTAGGAACACATCCCATCTTAAGAAATCAGTTTTCAGTTTCCTCTATTAGTTTTGACAAATTTCTCCCAAAGACATTCCATGTGTTCCAGTAAAGATTACTCCTGTGATTTAGTCCCTGCTATAAATAGCTGTTGAGGTAGAATTTAAGGCCTTTTTTTCCTCTCCAAACATTTTTCAGTGAAAAGCAGAAAACAAATTATCTCATTACAGTCCTTTCCTTGAGCTTTCTAACAACCCTCAAAATTCATGAAGATCTCATGCAAGCAAAACGCATTCTTTGGCTACTTACTTCTGATTTAATTTTTATGTTATCAGATATCTCTTTTCACTAGAATCTTGAGTAAAAAGAAAATAGAAATCCAAACAGACTGTGCCTCAAATCTGAATTTGAATGCTTGGGTTTTTTTCATTCTACCACCATGCTACAAGACACAGATAAATCAGAAATGCTATTTCTAAGCTGACATAATTTACATTTTCTATGAACTACCAAAAAATGGTTAAATGTTTCATACCAACCACTAGATGGCTCAAATATCTCTCTCCATTTTCCATGCTTATGCAATTGAAGGAAATTGTCAAGTTGATATCGTGCATTCTGCTACTTACATGCACTACTTAACGCTGAGCAACATTTCAAATTTCTTTTCTAAAAAAGTGTGGTATACACATTTTGTCAACAGGTGACTCAGAAGTGAAAAATGTATTTCCATGCATCTTTTTATGTATCTGGTATGAATAAGCACATTAGAGACTTTTGGGTCTTGTTTGTTTTAAGCAATCAAGGAAAAAAAATTCAGCAATGAGAAAGACTCCACCCATCTCACAGGCCTTCCACTGAAACTCAAATAACTGGTTTATAGGCCCTTTGAAGCAGAAATGGAAACAGATCCCCAACGTTCCATGCACTCTGTTCTCGAGGCATTTCAGGCCAAGTCTACACAAAGCTTTTTCCTCCAGCTTTCAAAGGTGCAGCCAGTATTCTGTATTTCCCACAGAAATACATCAGCTCACCAGTGACACTTATCTACAAACACAGGGGCACAAAAATTCCCCTGTTCTGGCCAACAAGTGGCCACCCCCACACTCAGATCACCAAGAGCCATCTTGGACTCGCTCTATCAATGTGTGGCTGCCACATCTGGGTCCAGATGTTTTTCACCAGTAACTCACTTATCTGCCACACACAGCTGAAACCCCGTTCCAGATTCCAAACTGGTGTTTTATAAACACAGGAATTAACTTAGAAGTTATGCTTGCAAATGAAAATCTGTTCAGGGGGCACATCTAGAGAGTAAGAGTAGAAAAAGACATTAAAACTCAAAGCAGTCTCCAGGTAGTATCCAGCCAGGTCCTTGCAATTTAAAAATTAAAAAGAACAGTTTTTGCCATAATTCCCAGCACTGCTTATTCATAAACATTCCCTAGCACTGCCTCTCTCATTTGTGCTGACACAATCATCTTTAGAGTACTACAGCCAACTGGATGCCAGAAGTGATCTGAATTATTAGTATCTAGATAAAAAGGATTTTTTAACTGGACCAGTTTCCCAGGCAAGTTTATTTGTGGACCGCCATTAACAACAGCATTAGCACAAGTAAAAGATTGGTACACAGGTAAAAGCTCTTTAAGCCTACAAGGCTCCCACCAAAATGTCAATCAAACTTACCCTAATGACTTCCTAAACATCACTGAAACCTCTAAAGTCACATATAAATATTTCACTTGAGAGAAAGCAACATCTATGGGTCAGTACAAGGTGGATAAAAACATGAGATAATATCACAGCCTCCTGCCAGCCTTTTTCATGCAGCTCCTTAACCAGTGACACACACAGGCAAATGCACCAATTCTTCTATCCATACATATAAATATCTCCAAGGTGGGTGCCAAGGGGATGGTGCCCAGCAACAGGACAAGGAGCAATGGGCATAAACTAAAACATGAGAAGTTTCACCTCAATGTGAAAAATAACTTCCTTCCATGGAGGGTGGCAGAGCTCTGGAACAACTGCTCAGGGACAGTGTGGAGTCTCCCTGTCTGGAGACATTCCAGACCCACCTGGACACATTCCTGTGTCATCTGCTCTGGGTGACCCTGCCTTGGCAGGAGGTTGGACTGGATCATCTCCAGAGGTTCCTCCAACCCTGAATATTCTGTGATTCTTTGTGACTCTATGGAGAAGGGACAGGTGTAGGTAAAATAAACCTTTCCTTTTACTAGAAAGTCGATATTTATGAAGAAATCAGAGTGTATCCCACCATACTATGTAATAACCAAAACAGGAGGATAAAAAGTTCCCATGTAGTTGGTTCGTAGAAACCTGAAGAAAAACTATGGAAAAAACATGGCATTCAGAACCCTTATGAGAGATCAGCGACTGCATTTCACTTGTTTACAACTGACAGGAGTCAAAAAGCCTTTGATGACATATTTAGATTGCCTCCAGCAGCATCTGACTGCCCTAGAGCTGTGGAGGAACCCTGAGCCCAGCCCACAGCACACCAGGCTGCACAAGACACAGGTGGGCAGGCGGCCACTGCTCCTCAGAAAACCTAGCCAGGAGAACAAGGTTTTACACTTTATGTTGCATCCTGTGGTCACAGGGTCTCTCTACCACCTGTTCAAAGCAAAAGAACAGTTTTTGTGCTTAAACGTGTGAATATGTTTATTTCTTTACTAAAATAAAATTAAAAAAAGAATGAAAGATGAAGTTTTGACACTGTGCTGCCTAATTCTTCCTCCTGACACTACTCAATACATAGTAACAGTTCCCTAGAGAGTTTGTACCAAATAAAAAATTCTACTTAGGCCCTTGTGCATAAACAGTTCCAGGCCTTTGGGAGCTGACAAGCTCTAGCATAGAAATTATATGTGCTCAGGAGAAAGAGGAGAGAGTTCAAATAAAATTTATTTAGATTTGTATAAACATGAAAAAGAGAGCTACCTATCTACATGTGCTGCAACTTCCAATCACCTGCAAAAATACTAAGATCCCTGTGTGTATCACAAATTAGGATCATTAGTTTTGTCTTCTTCAAGGTCTTTGGGAAGCTTTATGGTACCTGAAAAATCATCACATTTATACAGGATTTTTAAATACAGCTATCTCTAACATGTTTGCATGACTGCTCCTTGAGCAATGCTCACAATATTCCAAAATTTGTTACTGGATGTGTGTCTACATCCCAGTAGCCACGTGAAAGCAATTAAAAAATATAAGTCATTATTTCTGTGACAAATTTATTCTGTCATATGTAATATCTTGGTAAATAGCTACAAAGTAATTCCTCATTTTCTTGAAGAAGATCTTTTCTGAGAGTAAATATTGCCAAAATACACCTACTACTTCCAGAAGAAATCCATCTTTCTTAATTCATAAAAGCCACTTTTCTTCATATGACAGAAAAATTCTTGCTAGAAATTAAGCCAAAATAAAAACAAAGAGAAATCAAATAAAAATTCCACACCATCTACAAATTGTGAGGTTTTTTTTTCCTTTGTAAGTATTACCTATCTCTGAAATTACTACGCTGTCTTGGCCATCATACCCATCTCCTCTTTAGGAAAGTGTACATTTACCCTTTACAATTTCTCAGCAGTGATGCATTTCCACATTCCCTGCAGCTCCCCCTCTGAATGAAAACTTCTCTTTCTACTTCTTGGGAACACGGCTGCTCCACCGAAACGCTTCTCTCCCCAAACTTTAACTCGTGGACTAAAACACACATGGCAAGACCTGTGACCTGTGTGAACAAGCTGAAGTGGGAGCCTTGTTATCCTCCAAGTGGCTTTCCAGCACTATCTATAAACAGAAGCTTTTTGACACACAGGGAAGGACAGGTACATCAAGACAAGGCTAAGGAAAATTATTGAAACCCACAAACTGTAATTAATTCAACAGACATTTGTTATTTCAAACCCTCACTGTGTTACAACTACCTTGTAGGGAGCACAGTCCTGTGAAAATGACAAACTGACAAAACATTAAGTAACTCAAATCTTCTTCACTGATGATGGAATCCATGCAGTTTTGCAAACCACGTATTTCTTTATCCATAAATGAACCTAGGTCCATTGGCAAAAGGGACTTCTGATCAACTAGAGTATCTCCACGTTTGTCACACAAACAGCCAAGCAGTGTCTAAATTGTGTTCACTGCTATGGGCATCTGACTTATGTGCCTTAAAATATCTCACTTGATGTAAACATCTTCACTTTTCCCTTGGTACAAATATTCCAAATAATTTAAGTATTTTAACAGAAAACAGAATTTTTCTGACATGAATCAAGTGAGCAAAGGTGTTGTGCAACACACAAAGGATTAAATTCACCTTGACAGACATTTTATTCAGATGATTCATCTAACCAAATATAATAGTCTCCCTACAGATTCCCTGAATGCTGTTAACAATCACAAAGCTTCTAATTTATTTTGTATGATACATGACTTTATGAAAAAACACGCACCCCCAGCTCCAAACAGAAAGCTATACTTGACACTGGATGCTGTATAACTAAACCAATTTATCAAATTTTTGCACAAAAAGAGACAGTCTCTCTGGAGATCACCTAATCCAACCCTCTTCTCAAGGAAGGGACAACTAGAGCATTCCAAGGATGATGTCCAGTTGGATTTTGACTGACTCCAAGGACACAGGCCCCACAAACCCTCTAGGCAACCTTCTCCACTGTTCAATCACCTTCACAATTAAAGAAACAAATTTTCACGTGTTTAATAGGAATTTTGTGTTTTCTATTTGTGCCTGCTGCTTTTCCTTCTTTGACTAGGCAACACCAGGAAGATTTTAGCTCTGTTTATTTGTAAAACTGGGTAAGACACTCCTGAGCCTTCTCCAGGCTGAACAAACCCAGCCCTCTCAGCCTCCAGTCCCTGCATTAGAGATGTTCTGTGCCTTTACACATCCTCATGGCCTTTACTGGACTTGCTCCACTATCTCCCCATTCCATTCCACCTGCGAGCCCAGCACTGGACCCAGAACTCTGCATGCAGCTCACCAAGGCTCAGCAGAGAGGAAAGATCATCCCTGAGCTTGCTGGCCATGCTCTTCCTAATGCAGCCCAGGATGGCACTGGCAGCCTTTGCTGGCTCATGGTCACCTCATGTACCAGGACACCCAGGGCCTTTTCTGCAAAGCTGCTCTCCAGCTCCAGCCCGGGCTGGTGCACTGGGCTGTTCCTCCAGAGACAAAGGACTTGGCCTCTGTCAAACACCAGGAGGCTCCTGGAGGCTGTTCAGCCCCCTCTGAAGAGCAGCACAGCTGTGTCATCTCCTCCCAGTTTGGTAATGTCTGCAACCCTGCTGGAGGTGCACTCTACCCTGTAACACAGGTCATTAACCCAAGGTGCTAAAGAGCACTGGTCCCACTCTCAATCCATGGGGTAAACCACTAATGGCTGGCCTCCAGCTGGACTTTGTGATATGTCCTGGTTTTGGTTGGAATAGAGTTCATTTTCTGCTTAGTAGCTGGCGCAGCGTTGTGCTTTGGATTTAGGATGGGAATAATGTAAACACACAGATGCTTCAGTTGTTACTGAGTGGTGCTCATCCTAAGTCAAGACTTTTCCATGTCTCAGGGAGGCAGAAGGCTTGGGACAGCTGATCCAAACTGGGCACAGGGATATCCCATCCCACACAAAGTCATGTCCAGTATATAAACACAGAGGGCTTGGCCAGGAGGGGCTGATCACTGCTCAGACTGTTCAGTGCTTGCTTTTCTCAGGTTTTTCCTTCCTCTCTGCTTTTTGTTAAAATCATCATTATTGTTAATATTACCATTAGTGTTACTGTGTTTTAATTTGTTTCACTTTCAATAAACCGTTTTTATCTCAGCCCACATGGTTTTACCCTTTGTTTTTTCCCCAATTCTTCTTCCCTTCCCATCAGGGGCAATGGAGGTAGTGAGCAAGTGGCTGTGTAATGCTGAAGTTGGGGGGTTTGACCATGACATGCTAATCACAATCCTCTGAGCCTGGGTAAGCCAGTTTTCAATCTACCACAATGATCACCTATCTAGTCTGTATTTCATCAGTTTGTGTGAGAGCATATTATAGGAGACAGTGTAGAAAGCCTTACTAAAATAAACAAAAACAGTATCTGTGGCTCTCACCCTCTCCACCAAGTTACTCGCTGTGTTGCAAACAGCTATCAGGTTCATCAAGCATTATTCCTCCTTCATAAATTCATGGTGATTACTTCCAGTGACTTGCCTGCCCTGAATGTGCTTTTAAAGGATGGAGGTGAAACTGACTGGCCTGTAGCTCCCAAGATCTTCCTTCTTGTCATTCTTGAGGGTAGGAGTGAAATTTGCTTTATTCCAGGCCTCAGGAACCTTCCCCACCACCATGACCTTAATAGGATAATTGAGAGTAGTCTCACAGTGACAGAGATGAGCTCCCTCAGCACTCTGATATATCCCACCAGGTCCTATGGACTTGTAGATAGTTGTTTAAATGTTCCCAAACTTGATCCTCTTATAAGAGCAAATCTTCCTGGGTCTGGGTCCAGACCTGCTGACTGGTCTCAAGGGCCTTGAAGGTGAGTCCTACCAGTAAAGCCCAAGCTGCTAATATGAAGTACCTCACTGTTTCCCATATCCTCTATGATTTGCCTTATTTAGCAGCAGACCTGCATATTCTTTCATCATCCTTTTGCTGCTGATACACTTGCAGAAGCTCTCTTGCTGCCCTTCACATCCCTCACCAAATTCAACTCCATGTAGGCTGTGGCTTTCCTTATGCAATCCCTGGATGCTGGGATGATCTCTCTAAAATTCTCCAGTTACCTAGCCTTGCTTTTGCCTCCTGTATGCTTTCTTTTTATGCCTGACTTCATCCATGTAGAATTCCTTTCCCTTTTACCCACTTCCCTCAAGTCAGGATGAACTGTTCTTGAGCTTGGAGAAAGTTATTAACAAAAACAAATACGGACTGAAGAAGAGAGATTCCCCCATCCTGCTGTCCTGTATGCACTTCCTATTCTGCCAATAACCTTGAGGTGGGGCCCAAATTTTGATCAGCACAAGCAAATTAAACACTGAGCAGGTCTTCTCAACCTCTGCTTTTCTTTGATGAGTACTAATTTTATTTCATACTTAATAAAGGATTTAGCTTTCCTCTTTCCCATCTAGATATACTGACCTCACAAAAACTATTAGATCACCTCAACAAATGTTTTCAAAGTAAAGAAACAAACACTGGCTCATGTGTAAACACAAACATTTCTGAAACATCTTTCTTGGACTAAGACAGTTTATTGAAATGTTTTATTCTCTTTCATATGCCAAGTGATCATCACCATTTACATCCATCATCTTCAAAGCATTTTATGAAGTAGAGCTACTAGCATGGAATTTTCTGTCCTTGATTCACCATTTTCCCAACCCGTTCCAGCAAAGATAGGAATCCCACTGAGTTGACAAGTAGCCCCATTATTTCCCTGTCAGTTTCTCACTGCTGGAGAATCACTAGTGTTGGAAAAAAGCCTTACTATCATTAATTACACAGCTGCTCTACCTCAGGCACTTAGTAGAAAATGGGAGTGGACAAACTGAATATACTAAGACATGATTGACTATGAAGAGATTCAAATACACACTAACAGACCAGCAGAAAACAAAGGAAAATAATCACAAAAATTAAATGGCAAAACTCTCTATGGTTTTTCCCCTTGAATCCCCACACTATGCTGGGCAGTAACAAAAACCCAGCTGAATCTGGACCTCTGCTTAATGGAAAACTTCAAAGGTTAATTTTTAACCAAGTCCCCTAAGAATGCTGTTGCTGCTTTTATGCTGTTCTTTCCAGCTGAGTAACTCTTGAACCTGTTAGCTGCCTACAAATGAGTTTCAGAGAAAGCAAGACTTCTCAAAGTTGAAAAACTGGAGGAATGTCACTGAAAATGCCTGTTGGGTAGGAAAAAGAACCCCCAAGCCAAGGTCTACTTTTAGAAAGCACATGGAGTTTAATTACTCTCTCCTCTTTGGGAAAAGACACTTAGCCCAGCAGCACAGCTTTAAATCAAGCATGTGCTTTTCCTGCTCAGAGATGCCACAGGAAACAAGATGCCATTCAGGATGCTTCACTAGGAAAAGCAGAGGAGTTTCATTTTGTGTGTGCTTAAGTGGGAGAAGGAAGGACAGGAGGTGTGAAAGGACAACAGACACCAGCTCCTCATTGTCCAGGCTTCATCAGCTCCAGCATAAAAACAGTTTGTTCTGTAAACTGCAAACTGAACAAAACCCCACATTTGGAACAAAATTCCAAATATTAGCTTTAGAAAAAAACCTCTCTAGCTGTTTTGATCTTGACTTTATTTTTACATTAATCAGTAACATCTAAAAAATGAAAGCGTTATCTGACAGCATATTTTGGGGTATATATTTTATGTATTCTTACAAATGCATCAAAAATTTAAATAAGAATGTGTCGATTTTTAAAGGTTTGTTTTAAGAACTGAAATGCAAGATCATTGATTAATGGTTGCTAGTTAGGGATCAATCAATTATTACTGGAAATGACTGTCCAATTAAGACGGTAGTTGGTTAAGTAGCGATGGCTAATTGGTGTTCTAATTGGTGATTTGCTGTTTTATTTGTTAGAATGTACAAATACTTAAAAAGGGATACAAGAGCCAAGGCAGCAGGCCCACATGACAGGCAGCTGGGGGAGCAGACTGGATGGCCAGCAGCCAAGAGTAGAGCAAAGCAGCTGGGCAGCCCACCAACCATTCCCACAGAGCATTTCAATTCCATCAAATCATCATTGCTTAACAGAATACTGTACCTCAGTCAATTTTCAGCCCACTTTGTGAATATATAGACTAGTGAGTTTAAGAGCCATCAGTTTCTAAAGGCAAAACAAGAAAAAATACAAACAAGCCAAATGACAGGACACTTCTTTTGCCTTCCCTATCTCTGCTTATTCTGCACTGCAGCTCTTTCCTCCTCTGATCCAGAGCTCAGGTTTCCTCATCCTCCCTCACAAATCCCTGTTCTTCTTACCTTTCCTCGCATCACTGCTGCTGTACCTGACTTTACTTAATTACTTCTGTCAACAGTTTCATTTCTGAAAAATTAACTCTGACAAACTGCAAATGGAAACACCACGATCCTCCTGTATCAGGAACTGAAACATTTTTTAAATCCTCTAGACTTTCTTCACTCCTGACTACTACCTAACCGTACTAGGTAAGAAACCTCTCAAAGTTGGTAGCTTTAAAATTTTTTCCTCTGGGGCAGTTTATTCCTAAACTCAGCTGACAGCCTGAGAGAGGAGAGACAAGAGAAAAAGAAGAGGGGAAATTAACCAACACCATCAAATGGGGATTTTCTCCTCCTGTTAACTCAATATCCTTTTGCAAATCTCAGAGAGCTCTTATTTAAAGACAACTTGGTGAGTTCCACAGATTAATTTTACGTTATAATTCTGCTCCTTGGTGTGTCTGGACACCCCCTTACATTTGCAAGAGTCAGCAGAATCCCTTTCTAACCTGTCTACATGGCAGGTGTAGACTCACCCTCCCTCCTGTCTGTCTCCCCTGCAAACAGTTCTTGGGTATGCTTTGATCATTTATCTCAAATTTCATTCTTCTTCTGCTTGAGAGAGGAGGATGACTGGATTCTAGAAAAACGTCACATTGAACAATACTTATCCTTTATATAAGACCATCCTTTCCAGTACAGGCTTCTAAATTGCTCTTATTTAAACCAAATACTGTTTGGGCTTTTAGCTTTCTCTACATACTCTACTTTTTCTGATACTAAGGCTAGATCCCTCAAGACCATGAGCTGTGAGATGGTGGATACAAATCCGTTCAAATACTACTGTTTAAAAATATCAACATGCCATATGAAACTGAATTTGTTATCATAATTCTCCAAAATCTGTACTTTAAATCTATACCATTCAGTGCACAAAATTTATTTTCTATTTTTTGCAATACAAATATTCATTTTCACTTCCAATCATTAAAATCATTATACCAGTCCCACATTTACAACTTTTCCATGACACTGTTCAATATACACCAATTTACATTTGTTTTCTAAGATCAAAAACATGAGGTTTTTCTTTCCCATCTTTTCTGAGCATGTGATTACAGTGTAATCTGAATCTACCTGCTTATTTAGAGTAAAATTTTAAAAAAAATACTTTACAGTTTTTTTACATTTTAGATCTTCTAAAGTCCAGTTGTCTATTATCAAGCAATTTCAGGACCATTTCTCAATTGCAGGTATCAAAGATGAAGCAATTCACACCCACAGAAAGACAGTTCCAGGCCATGAAGACAATGATGTGAGCAGTTCATAAACCTGGGATCATCACCTTGTGGTCACTTAGCAGATCTCAAAATAGGAAGGCATAATCATCCTACCTGGAAATTAACAATCTCTTTACAGTACTTTGCTTAACAAAAGAAGAAATCTGTCTCTCAAATCTACCAGAGAACAAGCACTAACACAGGAAGATTATGGCAATTAAGGGTACCTAAGTACTGCTCTGCTAGAAAGAACTCCCAACATAAAATACAACAAATTTACTCCTTGGGAGACAAACCACAGCCATGGAATGCCTGCTATGATAGGGAACATGGCAGGCAGGGAGCCTAAAAAAGTCCCTTCATGATCAACAGCAGGGCAAAGAAGACAATACAAATTCATTTTCTGGAAGGTCCAATTTGTGCTTGATGTCCTGCAGAAGCATTTAGGATAAGAAGTTTTGTGCTACTCTCTTTTTAACATATTTTCAATATTACATTTGATCCTGTTCTTAAACTCAAACACATCCACTTCCACTTCAGGATGAGCTTTAGGCAGTCCAGGGTATATTTAATTGTTTAAGGTGGTAATTGTTTATCTAATTCTACCATTTTCTACTTCCCAGTTTCTATTAATAATATACCACGTGTCTCAAGCACTTCTAAACCTGTTTAGTGTCTTCACTATGTGTCTGGCCTCCAACACACACTTTTCAGGCCTAAAATTCAGATTCTTTTTGGTAAACAAAGAGAAATCTTGGGCTAACAGTGTGTTTAAGTCCTGTCTTATTCACCTGCATTTAAGTGAAGTGGGAGTTTCTGCATTAGGATTTTGCCTTAACCTGGCTTTATGAGATCTGTGACTTTCTTAGACACAGCCACCCCACCCTTGAATCTCTGTTTCTAGACAAAGTGCCTCAACTTTGGTAGAGAAATCAACGCTTCTGGATTTAGCTGGGTTTCATAGCCCAGACCAATGAACTGGTTTTTATCTCACACTTGACTGACACAACACAGTAAACTTTTTTCCACTTAGAACAGAGTAATCCCTTGTTGACAAGGCAGATTATTTGGGACATTCTTCCCAATGATTACAAAACTGTCGACCACCTTCTTTTCACAGCCAGAACAATGAGTCACCACGGAATAAATCTGTGCTTCAAGACACTGCTCCAATACCTCAGTGATTCCCTGGGTTCCAGACAAGTAATAAAGTCCCAGCCCTGGCACTTGCTCCTGAGCTTCAATCACCAAAACATCTCAAAACACACACATCTCTCAGTTTGTATGTATAGGCTGTAAGACTAAGAATACACAACCAGAATTCCAGGGGAAGATAAAAAAGTCAAGGTTCAGGAGGTTGGTTAACAGGGAACACAGAAAGATGCCACAGGAATTAGGAGCCACATGTCTAGCAAAACACTAAAATTAGGAAAGTTGCTGAACAGACGCATAATTCAAAAAATATCAGTTGTGTTCCTTTAATTTTAATTTTTTTTCTGTTTATCCAATCAGCACTTAATATTTATTCTCAGTTTAAGACAAGTTGCCTTCCTGTGACAGCACCCATCTGGGTTTGTCTTGACCTCACAAGTGACATTCATCATCAGTTTGCTCTTTAATGGAAGCCCAGGTCAGGAAAAATCACCAGCAAGCAGAACCTACAGGTTCTCTCTCTCTAAAAAACAGCATTACAGCCATGGTGATACAAGAAAGACTCCCAAGGAATCTGTCTGACAACAATGCACAGGGAAGAAGTTCAGGAGAGAAAAAGGCTTACATTCCTCTGAATCACACTCACCCTGAGTGAAATGAGGTGTCTTCAAGACAAGCTTTTCTTACATGATTCAGACAGAGGGCTCTGTTTGCCCAGATTTTGAGATCAAAACCAGAATTGAGACAGGATTATAATGCTCCATTATGAACTAGATGGATGATTTAATTTATATTACTGTGTTTTTATGGATTTCAAGGGGAGAGAAGAGATCATGTACTGAAATTCTTGGTTCTTGTATAGCCTCACAGAGTAATTCTGCTCCAGACAACACCCAATTTGCATTTAATCAGAAAATTATCCTTCCAAAAGGTAAAGACTAAGCTAGTAAATGGAAACACAATTTCAGGTAGGTGATCCTGGAGGGAAGGGACAGGCTACCATACAATTCAGAAATAACACTGAACTTTGAAAATGTTGCTGTTCCAGTTACATATAACTTCATTCCCTTTTCTACCATTAAGCCTCCCCCTGGGCAAGAATACCATCCCAACCTCCAGTGATTTGTGGTTCAAAGGCTTCTAAAGCCAAGCAAAATGTCTTTGTATTTAATTGCTTTTAATGGATATTTTTTTCCCCTGAATTTATTCAGCTGTTTTTTGAAACAATTAAAACTGTGAGTATGCAGCATTCTGCAAAACTAATGCAACTTTCCATACAACCAGTGATACAAAACCTTCTGGAAGATGCAGCAGGCATGAATTTCCTGCAGCAGATGACAACAGAACAGAAAACACAGAAAATACCAGCAGGCTTTGTGTAAAGACATTCCTCCCTCTTTGTCACCTCTTTGGTTTTCCATCCCTTAGCTTTAACAAAAATATTTCAGAATTATAATCAGCTTATCATCTTCTTTCCTTTCGAAACTGCAGATATGACTGAAACCCATTTCCTTTTCCACAGCGTTTACCAGGATTGGAATCAGATTTTCCAGTTTGTTTTCAGAAAAAGTTCATGAAGTTCTGATTACATCATTAAGATACCTGGAAACAGATCTGTGCCTGATCCCAATAATCAAGGATCCAACAGGCAAATAAATGAAATAGAACCCAATATTCCTAGGGAGGAGAGAAAAACAACACCTAAAGTATTTTTAGAAAACATGTTAATTAGCATCAGTGTAGTTATGTCTGCTAATAGAGCCTTATTGCTGTTCTTCTGATGACCCTGAGAATTCTAAAGAGTCTAAATTAATGCTTCAATAAGGAAAAAGTAGAACTTAATCCAAAAATAAAGACTGAATGAGAAAAAAAGAGAAAACAGCTACATTTATTTCAGAGCATAATAATGGTCAAACACTAATCTAAAACCATTTTGAATTGTCTGCCTTTTCTTAAAAGCATGAACTTATTTGCCTCACACCAGCTACTCACAGACTCTTTAAAGAGACCTCAAGCTCTTTGTCTCCCAATCTTCCCACCTGCTGCCTTCTCAATCTATTTGCACTAGATCCACTCGCACTTCCACCACTCCTCTCCCACCCACACCCACCACATGGAAGAGGCTGAATCTGCATCCTTCAGAAAAGGAGGAAAGGATGCAAGCTCAATACTTTAATTAGGTATATGCTTGAAAGAGTATTTAAAAAACTAGAACTGAAATGCCAGTTCCGGAGAGAGCAAATTCAAAAACACAGAATGTGCAAAATAAAGCGGTTATTTGTTTCTAAAACTCAGCAAACATTTCCCCTTTTTAAAGAATGGATCTGAAAATGTAAAAGAACTATTTCTGAAGAAAAGCCATTCATTAATGAGACTCTATCATGTTATAGATCAAACAGGAATCTACAAACTAGAAATATGAAAACCAGGGTGATGGGTTTTAACTTTTTCCATACAAGGAACGAGCAATCATAGAGAGCACTAAGTCACTGTGGCTTCTGCAAACAACAGGCTTTTGAAAAAGCATCACAAGCATTTCCAAAATAATTGCTTATATTTAGAAAGAGAGACATTTGGTCATTGGATGTTACCAACATTCAAGTATTATTCCTGCCTGCTGGAGATGCATCCCCTGTTTGAGGCAGAATGTTCCACTCAACTAAAAACGCCTCTCTCCCAGCATTCTGAATTGATGAGCTTCTCCACTGCCACACTTCAGCACATCTAATATTTCAGCATCCTGAATCCTCATCCCAGGGACTGAAGAAAGGAAGCATGCTATTAATCTAAATACTGGCACATGAATGATGACAGTTTTTATTCTGCACAAAGGAAACTTCTGCAGCAGGAGAATTCAACGTGAATAAAAAGCTTTTCTGAAGAGACTTTTCCATCAATCCTGATGATACTTGTGTTTTTTCCACCCAGAGTGTTTGGGCTTCTAGACAGAGATCACACATACAGAGGGACAGGAGGAGCATTCCTGCTGAATTTCCAGGGTGAAGTCCCCATTAGAAAATGTAATGAACATTGTCTGGAAACAAATGCCATTTCCAGGGTGAGGGGAGAGTGTTCCCTCTGAGATTCTGTCCTACTTCCTCCTCCTCCAGGCCCCAGCAAATTTCTCCCCAAAGCACATTATTTCCTCCTTATCATTTTCAGTATACTAGATTTTTCAAACTTCTGAGTTCCTATAAATCCATTGATTAAAAGGGAGGAGTAGCTTAATGAATGAATGCACACTTAAAATAAATAAAAAATTTTCAGAACTGCAGATATTGAAATAGTGAGTTTTTTTCTAATTTAGGACAAATGCAAAGTATTTCTAATCACAGAGCAACATGAGTGCTCCCTAAAAGCATCTAAAGCATGTTGGCATCCAAATGATACATGGGCTTTATGTGTGGAGGGGAATTCCTTTGTTTTGTGCGATGACAGTTAATAGAAAGAGACATTTATAAAAGCTAATTTATCAAATTTATCATGAGGTCAAAGACAACATGTCAAATTTTATTAATTAAATATGCCAGTCATATTCTTTTTAAGATTTTACACCTCGTCTTCATACCTTCCAAGGAAAGGGAAGACACCCTCCTGTCATAATTTCATTGTCTAATTCATCTACTGAGAGTTAATTATTAGATCCTTGTATAGTTTTCCTGCACACAAAATTGGACATGCTGCATTACTGGTCTGCATTAACAATTATCATGTTCAGATGGGACTGGCTAAGAATTCTCTGTTTTAGCTGACAGAGGGAGCAGATTTCAGACACACACACCCCCACACCTCCCCCACAATACACAAAACCCCAACCTGTAACTTTTAAGACTTACTCCTTAAGAAATACCTGGATAAACATATGCTCTTTTCTAAACTAGAAATCAGTTGTGCTTTCCTCTAATTAAACAGCATGAAATAACACATTTCCTTCTTAATCTTTTTGCTGGCATTAATTTAACAATATTTTATTTTTAAAAAAAAGATATTTCTTTCAACTTGTCTGCTTTACTGACTTTCAAAAAATTACATTTATTTTTAGCATGCAATATTAAAACATCTTTTTCTTAAACCCAAATACAGTCATGAATTTGCTCTATATTTTTGTGCATTTTATAGACAACCAAGCATTGGCAACACCATCTCATTACCTTTCCAGTATTTCCTTTTATTTATTTATAAATTTATCTTAAATATTTTGAAGAGATATGCCTAATTCTTTTACCATTAAGAGACAGAATCCCAGTCTTGATAAACACAGTTTGCATTTAAAAAACCCAATTTTTTCATGCCAGATTAATCACACTAACTGATCATAGCTGTGGGATTGCTGACATAACCCCATTTACAGTGCTACCAAAGCTACCAAGCATTTCAATGGAGAAGAGATTAGAAGGCGCACAATTCATAAATTTAGCCCTTCATTTAGTAGTCTTCATACTCCAAATTTCTCCTGGGTCTTGTTCTTTTAACAACTTTTCTATCTTTTCCAGTATCTTCCTAAATGCAGTTTCCATTCACCATGACATACTAAAGGGACAAGCTCATGAGCTAAACGTATTAATAATCTTTAAAAATCTGTTATCATGATGATGCTGTATCTGCTGCATTTCATTTTTCCCAATCTTTTTGTTTTGCCAGTACATCTCAGGATCAAAATGAAGTTTTCACCAGAACTGCTCCCATCCACTGCAACCCCAAAACCTAATTATTATAGAAAATATGTTCCCCTCTACTTTTTATCAGCATTTCAGTAAAAGACTTTGTGCACTTGCTAGATCCTTTATTACTGTAAACCACTTTATTTTGTGACAGTAAATTGTTAAGCTATCACCATCTGCAGTAACAGCTACATACATAAAAAAAGTATCTTTGTTGTTTAATTACTGAGAGTGGAGTTTCGGTCATTTTAACTCACTCGTCTCCTTGCCAGGGGCTCTCCAGCAAGGTCAGGGCACAAAGCCCAGTTTTACCAGTTGAAGCCTTGCTATGCTACTGTCTTTTGCTCCACTCTAAATATGCCTGATTTTTATTATCTGTTTATCTAGCTCCCTGAGTGATCCTCACTGTTGCATACTCTTTCTTACTCCTTCCTCAAAACACCCAGGCCCTTTGATGGAGAATGGAACTGGACTCCTCACCTAAGCAGTTAAATGTCTTCCTTGGATTTTTCTTTTTAAATTTTTTTTTTGCAATCTCTCCCAGCATGCCTGGTGAATTTATGACACAGAGGTTGCTGTTAGGGAGAAAGCTGGTAAAAGTCTCAGTTCAGATCGCTCACAATCCACTCTGGTATTATTCTATATATACCTTCCTCCCTTCTCCCCATATGTTAAAGTTTGGGCTTTCTTCTCTCATTTTCTTTTCATTCTAATTATCAGCAAGGCCAGAATTTTCCTTCTCCCACATCCTGCCATTCTTCCTTCTAGACACATTTTCCTCTTCCTCATATTATTTGTTCAATCTCACTTGGCCTTACAGATTTTTCATTTCTCAACCTTCCCCCTCCCTTTTTCTACTTTTCTTTTTTATGGACATGATCACTCCCCATCCTGTATCAGACTCAGACTATTCCCAGACTGTTTTCCATAACAGTCTCCTTGGAAAATGCTTATCCCCATTAAATCCCATAAAAATGCTTTTTATCTCCATTATGATGGCCCACTCTCATCAGTATCTAAAAATTAGGACAAAATTATCTCTGTTTTTCATTTGCTGTTCCAATAACACATAATATCATCGTGCTTGTCTCCCCCTCTCAGTCTACAGTAGAAGTCATGAAAGTATTATTTTTCAGTTGTATTTTATACCTTCTTAAAACATAAGCAGAATGTTTTCATCAAAATCCTTCCAGTGAAAGGACTGAAATCCAGTAACTTGTTTTAGTCAGAAGTGAGGGGTGGTACAGAATCCCATGTGCTTCACTGACAACCATTATATTGTCAGGCAGAATTAAAGAGCATATAGAAGGTATTATTAGTATCTCCATGCTTCACAGAGACACTGAATATTTATTTAATTCCTGATTTTACTTTTCACTTTCTGATTCTCCATTTCCTCTTTCTATTTATTCTACTCCTACCCTATCATTTTGATTTGCAAATACATCCTGAATTGCAGATTTTTCATGTACCCATCTGTAGGTCACTGATGTCTCTCCCAGTTCCTTTTGCAATGTCTTCATCTCAGCAAACTCCACCTTCAGTGAGAATTTCTGAAACTTGCTTTCCTGATCAGTTTTTCTCAATGTTTCTCTGATTAAACGTCCTCTGATCAAACAGATTGTTTCTTTTTGCTTTTTCTGTAGGTACCCTCTGTTGCTATGGGGCAATAATTTATATTAAAGCCTTTTTGTGTAATTTTAGAATGTTGTTCTCTGAGGACCCTCAAGGGGAAATTTATCTCTTTATACAGAATATCCATTCTCTTTTAAAAAAAAGTTTCAAAAACCTAAAGGCTTGAATAAAAATCAGTGTTCACAAATCATCCTACTTCTCCAAGTTTTGTTCCAGCAGTGTCTGTTCCAGCAATTTCTACTGATCCTATACAACTGCACTGTTTCAATTAATCCAAGCATTTATATCTAATTAAAAAATAATGAAATTTTTGATGAATTCTGTTTAAAAAACTACTTGATTTTTTGAGTTTACTGCAGAAAATAAAACAGTTGTGAGTCAATGAAGTGGAAAATTGCTGTCTTATAAAGGATCTCCAAGGTGCAAAATGTTCTCTTATTTGCTGTTATCAGTATGTCTAGTAATTGCTTTCTGTCCAACTGTTTATAAAGGGAGAAACAGACTTACAGTCTGGAGAAAAAGAGACAGCAAAACAGACAAAATTAAAGAATACTGGTTTTTTAATTATTTCCCCATTTTATAGCATTAAGGAAACATACAAAAAAAAAAGTCATTCCACTGAACAAAACAGAAAAGCAGCAGAACAATGAAAATAAAGCTGCATAAGACTGTTAAAACAAGCAACAAGTCAAATTTAAAAACTAACATCTGTGGTCTTTAGTTACTTGAGTTCTTTCGAACAAAAAAAGCCTTTCTACTAATTACAAGGGGTTTAGCCATAAGCTTGAGAAATTTCTACATAGCTCTAATTATAGAATAGTATTTTAAAATATTACCTGGCACTCAAATACACTTTAGATCAACATAAAAAGGAGTGTTAGAAAATTGCTTTCTGCAACAAACCAGCAACTGCGCTGACTGAGATCATATCCCTCTTCCATGATCAGCACCCACATACACAACTGAATTTTCCTTTGGCATTTGGCTTTCTGAAAAGAATTTCAGGTCAGGGGATTTTGGTTTGGTTTTTTGTTTGTTTTTCTGGATTTTTTTTTCTCTGTACGGTTTTGGATTCTTCTGTTTTATAAAAATTACCTGAGGAAAGTAAGGGGAAATACTCCTATTTGTATACATATAGCCAGAATTTTATTTTCAAGAATAATTTAAGAAATAAATATGAAAAAAGGTAAAAATTTAGACAGTAATTCATTCTACTGTCCAGTAACCACAGGCAGGGGAGTACCAAACAGGGGCTTTCCAGAACTAACCTAACACCTCGCACCTTGGTACAAAATTAAGGGATTTACTTCCCCCTGTTCCATTTCTCTATTCTTTCTGAACTAGACCAGTGGAGCCCTGCAACTGTAAATTCAGTTTGCACCACATTTGCACTCAGATGTTCTTAAAATCCACTGTAACACTGAACTAGGTCTTCAAAAAGCCTTCCTGGAGTTTACCAAACCTCTTTGATGTTTTTACCTTGTCCGCATAAACGAAATCTCTATTAAAAAGAAGGGTGATTAAGGCCATTTTCATAAAATGGTAACGAGTTCCTGACAGATTTACTTTCCTTCTAGGCAACTTTCCAGCAAAAGTCAACAGCTAACAAGAATTCTATATCTGAATTCATGTTGGAGGATATAACTCACTAATTAAGTGCTCCTTAAACATTTCAAGGAACATTCAGACTTTGTGACTGACACTGACACTCCAAGCACTGCTTGATAAAGAGATACTACAGTTGAGTGTAGCTGAATAAATTGAGGTCTCTTTTCTTTCTCAGGCATCCTCAATCTAAGTTCTAGCACCCTATTCAACAGTAAAGTCTTCCTTGAAAAGGAAATAAGTCATTTTCACAGTAACATCCAACATTTTAAGATGCATTTCTAAATGCTGTGCCTTGTCAATCGTTCAATTTATTCAGATATGAATAGAAATGTTCAAGTACCTGCACACCCTCTGTTACTCTGATAAAATAAATTTTTTTATAAAGAAAACTTAAGCCAGTAGGATGCTACTCTTTGATGAATTAACACAGAATAAGGGACACAGCCGTGTTGTTGTAATCTTCCTCATACTTGCCCACAATCCCCTGGATTTAACAGTGTCTAGAAATCTTCATGTTCATTCCCCAAGCACAGAGATGTCCCAACAGCTCAAACACTTCAGAGGATCAGCATAAAGGAATTTGCTGCTCCCTAACATAGCTGTACAAAAAGGTTTTATTTATTCAAACTCTGTGTTGCAGGTACACAGTTCCTAATTGACAATATGTGAACATTCACCTACCTGCAAAGGCCACAAACACTCTTTAATCAAGATTATCAAACCAGACAAGGGCTGCAGCAGCAGTGTCATGCCTAAGTAGAGATCTAATCTAAATACTGGATAATAATCAGGCTCTTCTCTCAGGAACTCTCCCAAAAATCACTCCAGTGAGCCTCTTGGAGTCCCAAATCTGTGGAATAGGATTTCTAGGTCTCCCCTACCCTGGACAACCATGTCAGTGCAACAGATCCAGATGTTTTATACACACTTAGACTCAATTCACTCATGCAATGGAACTTCTGCAGGACAGCCCTACCCAACCTCAGGTATTACATAAAAGAGCTCAGTATGATCAAGTCCATTATAATGCAACCACGAGATGATTAAAATAACTTCCTACAGGTGCCAGATATCTGCCATCGTGTTTGGATAAAATCAGGAATATCTTACTCCTTGCTGAGCTTCTAATCCTGCCTCCTCAGAATATGTCAAAACTGATAATCATGGCAGACATTTACACTTGATATCTTTATTTTCCCAGGAGCATCAACATCTACGAACTGCAGTTCGAGCTGTTGTCTGCCTCTCCTGAACTGCCCTTTGTATCCCTTCATCCCCCACAGTCCTCCTCACCTCCCCCAACATGTTGACACAGGGGAGTTTTAAAAAGAAATCAGAATGAAGTACATTGCACAGAAGGGAGATTTATTTTAGCATAGGCACATAAGAAGAAACATTGAGAGAACTACTTGAATGCAAGAATGAAAGTCATATTGGCTTTTATCCAAGCTGAGATATTTACTTCACAACATTTCAAGTCAAATAATTTTTTTTTAAATGCAGAGTTAAGGTACCACAGTGCCTTTGTAGTCAAAAATTGCAGAAACTCAATTATTTTACAGGACATTTTACAGTGATCTGTGAGTACCCAAAGATTACAGCAAAAAATGGTCTATTTAGGAATACGCAGCACAATGCAACTCAACACCTTCAAAACTATCCACACAGGTAGTTCTTTGAAAGGAAATGACATCTCATCAGCACAGAAGGAGTATTGATCTGGTAAATGGCAAAATACAGCATCCTCCTAACCTTTCACCTTCACTCCTGTCACTAGAGTATATATCCAGAATATATTTTCTAAAGTGTTTTTTCCTTCTCTTTTTGTTCCATACGATCAACACAATGCTTACTGTAATAGCAACAAAACAACCCATGCATCAAATTCTGACAGAAAACAACCTGGTTATTTCAAACCAGACCATCAGAAAAATCTATGAAAATTCAACCATCAGAAAAATCTATGGGGAGGAAAAAAAAAAAGTAAAATGCTTTTTTCATGAAAGGAAATATAGACTGTATATCATGAAATGAACAATGTATGAAAATAATGCTCAATTACCAACCCCATGCAACTCTAAAAATCCAAGTAGCAGAGAGCAAAAATACTTTATAAAAGGAGGCCAAACTACACCCAAAGCAATCTGAAAACTCTCACAATTATTCTGTAAGTTCTCTCTTTAAAAAACGACATAAAGGACACTTATTTCAACCAAGTAAATTTGCACTGCACGACAGTTTGTAATTTCAGATAAACTGCCCAAATTTATAAGGCTGTTCCTGTCTGACTTCAGACCTGCTTTATATAATAACCTTGATGTGATTCAGCACTCTCCAGTCCCCCAAATCTCACACAGCTCCCATCACAGCTCACAAATACCACCCTTCCTTCACACTCTTCTCTCTCTTCCTTTCTTTACCAACACAAATTTCAACAACTTAACTGATGGCATCCAGCCCTGTAAAAACTAAAAAAAAATTTAAAAAATTTAAAAAAACTTATAAAGAATTCCACAACAGTAAAACAAGGAAATATGACTGGGTTCTTTGCCATCTGTAGCTCTTTGGGGGGAAAAAAATTCACAAAGTAGAACGAAACAGCATAAAAGTGTGACCAAAAACAAACCATAAACTTACTATTCCTGACTAAATGGTTTCTTACAGATACAAGGCATTAAGGATGACAAGAAACAATAAATCCTCTCAGCTGGAGGGAGGAGGGGAAGGTCTTTCTCTAGACCCAATCCAGGCAGCTTCCCACTGCCAACTCCAGAACAGCTTCGTCATCCATTAATAAGATGAAATATGATCCATCTGTGATTTTTACCACTTTCAGTAAAAAAGTTACTAGCTGAAAAATGGTTTTGGACTTTTTCAGGCTCTTTTTCATGAATATCAAAACTAATAAAATCTCCTAAGGTTATAGGAAAAGAATCACTTTGGGCTACACATTTTTAAGAAAGTTCACAATGAGATCCTTCCCAGAGGAGGCCAATCTGGAGAAAAAAATTACTGGTTTTTTGGTTTCTTCTTCTTGGTGTTGGGTTGGATTTTTAATTTGTAGAACTTGAAATGGTCTTTTGTCAACTGCAAACAATGCTTTCATGTTTGCAACTGAAACTACTCAAAATAATGTCTGCACAGTAAAATTCTGGAGATACATACAAGAAATAGGTGTGTTAAAATATCACACATTGTATACAAACAGAAATTTTATTGCCATCAATGCTCTTGCGATGAAACTGCTGAACAGTCAGAGTTTACAATTATTTTAACTGTAGATAATATTCTGAGCCACACTGAAAACAACCTACACCTATAAGATATATATAATCATTTACATTCCACCCTGCACTCTGAAAATGCAGGAGAAATAACTTACTAATCACCTACCAATTATTTTAATAATGAGCCATTGGAATAAAAACCAGAAAAGATAATTCCAGCCATAAACTATTTTGACATGCTTAACACGAAAGAGTACAAACAACAGAAACTATTACAATTGATTTTTAATTAATTGATCGATTTCAACCCTTATTTACAGCAATCTTTAAAGCAGCTCTCCAAGAGCACATAAGAAGAACAGATTTAGGTTTATTGTTGTTGCAAGGGTTACTTCTGGAAAAACTCTTTCAATTCCAAAATGGCTCAGTGAAATAGGCCACTTGCACAACTCCTGCTGGAACAGGAGCTTTACAAGACAATACGAAAAATTTCCCTAGAATCCTTCAATTAGAGCTCTCCTTTATCTGCTACAAAACACTGATTCCAGTTCACTCTTCCACCCTTAATTCACCCTGCTTTTCTCCCCCTCCTCTGCCCAAATGGGAGAAGCTACCACAATGTATTTCAAAGCACTGTTACAGTCCCTATAAATGCAAAGAACACACAAAATGTTGTTTCTCTATTGCCATCTCTATGTGGTACCAAGAGCTCTCTTCATGAGCCCTCCCTATATGAAAGATGTTTAATCTTCACTTTTAAGGAAAACAGCTGCTTAACACCACACAAGTATCTAATGTGTTATGTGCTTTCCTGCACCTCTCTCTCAACCAGCAGCTTCAAATTATTTCATTTGACAATATACCAATGCTGACTATTTCTGACAATGCCATTGTAAGAATTTTTTTTCAATTTTATTCATCTAAAGCCATGATACCTCTACTTACAGACACAATACCTGTAGTTACAGACAAGACAGCTACACTAACAGGATCTGCTTCTATTTGACGTAAGAATGTTATTTAAAACACTGAAAAGAACTTTCAACAATTTGGTGTCTGTGGAAACAAAAAGCAACCTGAGAACATTTTTCCTATTCCCAGTCCAACGCCTGTGCAGCAGCTTTCAAGTGGTTCTGCTGCTCTCCACACACACATCCAAATATCTGTGCTGCATAAAAAAAACCCCTGAAGTAATGGATAATGATGGTAAAAAAGAAATGATTTAAAACTTGTCAGCTTAATTGAGCTGCCTTTTCAATACATGACACAAAGACTTACTTTCACTGAAATTCATAATGAATTGCACATATAGATGAGCATTTACATCAAGACTCAATATACCAAAAAGTAATTGAAGGTAGATATTCCAAATTTATATTGAATATAATCTATTTTAAAAATCTGAACATTTACAGCAACACATGGAAAGAAGAAAAAAAAAGAGCATATACAGACCTTCCAGTAGTCAGATTGTAAACTGTAGTACCTCTGGTATGCAGATAATGCTGTAGGAAAGAAAAAAATGAATGTTCAATTTGTTTTGTTTCATTTTCTTTGAGGAAAAAGATAGAAATCCTTAAGAGTCAGAATACAGAACATTAAAATGATAAATGGTTTAATAAAAGTAACACTGCCATGATAAGTACACTGTTGTGGGCAATGCATTCCTTAAGATTATAATTTTGTTTTATGAAATGTCAACCCAAAAGTATATTTATTATTAATCTTACAAATGTAAATCAAGCAATATTTTAAAGAAAACCTATAACGAAGAAATAATTTGAAATTTTGGGATTTTCATCCCGGACAAAGCTGTTGTAAGATTTAAAAATTTAATCATGTAGCTCATTTACCACGCTCCCTGATGCCCTGTAATTTCTGAAGAACTGGTGAGGAGGGACATACAAAGAGAAATCAATTTCACATGGCCTTTCATTCTGAGAAACAAAAGCAGGCGGAAAAGAAAAATAAAAGCTTACATTTTATTCAACAGCCACGGCCAAAACTAACCTGGAAATCAGTGCTAAGAACAGCCCTGCTCAGTAGAATATTAGCTCTACTTAGCAACCAATTTCTCCAATCACTTACTCCTGCATCCCTCTTCCTCACTAAAAATTCTGGTTGATTCATCTTGCCCTTGGGCTAACAGTCCACTTTGGACTAGAACACAAACAGGCTTTGTTTTTTTCTAAGAACACAGCACTAGGAACTATCAGAAATGAAGCATTTTACATGAAGATTCACTGCAGTAAAACCAAGATAACTGATTTTTCAACTGCTTGCTCCCTAAGATTTAAGAATGGAAAATACACCATGTGGGGAAACCAAACAACAAAATAAGAAAACTCCATCTTTGAAATACCATAAACACCAAACAGATCAAGAGGTAAGAACAATGTGTACTTTAGGTGCAGGGTCATTTCCTGGAAGCACCATGGATAAATTATGCCCATAAATGTTATCACCCTCCAATGCCTGTCCTGCGTATTTATTTTCGTTACCTGATAAAAGTCCTTGTGTTTAAGTGAAATAGGAACATACACATAATGACAAAGACACAGAACCCCTGTGCACTCATCTCTCTGTCAATGGAGACTCACAACCTTTATCTGTAAAAAGACACGAGCTGATCCATGCAATGAGGTGCCCCTCCCCACCAAAACGCCTCTGAGGCCAATTTCTAATTCTGATGTTCTAAACTGGGGTTTATTTAGATACCCAGATCAGAAAAATTAACTTAGAAGAACACTCACTGACCACACAGTATTAACATGCAATATATTTAAAATGCTTACATGCAACTCAGACAAACAAAATCACTTAAAAATATAATCTAAGTCTTTCACAATTTAAAAATACAATTCCTCCTCCAACCCCCACACCAAAAACCTGGTACAAACTGAAGGATATGACTTCAGTCTAACAATTTAATTGAAGAACATTAAAATTAAGCATATTTTAGTCACATTCTGTAATTATGCTTTAAAGTATTTTCACAATAAGACGAAATAACATCCTACTCCCCCCAGAAGTCCTTCTGGATTCAACTTCTCCAAGGTATCATTAATAAGTTTTCAACAAAAAGGAATAATTATCTTCTGAACACGGTAATGACTTTGCTTTTCCCAACAGGAACATAGACATGCACCATGAAACAGTTTTGTAATGCATCACATCACAAATAAAAGGTTGTTTTGTTTTTTTTCCTTTTACTCAAGCAGTACCTATCCCAGTTTCAAGGGTTAAAGTGTATTTCAAATACTCAGGTCAACAGAACCATATTATGCAGGATGCAAGAAACTGAGAACTTCTTGTAAACTTTTTTAAGTAATTACCTTAAAAGTAATTACTTTAAAAACTTTTTATCCATATACAGGGGATGTGGATAAAAAAATGAAAAGAACATTTAATACAATGCTAAGGATTTTTACCGGGAAAATAAAAGGGAGAATATTTTCACTGTAGCTGTTAAAAAATATAGGAAGTACCCACACGAATCTATTCATTTAAAAGGAGAGGTGGAATATGCTCACCTATAGCAGTTAAGGCACTGCTAGTAAGTTTATAAAATGTTGACAGTATTAAAAAAATACATAAATAAACAGAAGGACTTAAGAGAGAAAGAACAGGAAAAAAGAAAGCAAGAAGAAACTTGCCCTGAAAAATCCTAATGCCTCCATTTAACACAGGGAAGTTATTACAGAAAGGAATCTTTTGCTCCATGACATTCTACCAGCCTTCTTTAAGAAAAAGGATGTTTGGCTGTGATTTTCTGTTCTAACTTTTCCATTCTTCAATAAAGTTCAGCAACTTCCCACAGGAACAGCTGAAGTGATCATTTCATGTGCCAAGCTCAGTTACAATTAAAAACAAGCACATGGGAAGCGTGGACTGCTGAAATCTATTTCTGCTTTCGTGATAAGAGGATAAGGGCTCCATTCTAAAGAGCCACATTTCTCTTCCAGAGGAACAAAGAGGACACTTCAGTCTCCCTCGGAGTCTGAAGTGCCCAATTCTGCTGGTGGGTTCAGAAACCCCCAGGGACCCAGCCTGTTCTAGGCTAACACTATTCTCTTTCTACGTAACTTCTTGCAGACAAAAATGCTAAAATTCTCAGAGTTCTGCTAAAAAGGAGTTAAGGATGAATCATGGAGGGTTCCCTTAAACCAGAGCTAAAAGTCCCTTTCCTCCTCAGGAAAGTCAGACAATTAAAAAGTGTTACTATGCACAGTTTCAGTACTACTGAGTGCTCAACTTACAGTAAGCTACCTGTGAAATCTGATTTCAGCCCCTTTTACAACTACACTGAACACCTACATTAAACACCTGCTCCATGAGCACTCAAGCTCTGCTGAAAAGGATTAAAGAAACAGAAAAACGGGAAAAAAATTCAAGAAAATGTTATTTTTTTGCCAGAGCACATATGAAATATTCCTAACCAAGCATATTCCTAAGAAGGATCTTGCATATAAGACACCAGAAATCAAATTATGAAAACTTTTTAAAAACTGAACCAACCTAAATATAAAAGAAAACATGAACCATAAATGTTGAACCCTATCATATTTCATAGTCCCTGAGTGGGTCACCAGTAAACAGATATTTATCCTAAATTTTATGGTGTAGAAATTAGTACCGTATCTAAAAACCTATACTGTGGAACTAAAGTAACTGCTCCTTTAAATTAACTTTGTATCTACAGGAAGTTAGCACAAATCCCTCAAAATACAAACTTTATTCTAAAATAAGAAAAAAAGAGCAACTGATTCTGCAGAGCCACAAGAATTTTACACAAGCCCCTATCTGTAATATAGAGCGTGCCTTATCAGTGTAATGATTCTGACTATAGGATGATATTCCCTGGTTTATTAAAAAGCAAAAAAATCCCAGTTACTTGGGTCACGCAGCACATTAGTAGTATTTAAAAAAAAAAAAAAAAAAAAAAAAAATCCTAACATTAAAGGCTGAAATATAATTTTGCACCTTTACTTTTCATCCAAGACTGGTCATTCCAAAGTGAGACAATTTTTGCAACAAAAAGCTCCTATCAACTACTGCTCCTCTTTCAACGTAGGGTCAACTCTCATTTTTACAGATACAAGTGAATTACCTCATTTCAGTTATGATGTCCTTCTCAAACATTATTAAATGAGTGCTTTGAAATCACTCTTAGGCACAGCAGGATTCTGCAGATAATCTTTTGATTAGGAACTTACTATTGAGCTTTTTCAATTTAAAAGTTTGCCACTGAAATTCTTACACATATGGAATTGTAAAAAGACAATAAAGGACATAAAACCTTCTTTTTTCCCTGCATGTGAAACACTCATGAGCATCCAGAAAATGCACGTGTGAACTCAAAGAACAGGACTGAATGTCAACAGCAGGACAATACCTCTTGCCTGGCTGTCAACTACATTTTGTAGTCAACCACAGAAAACTCTTAAAAGCACAAAACTGACAGACCACATTCAGACACCCAAAACAATACTCAACGATTACTGTAAGAAGCGTTCAGTTACCTATTTCCATCCTTCTGTCCTTTATTTAATTTCTTACTCTATCAGTTTGCGCTCTCACTATGAACACCTCTCTCCAAAACCTGGCAATGTGTATTTATTTTCCTAACAGGTAATCCTTGTGATCACATTCTTGAAAACCCTGTGAGTGGCAGACACAGTATTTACCATCCTCCCCAGAGGAGGGGACCTGTATACCCCAAAGCTCTACACAGCTTTCCAAATCAATCATCATCAGCTATATTGCTTGGTGAAAATAAAATGTTTACCTGAAATAGCTCTGAAAAGCAAAACACCACCTTTCGAAAAGAATTGCAGCCACTGAAGAGTAAGAATAATCCTCACCTCAGGCTCGCTTCAGAAGCACCTCATGCAGAGCTGAGCCTCAACGAGTTCACACACTGCAAGTCCACTGGTTTCCTCTTACAGGTTTTTAGTCACTCAGAACTACCCACTTTGCAATGTATGTATGGTTACTTTAACCCTTACAGACTTTATTATGTGCCCCCTAAGAGTTTGCCTTCCTCTTCTACTGTCATAGGACCAAGGGACATGTCAGAAGCAGGACATGGATAACACTTCTTCCCTATTCCTCCATGTTTAAGATTCCTTGGTATCATATAGAGAATAAAAAACAAATTAAATTTAATTATCACATATGTGCTTTCAGGATTTTTAAAATTTTTTTTAATCTACTTAATTTCATAGGATGTTGGCAAAACTTAGTTTCAGTAGCAAGATAAGACAAGATTCTTTGTACCCAGAATCCAAATACTTGACCTAAACAAGGAAGGTGAGAGTGGGGAGGAAAAACGTCTAGACTGAGTGACAACCACCCACCTGTCACTTTTTGCACATTTCATCACAAATCATGCAGTCACAGAGGATGGCTTTTATGATCTGCTCTAAAAAACCTACTTTATGAGACCTTAAAACTTTAGAGGCCTTCAAAGTGATGCAAACATGGAGCAGTTTGAGTGTTTTAGTGCTTGAGTAAGAAGAAAGTGAACTACATACTAACACCATCTAGTGGCACCTTGCAAGGCTAAATGTGACTAACACAAAGTTTTGGCTTACTGAACTTAGAAACATCAAGTTTTAATTTGATGACAAACCCTGAAAAGAAAGCTTTAATACAAAACAAAGTTCCATACTGGTCTGTGTAAAACAGTATTGTGTTTTCTTAAACATAATAATTTTTAATTTTTAAACAAGCGCTATTATTTCTTAGTGCTTATCTGACGGGAAAACTAAGAGTAAAATAGAATATTAGCTGAATTACTGCCCAAGGGAAGCTTGGAAAGAGCACATCTCTTGATTTAAATCTGACTGCTTCCAGGAAAAAAATAAACCTTTATTAAACACCTAAGATATATATGCCAGTTATAGAAACAGCTTATATATAGTGCAGGTTTTACCCACCATGGTGTTTTAACCTAGCAAGATGAAAACTGCTCTGCTATAAAATTAAAGACATCAAAAGGTGAGAAAATTCCAAGGTTGAGCCAATAGAATTGACTGTGCTGGGTAACCACTGGCTGATGGCCAGGTTCAGAGAGTGGTGGGAAATGGAATTACATCCAGCTGGTCACCAGGCATGTTCCCCAGGGCTCAGTGTGGGGGTCACTCCTGCTTGGTATCTTCATCAACAACCTGGAAAAGGCATTGAGGGCTCAAGTTCAACAAGGCCAATGCTGGGTCCTGCACTTGGGTCACAAAAAACTGGGGAAAGAGGGGCTGGAAAGTAGAAAAGGCCCTGGAGTGGTGGTCATCAGTTGGAAGAACATGAGCCAGAGGGCTGAAGAGGCCAATGTCACCTGGCCTGTGTCAGCAGCAGTGTGGCCAGCAGGACCAGGGCAGGGATTGTCCCCCTGTACTGGGCACTGGTGAGGCCACACCTCAAATCCTGTGTCCAGTTTGGGGCCCCTCAGGACAAGCAGGACATTGAGCATGTTCAGAGATGGACAATGGAGCTGGGGAAGGGTCTGAAGCACAAATCTGGTGAGGAGCAGCTGGGGGAGCAGTGGTCTTTAGCCTGGAAAAAATAGTGCTCAGGGAACTCGTTGCCTTCTACAAACTACCTGCAGGAAGGCAGCTCTAGTGAGGTGAGGTGTCAACTGGTCTCTGCTTCCAAGCAACAAGTCTTGACAGGAGAAACAAAATGGCCCCAAGTTGCACCAGGAGAGATACAGATCGGGTATTTTGAAAATTTCTTTTGTGACAGGGTTGTCAAACATTGGCACAGGGGAAGTGGTAGAGCCACCATGCCTGGAAGTATTTGAAAGACATGTAGATGTTTTGCAGGGGGACACAGCTCAGTGGTGGCCTTGGCAGTGCTGAGTTAATGGTTGGACTAGGTTAACTTGATAGTCTTTTCCAACTTTCATGATTCTACAATTCTGTAATAACAAAAAAAAAAAAAAAAAAAAAAAAAAAAAAAAAAGTGGAAGTGAGAGCAGCAAAATGCCACTCAGGTCTTTTGTTTTAAGGCCTCAGGCAGATGCTGCTCTCTGCTTCCTCCAGAGATTTGTACTGAAAGTACCAAAGAGACAATCAAAGAAGCCTGAAGCACGTCTTCCTTTCAACACAGAATGAAGGCTGACACACAAAAGCAACACAAGCATAGATTTAAGACAGAAAAATCATCAAATAGTCCTCTTAAGAAATTTTATTCACAAGTCCACATCCTCATCTGGAAATGTAATGCAGCAGCAAAGTGGTGTGAAGGCCACTGCTCCATAAAGTATTAAATGTGAAAAGAAACACAGGAATTTGACAAGAAATTTACAGTTACAAGAATCTTTTAGGTCTTGAACTCTGTGAAAGCCTTAAAATACTGAGAAGCAGAGAAGAAACCCAACGGATTCTCATCAAGCTAAAAAATCCTTCCAAGAGTGTATTACACAAAAAGATCTTTTAACAATTAAGTGTTTATTTAGAACACCGTCCAAAGTGAAAATTTTCAGACAACCAGTCAAAAACATGGCCCAGGTATATTTTATAATAAAACTGTTGACTCCACCTCTGCTCCACATACACACAATTTATAAGGAACACTTTAATGTTCTAAGCTTCCTTCTATCTACAGATTTTTTATGCAATGGTTTAAACCACCTGAAATTAAACCACTCAAAATTTATCTCATCTTCAGAATTCTGCTCTAAATAGAAGCAACTCAAATTCTAGCAGTTAGTACCAGTTACAAACAACAAAATAATAAAAAAATTCCTTAAACCTAAATATCACACTTATTTGAAACAGTCATCTCTTCCTTGACTCATTCAAGCTATTTAATTCATTCTAGTTCTTCAGGACTCATCAATAAGACAAGACAGCCCAGCAGGAATCAGCACAATCCTGTCCATGCTGTGAAGTTCTCCTTTATATTTTATAAAATTACTGTTACAATCCTGCAGCTCAGAGCACAGCACATGAAAATGCTTCCCAATAACAATACTTCCTTTCAAACTCCTGAAAGATGGTCATCACCACAGAGAAATTCCCTACGGAGCTGGAATTGTCAGTACAAAGGGACACATACACATTGTTGAATTTGGGAGTTTCTTACAACCAAACAACTTTACAAAAGAACAATTGGAAAATGTTTAAATTTCATGTTTAGGTGGCATTGTAATAAAAGAGCTGCTCAATTAACATCCTGAGGGGGTTTTTTAGTAACATTTTAAATTCTAGATTAATGATTACTAAAAAAATGCCCCTGAACTAACAAACACTATCTTATAAATTACTTAAAATGATTTTGTATTAGTATTTTTGACAAAGCAGTCACCATCAAAATAAATACTGCTAAAACTGTTCTGACATAGAACATTTAAAAATGAGACTACCACTTGAGTACAACAATAAGAATCATTTCAGTTCATTATTTATTGTGTTTTAGTAACTGCGGCACAAATAATTTCACGTTCTTCTCAAATCATTCATTCATTAACTGCATTTTCCACTTCCAGGAATTTTGCTTAGAAAACAGCAAGTCAAAAAGGCAAATGATTGAAGCACATCTCCATTTGTACCACTGTGAACTGTCCTCCAAGTCACAGACTGAACACGGCCAATGCACGTGCCCCTTCTGCCAAATAAAGGTCCCCAAGGAAAACACAGATGATGTCAATCCACAAGCTCATTAAACAGCAGTCAATTAGAACTCGAGTCAGCTAGAACCCAAACCTTAGAACATCACTGTCTGCACTCCTTACTGCTTATGGAAACCAGCCATGAAATAAAAAATAAACTCCAACTATCGGTGGAACATGTGTTTCCTTCAAGACCAGAGCACAATAATTTGGTAAAAAACCCATCCGTCCCCAGGAATCCAGTAACAAACAGCCCACAGTTTCACATCAGCAGTCCTAACCGGATTCAGAATCCTCCCAGCACCCATAGGCTTCTAGGACAATCTATCCACCTCCTCCAGCAAAACCCCAAGGCTGAGGTTTCACACTTTGGGGCAATTGCATGGCATTTTTGTGCAGGGTTATTTTTCAGTTGGATCAGTTCCCCACCCAGCTGCAGGCTCAGCTGCACCAGCACAAAGAAAGCAACCCACAGACATGGGGGTGCCACTCAGGGCGTGCCCAGGCAACAAGAGGTTTGGGAACCTCCAAAACTATCCAACAGGTGGGGAATAGCTGCCTTGTCAAAAATGAAAGAAGAATTAGATCAGAGTTAAGAAAATTCTACTGAGGAAATGAAATAGTTTTCACCAGGAGGAGTCAATGTTCCCATTTTAGGAAATCCCAAAGCTGAATTCTGATCAGTCACGATCAGTACAAAGCTGAGCACATGCAGGCAAAGCTGAAACCAATCCATCTGCAATCTTGGTGATAAGTGTCTGAATACAAATCAGTCTCTCACTGGATTTAAAATCTGCACAAAGGCTGATCCCTTGCACAGGACCTTCTCCTAACCAGCAGCAGAGTGCTGATAACACAACAACTCCATTCCATGGCTGCAGAGAAAATCCTTTAGCTATCAACAGCAATTCAAACTTCCCGCATTTTGGGAAAACTGCAACCCGCAGAGCAGCTTCAGATCTTTTAAAGGCTAGCAGTGACACTGATACTCCAATCTAAGCTCAGGTATAATAGTGAGAAGAAAGAACCTCATTGAGTAATTTCTGATGTGAATTCAAAACTTCTCTTGGAGACAAGTACCTCTTTTTTAAGGAAGAAAAATAAAAACATACTGATTTTGGAATTCAGTGGCTGCAAGTGACAGAAAACATACTGCACTTGGAGAGAACTTAAAATATTTAAGAGGTTTCATTAAAAAAATGAAGTTAAATAGGCCTCAGCATCAGACATCAGCTTGCTGCACACTGAAAAGTAGTCTGCCCATCAGTGATACCCTCTGAGTACATGCAGCAAGGGCAGGATTAGGACCAATAATGTGAGTTTCAATGATACAACCCAACATGACTTTTTCCTCAAGATCTCTCTTACAGTGTATAAGTCCTAATTCTTACAAATAAATGACCTACAATCTCAGTACATTCCAAAGAAGCTATTAGCTACATTAAAACACTAAAAACATGCAACAAAATACACCCAAGCTACATGATCCTTCACTGCCAATGTGTTTGTGAAAAAAATGAGACAGAACTAAAGAGAAGAAACTACCAACATGAAACCCAGATCTCTGTCATTCCAGCAGTGCCTCACCTTGACCACTGATCCCAGTTCTACATCAGCTCACAATTTGTTCTGCTCTGCACAAACTTCACTGCAAGCATTTTTAAACAAAGAACACTATCACTTCTGCCTTTATAAAAAACACTTCATATATTATATACAAAGGTGAACACATTTATTGACAATATTTAATTAAGTAACAGGCTTTTAAGGGAAAAAAATTGTGGAGCATCACACATGCTGCTATCTTGTGATATTTTATTAATTACATCCAATTTATTAAACACACTGGTTTCTTCATAACTTTGTCCATTACCAAATTCAGACTACACAGATTTATGTTCTGAAGACCATGCTCCTTCAGCATTTTACACTTCTGGAACTTCAGGACTTAAAATCTGGGTAAAATATACATTAGTAATATCAAGACATTTTGAACTCTCTTTACTTTTCTGTTCTAAATCATACAAAATTTAACTATAATGCAATTAGAATGGATGATAATTAAAGTAACAATTTGAATCATGTAATGAAATTTGGTTTTACTTTATAATGAAATAAAAGCATTCTACTTCTTTCAAATAGCAGTAATAAATTAGTTATAGAACATCTAAGACTTTCTGCACTGAGGTTAACAGTTTTACAGTCTTTGGTACTAAAGTTCAAAAACTGTAGTGAACAGGAATATATGTCCTTCACTTAATAAAAAAACTCTTTAACTTCCCTTTTTACATCAATTAAAATTCCTCCAGTATTTTCACCTATTACTGCACTTCTTTGAAAATACAGATACATTTTTTTTAAATATTCCACAACTAACAAGGTTTTTTGTCTTCTTGAGGCTTTTTTACGATTGAGATGTGACTTTAAATAGGCCCCTAAGAAAGCATTAAGTACTTTAATTCAGATTTTTAATGGCTTAATGTTTCTTCTAACATTGTTGTGCTAATGCTCTTTTACAGTTCTGGAGAACTGATGTTTTCGACCACCAACTGGATTTTTTTATGCTTGTTTTTGAAACCCTCCACAGAGTACAAAGCAGACACCCCATCAATAAACCCTGCCTCTGATCCACAGCACCACCTGGTCCTGTCACTCTTAACTGTTATCATCTCAAAAGCAGAGTTAATACAGGTAAGTCCATAATCCTGGGCTGTTTTTGCTAAGTAAAATATACCCAGAAGGTCACACTGCACTCACACCCAGCTTTATTAGGCTAATGAGAAAGAGTGGTGCAATTTTTTTTTTTTTTTGCAGAGGGTGGGGCAGAATTTTCTTAAAACAAAAGCACAGGATCAGACTCTTCTTCACTAAATTTTAGAGACAGCATACTGCCACGTTCCCTGCAGGTTTTCTTTCCCATGCCTCTGGATTTGGAAACACCAGTGGTTATATCACACTCATTAGATGCGATGAGGTACAAGGCAGATGTCTCTATCACCCAAACCCTTCTGAATTTACAGACTGAATTTAGATACCTGCAAATTCCTCCTGAGCAGCATCAAATCTACGTATTTCTCACTTTAGAAAATGAAAGTCCCAGGAAGCCAAACTCACACTGTTCAATGTCAGACAGAGAACCAGTGGACCCACAGACACATTCTATCAAACAGCCCACAGCCAGCCTGAGTCACCAAGCAGTGCTTCTGAACTACTCTGAGTTATAACTCATCTCTCCCTCCTTCTGCATCCCAAAGAAACTGTAAACCAATATCTTGGTGTGTTTGGAAAAAGGCGTGGGGTGGGAGTACACGTTTTCAGGGTGGGGGTATTGTTTGTTCCCCTACACAAACAGAACTGCATTTGGGTTAAAATGAAAAAGCAATGACAATGAAAAAATACATCCCATGGAAAAAAAGGTAAATATTCTGACCTGTTCTACCCAGCTCTCACCCACACCCCACCATCACTGGAAAGGCAGGCACTGGGCCTGCCAGCCAGCTTCATATTCATACCTCAACCAGGAGTGATGTGGTTAGGTTTTTGTTTCACATTAAAAAAAAAAAAAAAAAAAAAAAAAAAAAAAAAAAAAAAAAAAAAAAAAAGAAGAAGAAAGAATAAAGTTGTTTTTGTAAAGACATCACTAGTCTTAATTCTTTTATAGGCTCTTGACACACAGTACAAACCAAGAAAACGGTGACTTAGCCCAATGTTTTTCATTCTCTTGTCACCTACGCCAAAGAACAATTCCCCAAAGACATTTATCAGAAGAACTAAAAATTCTTACCTTTTGGATAATCTTCCAATAAGAGGTTGAAGTGACCTAACTGACAAAAGAAATCAGACTCGACTTTTCCTTCAGCTTTCAAAATTAGCGATTCATAGCAGCGAACAGCCTGGGAAAAAGAAAGACAAGGCTTTCAGAATTCTGTATTTTACTAAAGCAAATAATACATTTTCTGAGAAATAGTGAAGGTTTTTATAGCTTGAAAGAGGAGGTCTACAAACACTCTCAATAACTAAGTCAGCATCACTTTTCAAAGAAGAAATGTAACATTTAAGACAGAACAGTTTTGGAAGCTCACTGATTCTAATGTAAATTGACAACAAATGAAAAACAGAAATTTTCTCTGGTTTATCTGTGGACATTCGATTTCCTCAACACAAAACAAACCTTTAACTTACATGACAATTTTAAATTTTAAAATCAATGAAACACAAAAGGATTGATCTTATCCCTTCCAATCTGCAAGAAAGAAAACTCTCTGATTTTATTCTCATTGTGTTGCTTTTTTCCCTAAAGAAATAATTTTTCATTTAACAGTTATTTCACTCATTTTTGCGAAACCAAAGAACACATTGTCTCAACATGTTTCCTTATGCAATTTATGTATTGTCCTATGTGTTTCTCAAGATCCCATTCTTTTCACATCTATCATGTTGTAAAGTATTTTACTTCCTTGTACTGTAGACTAAGAAAAGCCGAAGTCAGAAATGTAAATCTAATTGGAATTTCAGTTTGAGAACAGTGGCCCCAGAAGTTTTTAAGTGACACACAGAAGCAAAGAATGTTCTGTGCTATGAATACACATATTTAACAACTGAATTTTAACAACTGAACAACTGACACCTTCCATTCACTGTAATTGCCATGATCTTTAACCTATTACATTCTTAGCTGATGACCTTATTTACCTCCTGACCCTGTTTACACTTTGGGAAGGAGTAAGTAAATAAATAAACAAATAAAATCACTTTCTCAATTTTCTGAACTTATGAGCCATTGAACTGAAGCAGCTGAACAAACTTAAATGGAAGGGAAGGTCCCTTGCACCAGCACAGTTCATAAAAGCCAGACAGGCTTCCAAAAAATTCTAATTCCAGCTGTTTAATCTATGACTTTCACCTGTCTCTGGTGTGTGTTTCAAATTTGTTTGCAATTATGAACTCCTTGGTTTTATTACATGAGAGTAATCAAAGACTGTGAGTCCCTTCCAACTCAGCATA
The DNA here is from genome assembly GCF_965231275.1 of Zosterops lateralis. Classification (NCBI taxonomy): domain Eukaryota; kingdom Metazoa; phylum Chordata; class Aves; order Passeriformes; family Zosteropidae; genus Zosterops; species Zosterops lateralis. The sequence goes on from NC_139763.1 coordinate 7,097,304, forward strand.
TTCTGTGTTTCTGTGAAATGTGGAGCTTTCTTAGAGCTATAGATATTTTATTAAAACTCAATATTCTAAATAGGGGAGGGAAATCAAGCTGAATATTTAAATCAGTAGCCTTGCCCATGTTCATAATTCACTTTGAGTACACTTTTATTAATCATCAAAATGAGAAATGCCAAAAGTAAAATGAGGAAATGTTAGGAAATAGTTAAAACACATCTGTGGAGAACCCAATTACTGATTTAATCTGTTCTGATGCGTCAGGGTTTGTATCCCAAGACTGAGGTGCATCACATACATTCACCTACTCCCAAGTCCAGAAAAGCCTCATTTTATGGCTGTTTTCAGAGGCAAAGTTCCGATGAATCCAAACAAAGCTCTGCTGCTACAGAACTGCAGGTGTACATGTGGTATTAAAATGATTTAATAAAACATTAAACACGTTTACATAAATTTAAAGTACATATTTCAAACTGTAGCTATCTGGCCATGTTCTGAAGATACCAAATTTAGATGTGAATTTGCCTCTGCCTCAAAGATCTGCTGCAGAACTTTTCCTTCATTCGCTGCAAGCTTTGCCCCCGGCAAACTGCAGTGGAAGGACTGTAATTCTTTTCGCCATGGATCAAAGCTACCACTCCTTTAATTTTATTCCCATCACTATGAACACCTTTTGCAGTCAGTCAATCCTCCATCTAAAGAATATCATCCCTAAAATCAGATGCAAAGCACGCAAGTCTAAAGTACATTTCTTAAGATCACTATTTGTGTATGTACTGACTCCTCACATCAGATTCACCAGCTGAACCAACCTGCAAATATCTTAGTGCAGAACCTTGTCTTTGGCACCATGTTTCCTCTCTCCACTTTTTGGTCTCTTGATTTGTACAATTCATAACTAAATTTTTGATGGTGTCCCTAATGTTACTGTTACACGCTGATTTGTGTATCTGCTTCCCTTATTCTGGTGATTTGCAATAGCTGCTGCAGCTGCTTAAGAGAATAGTCGTATTTTGATATTTCCTTATATTGGTATTTTGTCTTTTGCAATTCAGAGCATACAGAAACTGCCACAGCAACAAGTAGCCTACAATAAATACTGGAGAAAAAGTCAGGGTAGCTTATGTCCTGAATTTGGCTACAGGTGTTTAAAGAGAACTCGACTTTATGAACAAATGTAACGGGATTTTTCTGTACAGATGTTCAGGGAAATTATAAATCACAGGCACTTTAACATTTAAATGTTTGGGGACCCTCAGTGTTCCCACAGCCCCTTTTTAAGTGAATACTCATTAAAAGACCTATCACACGTATCTGAAGCACTGTCTGTAGTAGGGATGTAAAAACCTGTGTCCGAGCATCTCACACACCTCAGAGCAATTCTCAACAAGGCAGATTTTCCTTTATGTTAGAACACAAATTAAAGATACTGCTAAGCCATCTCACTGATGCCAGCAAGACAAGGCAAGGCCTAAGACACCAGAACTTCTCCTTTCAGCCACAGTTAACTGTAAGTTATCTGTTCCTGTAAGAGCAATTCAATTACACCATTGAAGCAAACCCTCTCAGCTGACCTCTAACAGGTTTGCAACATAATCAGCAACACACTCATATTTATGCGAACTTAACTTGGGAAGGCTGTTCCAAATTAATTTTTTAGATTTTTCCAGCAAATTCTAACAAAATGAAACAGAAACTAAAAGCAAGTGTTACTTCCTCAGCAGGAACATCACTCCAGCCCCTGGGTCTCTGGAGGAAGAGCCCAGTGGTCAGGGCAGAGTCACCAGGCAAAGACTGACTCAACTTTGGTTTTGGTCAAGAAACTTTCTCCCCCAACAGACCCATCCAAAAAGAGCTTCAGAAAGTAGCAAGTATTTTTCTGCACAGGTAAGAAGAATTTGTCTCTGTTGAATGAATGGATGTAAAAGCGAGGTCACAATTGCATGTATCTGTATATGTTTTCTTTGAAGGAACAATCAAAAGATCTCAGTTTAGTGGTTCTTTAACTGCAAAGGCCACCTATGGCACCACTTGTGCAACCCATTTAAATTATCCTGAGCCACTAAGAATTCTAAGGAAGTTAAAAACCCCTGAGGTTTTTAAGCATTGTTATTTCTCTACACTGTATGGATCTCTATGTGCATTCAATGGAATCAGCCTTGAGAATTGCCAGTATTGACAAATTAACAAGAAAGAGAAAGTCCCTGAAATGAAAAGGAAGATTGCTACACAACATTGTACACTTCCTTCCCTTTGTTCAAGGCTACAAGAAGATAAAAGGGAAACCTGAAGAATTTAGGAACTTGGCAAAATAATCACCCACAGCTGCTTCACAGTGTGGCAACCAGAGCAGGAGCAGGAAACCAATGCAGGAATAGCTGCAGGAAAAGAAACTGGCTTATATGACACTACAAAAGTAACAATATTCATGTTGTTTGCCACCTTCAACTGAAGTTATACTCTATTGTCACACAAATTCCCTCTCATTACATCACAGATCATGACTGGGGGCATCCTGATTGCACAGATTCAACTATCAATTCTTAGGACACCTTTAAATACAGTACAGTGAAGAAAAAGCCTCAGTGTATTTGCCACCTCACAAGAAGCTAGCAAAATCTGTTCACAAAAGGAAGAAATAATTCTAGAATCACCTTTAAAATGTACTACCAGACCCTTGTGTGTTCCCTACTTATCATTCTAATGGATAAGGAACTGGATTATTTTTTCCCTTCTGTTTTAAAACCATTCCTTCCCCACACTCACCAAAAAAAAAAAAAAAACAAACAAACAAACAAACAAAAAAACACAAACAACCAAACAAAACTAACCCCATAAATTATATGCCAGTTTGGGTCATTATTAATATAATGTCATTTCCTGAATGAAAGACCCCAGAGTCAAGAATATACCCAAATAATATACCCAACTCAAACAAATCTAACTGATAAATCCAACAGATAAAACCAGAATTCTAAATATTGTGTACAGGAGTCACTGAAACATTACAGCTCTGCTTTATAAATGAAAAGGATGATGCTATTTCTACTATATAGAAGAAAATATATGAAATATATATTCATATGTGAAAATATATTAATATATATGCTATATGAAGAAAAAACTTGATCATTGGTTGCAATTGTTTGCATTTTACAGCACAAATTCAAAACTACTGTTAAACAACTGCACTAAAAAAGAAGGAAAAAAATCAATACAGCGTGTTCAGATTGTTTCTGAAGAAGATAATGTGATGTTTTCCTTTCTGAATCATGACAAGCATGACTGACCAAAATGAAACTAAGCAGGGCTAAACTAACATGTGTGACAAAATATTAACTGCTAATTCTTTAATATATTAATGATATGTAAATGGAGGAGTACACTGAGTCAGCAAATTTTTATTTAAAACATAGAAAAAAGACCTGGCAACTACAGGGAACCAAAAAGCCAGCAATCTGAATCGTTAACATGGCAACAATCAGGCAGTAACATACAGTGAAAGAAATTACTTGAATTTTACTGGGTAATAAATTAACTGCTCAAGAAAAACACAGCATTTCAATGCAGGCAATACAGTGCAAAATCACAAATTCAAAGCTTCAAGAAGTTCCTAAAACCTTCAATTTCACAACATAAAACACTATTGCATGTAAGCTGGGGGAGGGTGACAAAACTGAACAATTGCTGCTTCTTTTTCTTGTGCCTCCACTGACCCAACTGGATGGGCTTTGCGAGCAGGTAATGAGAACAGATTCCACATGAACATTGGAGAGGGAGACATCAGCAGGCTCTTGACAAACAAAACACACACTACAGTAATGGTTAAAACAAGAATGTTAATTAGCTCATATTTTATCCTTCTAGAAAATAAAGGCTGATTTTCCCATCCCTCCCTCCTTGCCACCATTCACCAAAATGCACATGTGATTTCCTAACAACAGTGATAACAATTTTCTACTGCCTCGAGAACCTCCTGGTGAAGTTCCAGCTCCTGCTCTGCAGAAATGGTGTGAGCAGGGCTCACTTCAGCTAATACAGAGCAAAAAAGACAAGCCTGAATTCTTCAGAAGTTAAAACTTCTTTTCCCCCATTGATGACTGGCTGGATACACATCACATTCTGAGCTGATTTACAAGAACATCTCATTTACTTCTGCAGAGAAAAGCACACCATTCTTATTTGACAGAAGATAACCTAGATTAATGCAGCAGATCCTCCACTGAAGGCTCTCATATTATGTATTGGCACAATATCTTTAACTTCCTTTACTTTTTTATTCAATAGCAATTCCCACTACAGCTTTCAAGGCTTCTTTATATGCTCTGTCCTTGCAATGCTCATATTCTGTTACAGAATTTCTCTCTCAATTTTGCACGTTTCCTCTCCTTGTATTTCATGTACGGACTATACTATTTCAAGAGCCTCAGTAAGAGTGCTGAAAGTGCAGCTTGCTGGACACAAATATGCTCAGACCCCAAAACATTCAGGCCTCAAGAAGGAAAAACATCAACTGGCCTCTTCAGTAACTTTGTTCTCACAAAATTTCTGTGCCATATTGGAATGTTCTGAGTTTATCCTAGTCTGCTGGTAACACTTAGGACCAAAGTCTTTATCATTTCAGGGACAATTACTATAGAACAACAGAAACTGATCCTTCTTAAACATTCCTCAAGAAATCTGTCATCAGTTTTGGCTAATTTATTTTCTTCTGACTAATGTTTTATGAAACAGGATACAAGAATAAACAGGCAGGCATTGAAGAAAAGCAGCTGCACACATGAGCTCCATGCACAGCCTAATGGTCTCAACTGAGATGAATTCTCTTTAAAAGCCACTACTGTAGTCTAAGGCTTTTGTGCTTCCAGATAATGCTGAAGATGTAACAAGTTTTTTTTGGGGTTTTTTTTTTTTTTTTTTTTTCAAATCATGTCTATGGTAGATGAGAGATGACACAGTAAGCTGCAGAAGTAAGGTCAAGGTTTCAAGCCTACAAGGGAAAATTAACATGAACTCAATTATGGTTGGAAACTGAGGGATATTGCTTCATAAAAAGCACAGAACTGCAGAACAGAATACATGCAAATCAATGATTAAATGGAGAAAAATGACATTTTAGTGGAGGGTAAAAAGACCCAACTTGCCTCCCCTGAATACAGAACATTGCAAGACATCCTGGACAAGTGTCTTCTGTCAGACAGATGCAAACTTAATCGTTTACATATTAAAAATAGTTGACATACATAAAATACAGGAAGCTTAGTCCTTTGCAGCTGACAATGTCCATAACCAACTGGATTTTATGAAAAATCTGTTGACTGGAGCTTATGTGGTGAATCACTCTGCATTAATTCTGACTCTGCCTGGAGGATAAAATCCTCTCATTACTTCTTTTAAATATAGTCAAATAAACTTACAAATATCAAGGTCTATGTACATACACACACCTACATCATTTTTAGGAATTCTAAATTATTAGCAAACAGAATCATCTCTATTCAGTCCCTGAAAATATTTCATCATCAGGTGACTCAGGAAATTATGGCAAATTTTGTGTGGAATTTCATAATTCAAAATCTTTTATAGTTAATCATTACAAAAAAGCCCAAACAAAAAAACACAAGCAACTTTCTTTATTTTTGTTTCCTAATGCTGGTAGATTTTTCATAGGCAATTGGAGCATTATTTTTATCTGAGACTATAGGAACATCTTTTTGGCTATTTTTACACAGTAAGTCTATTTCAAGTAGAATTGCAGCACCTTAATTTAGCAACTGTTCAAGCTCATAAATAGCTCACCACACACTAAAATTTAAGACCACTAAATCTGATTTTGTTCTACCAATTCTCACCTTTACAACACAGAACATCACAAATGAGGTGTGGCATGTCATACTTCAGAACATTTAGACAGCTAACACTGATAGACAAACTTCTCTCTCTCTTTTTTTTTTTTTTTTTAATGTTAAAGGAGTTTTACCTAAGAGTCTGCGAAGTTCCATACAGATTTTAAGTATGATATAATATGGCAAATAAATGGCTGGTTTTGTTTTCATTGGGTAAAATATTTTGGAAATACAATTAAAATCAACACAGGAAAATACAACCAAACCCAGGGACAGAAACCCACCCACAAATAAAGCCATCATCTGCATTAACAGCTGCCTGTTTTACCTAAGGAAAAAAGGATCTGAATAACTTATTTATTCAAATATCTCTGGATTTGGACATGAGTCTTTAGAAATGTAACACTGACTATCGGGCACCAAGCATAAGAATGACAATGAAACAAAGAATAAAGAAGCTTGGAAAAAAGAGGTATTAAATAGAGAACAATGTACATACATATGCACAAGACAATGTCTACCAAGACTGACACAACAAATATGTATTTGTGAAAATACCTAGTTTCAGACTAAACAGAATGATTTTTCTGTGTTGTCTGAATACAAGGCAACATATAAAGGCAATTATTAAGAAATACTTAAAAGCTACCACCAATTGCTCTGCTAAACCTGCCCAGTCTAAACTTCAGTCCCAAAAGGGTTCAAGCACTGGAGGTGGCCTGGTACTCAGAAATAATACTGCTGGTAGCTTAGTCTGAAAATATAAGGAAAAGATTTATTTTAGAAGAATTGAAGTGAAAATGGGTCAGGAGCTGTTTCATAAAGAAAGTGTAAAAACTAATGGTAATATGGTGGGAAGTGTGGAATTTTCAGCACCACAGGAGATACAGAATTGGTAAAGGCACATTAAGACACAAAGGATAAAAAAAAAAAAAATCTAAACTGAATGAACCTGGTTTTAAATACTGAAATATCACTATTTCAAGGAGTCTCACAATGCTGGTACTTTTTAAGTTACCACAGCCAGTGCAGCAGAAGGGTCCACCCCAATGATTTTCCATCACATCACTGAAATCTACCACATAAGCACAGTCCACACATCACGTTCCTTTTTCCACAGCCATTCATATTTTCTCCTCTGTGGCTGCTTAATTATGCTCACACAATTATGCCCACATATAAAAATGAGCAACACTGGAACATAACCAAATGTGCATGAAAATCAACCGGCACAGAAAAATGTTTTGTAGGAGAACTTCATGCACAGAAAACACCTTGAAAAGCACCACAGTAATTCCCATCAAGAGCTGTAACTCTTGTCTGCTAACACCAGCAAACACCCAGCCTTTGTGGGGCAATCTCAACAAAAAGAAATTGCAATGAGGAAATAAGAGGAATACGATCCTCTGCACACAGTCCCCAGCTAATGAGCAGCACCACTTCCGAATGGCAGAGCTGCTGAACCTTATTCCAGGAAAGAATAAAACTCTTATTTCTGCTATTTGGCAGTAACAGGTGGGGAAGTGTATTCATAGAGATTTCAGATTTTACATTTAGGCGCTAACAAAGCCTAAGTCCAAATTATTTTAGCTACTAGTATGCATTTGCATCATAATGTGCACTAAACACCAACTAAAATGACAATACACTCAAAACACAGCTTGGGAACTGGCCAGCAGAGTTTTCTGGTAAGTAAAACCTGACAGTGAATTGTCACAGACAAAACATCCTAAAGACTCCTGGAGCTGCAGGGTAAACAGCCATGCAGGTTGTCACCATAGACTGTTTTCATTAACATTTCCCTGGAGCTGGATGTAAGATCTCCTTCTTGAATAATGATTCCCAAGCCCTATCAAATCTGACATCTAATATACAGATGGACATTAAAAAATACCTAGTGGGAAAACTTTATGTATGAAGCTTAATGCCAATTCTCCATCTATCTTGTATGTATTTTCAGAGACACTCCAGAACTAGAAAACAGAGACAGCTTCAAAGGATGAAGTTCCTGGTAAGTACAGCAGGCCAAAAACCAATTCTATAATAGGACAGAAATGGGATGCACAAAAAATTCACAAGAAACCCCAGCACATTAAAACTACCTCCTAAGGATTTAAAGCTAAAAAGATCAAGATTCGAGACTTCACTTTATTTAAAACAAAGATTAAAATTTGAGTTGTCCACACTCATCACAAGTGCCATAGTATCAGATCCCAGAGTCAACCTCACTTTTAAGCCTAAAAGTGACCACAATGAGTCTCTGCAGGACAGAGGCAGAATGACAGACACAAAGCTTCCACCTACACATAGAGAACTCTGTTTCAGCCATCCTTTCCCCATCCACAACTACAGTATGACCTTGGCTAGAAAAGGAGGATTTTGTGATTTAAAACAAACAGCTGGATAAAGAAAAATGCAATCCATTAGAGGTGGGTACTGACTGAGGTGTTTGGGCCCACCACCATCTGTGGTTGTTTGGCTGAATACTACAAACAGACTCAATTATGAGTTCTCAGTTCCATCATGATGATGATGTTCCTTCCAAGAGAAGGATTTGCAAGGAATCTTTATACAATGCCCAACTGGAAAAGTACATTACCCCCTTCTGGTGGGCTTACTTTTCACACCCTGACTACTTTAACCACAGTACTCCAATACTTGTGGACCAGAAGCCACCAATTCAAAACAGTCACACCTAAAATATACATTAAAATATGAATATAAAATATACATTAAAATGTAACTCTAATTGTAAAAAAAAAAAGTTAAAGTTATACTGTATTTCAACTTTACAGCAAAGGTTAAAAACTACGAAATAAATGAAAATCCAAAACTAGCTTACTCATCTTCAAAATATTATTAACTATAGAATTTTATGAGTTTTTTAATAAACTGCCTTAAAAATGAGTCACTGCACTTTAGGAAAAGCAATACACATCCTGAACATCCTCGTTTCTGAAGGTCAACCTTGTGCACTTCTCTAAATTAAAAGTTTACACACAATTCATGAACCTTACACTGTTCATTACATGTACCAGTCCCAAACAGAAAATAGCTAATGGCCATTTGTCTCTTGAAAATGTCTATTTGTGGACTAAAAAACTGCACCATGTGGATTCCACTGTACAGAATCCAAATCTTTAACCCAGCATTTACCTTGTGTTGCACCCACACCACCTTTCAGAGTGACCAAATCAGCATCTCTAAGCACTAACACTGCTCATCTCTCAGAACCAGAGAGAGAATCCAAAAATGTTTAGAACAATCAAACTGTTAAAAAACATTAAACCCACTGAGGTGTGAAATCCATGACCAGAAATTTGAAATGAGACAGAGCACCCCAAGAGAGCTGTAAGGATCAGCACTGAACACAGGAAGTTCTGCTGGCACCATTCATAAAACAGGATGTCAATGTGGTTCAGACACCAAACACCTCTGAAGACTTCCTTATAATACATTACTGTAGTGTTTGTGTTTCAAATGAAATAATGCTAGAAATAACTGAATTCTATACGTCAGAAATTTATTGAGAAGGGTGTTTTTATGAACATGCCACACTCCACAGGACTCACTCCACAGAAGGTGTTTTCCTAAGTTCTCTCTTCAGCCAAAGCTGTCATGGCTCGGGCCTTTAGATGAATGATCAATTCTGACATTATTTACAGTGGCAGACATCAATTTCAATTACACATTAATGCCAAACCTTAGAATGAACTTCAGCACTTTTATGGGCAATATAGCCTCCAAAATTCAACTTGATACTGCAAAAAATGCATCAAAATTGTGACCCAAAGCCATAAAGTCACTAAGAAGTTTCCATTAGGAGGAGAGATCCTTAACACTAAAATGTTGTCTGTTTTCCTTTTTAAAGTTTTAGATGAACAACACACATTCTTGAATCCTATTTCACTGTCACTAATGTAATCTAGCTTTGTTTACAGGATAAATTCACCTTCAAAGCACTCAATGGCCTCATCATAGATCTCTGAATTGACAGAAAACACCAGTGTGTCAACCACAGCTAACAAGAACTCTTCACAATGCAGGAAAAGCTAATTTCCACAGAAGACTGGATTTTTTTCAAGCACTGGTCCCAAAGAGTTGAATTCATCATTATTAGAAAATGTATGTGGAAAGATGCAGACACATTTCATTCACCTTCCTTAATAGACATAAACACTCCACTATACACTAAAAAATCTCTGCCAAAACATTGTGTCACCACGAACAAGCAACTCCCCTGGAGAGGAAACAAGGAAAATGGCAGAAAACCCCAAAAAATCTCCGAATCAAGCACAACAGAGTCAGAGACTGAATTAACTTCTAAAGAGTGCACTGGGCACAACCAGAGGAGTGGCAAATGAAAGCTCAGACAGAATAAAGGACTGAGAGGGAACATCAAATAACAGAGGAAACTTCTGTCACAGGGCAATGCCAGAGAAGGAAAGCAGATCACAATTAACTCAAGCCCTGAAGGACAGCACCTTCTCCACTGTTACCATCCCACCCCTATTCCAGCCAGCAGCACAACAGCCTCCCATCATCACCCACCCAACACAAAACATCTCCACGTAATAATCACTTCAATCACGCCAGTCACTAAAAGAATAATCCCTCTGCAGGGAATGTCTGGGGAGGATGAAAAAATACAAAGGTGAGAAAGTTTAAAAACAGTTGAAAATGTATCAAATTTAAATTAAAGACATTTTCAAATAATCATAAAAGGAGAAGGGTAGCACACAAGTCAGTCCCAAATGTCAATCTTTTTAAGCCCTTTAAAGTGTCAACTGTAGTACAAAAGGCTCTTTTTTCATTGTTTTCTGCAGTAACAGATTTTCTTACATCCAAAAAAAGCAAACCTCATCATTCTGGACCACCTGTGGCCTATCCGGTGAAAACAACAGGAGGTGGGTAACCTTTATGCTTAAGCTTGGAAACATAAATAACACTTGCACAAGTGAAAGAGGATATTGACTTTGTCTTTAGGCCACAGCTGAAGAACTGGCATCTCCTGAGGTGCATGTGGCTCACAGGGAAAAACTCCTGACTGGCAAGGCCTGAGTTGCAGCCCAATGCATGGAAAGCACTCCATAAATGCCAGGATGCTGAAAATATATTTCAAACTTCTTTTGCTGTGAGATGACTTGAAAACCTCCGAGTCTTTGTGGAACACCAAAACAAAGTCTGAGGCTCGGGCTGATTTTATTTTCACACATCCCAAGGTGTGGAGACTGGGGTGCTCACGTCATGCCAGCCCCTCTCATAGGCTCAGACTCAAAGGAGCACAACCTCACCTTAATCCTCCTTTCTGCCATAAGGCTGTGCCCCTACACTGCACATGTAGTAAATAAATTTGTCAGAATTTATTCTTCCTGTGCAGTAATGGCATGAGATTTGAGACTCTGGGTCAGTCTCTTGCACTTGTTTCATATTCAACAGTTCAACGTGCTTTCGTTTTTCTTGTAGGTCAGGCCAACCTCTACCTAAAATCCATTTTCACACGTATTTTATGACGTCTAAGTAACACAAAATTCAACATAAAAGGAGAACTGCTGTAATATTAACTACACTTATTGGTGGCAGCTTATCATCTTATAATTACCTCCATAATTTGCCACGATAAGATATTGGCCTTTGGACTGAATTTATGGTCTTATTTTAGGTTTATCAACTGTAAATGAGGTAAGGACATTGCAACTCCAAACCACACCCATCAGATGGCTTTTGAAAGGCTGTCTGGGAGACACGTAGCAGTGAAACATTATACAGCCACGTAGATCCTGAACTCTGTGACAGGCTTATTAAAACTATTGGAAAAAAAAAAAAACCTCACACACATTAATTACTGGATTATAAGTCAACAAACCAAGATGAGTCCATGCTGCCAGCATAAGGCAGATGAAAATAAGCATAAAGGATTCTAGAGCTCAGCAGAGGACAGACTTTCAGCAAAGTTAAAATAAGATGACAGTGAATCAGACCAACAGTCAGCCCCAAGCAGCAACCTTTGTATTTACTTGAACAGCACATGGACTAAAATAACAATATAAAAGATCAGCACAGTTTCTACATGAACCCACAATGTAGAAAAGCAGCAAAAGAAAGTTTGGCATACAGTGGGTGGGGTTTTTTTTCCCCCTTTATATTTTTCCAGACTACATCAATTTCAGTTCAGAAACTTTCCGGGCAGAGATGGGAAATGCTCCTGATGGATTTTCCTTCCATTAATTTTCCCCACCACTTCCTAAAACCACATCCACTCATCTCACACTAACAATGCTGGACAGCCAGCAGTTCACAGAGTAACTGCAGGGAACCATCTTGTTCTGAATCTGCTTCCTTCTGGTTTCAGCTCATACTCCCAAGCTCTTGCCATAGAAGAGACAGAGAAAAACCTGTTCTAAAAGCAGGAATATTAATATCATCTCAGCAAATTCTATACAATTTCCTTGCCTTCTGTAAATACAGAAATTAAATAAATTTAGAAGAGAACTGCAGGGGTAAGAGGAAAGAAGAGTCTCTCTTGTAAAAGAAGCCTAAACATGTCAAATTATTTACCTTAGCAAATCAAAAGCTACTATGACTTTTCTGCAAGTACCAACAGGACAAACACCAGGGAAAGAGAAGAGCTATTTCAGCCAGACAACAATGTTGCCAAACAAATGTATCATTTTAGACTGAAAATTAAAAAAAATATTTGAAGCATCAGAAAATTAGGCTCTTGAACAGTATTTAAATGTAAACAGTAGAAGCAAAAGGGTTCTTTTAAGTCCTCTTTGGTATCACATCTAAGACAGCAATTTTCATAAATATAATGCCATTACATATACCTGTGTATGTGAGATGCAGCCACATGCAATGTGAAGGGACAGGCTTGAAAAACAACTAAAAACTCTCACATAAACCTATGTGTTCTTCTGTGTCCCCTCTCAAAGAGTCTGCACAAGATTTTGAAACAATTTCTATCCAAGTGAGAACAGACCAATACCAATACTTACTATAAAGAGCTGAATTGTTAAGCAAAGACCACATGCCCTTGAGGCACTTCTGAATAAGAGTATTTGAGAAACTTTAGGTTAAATTAACTCTTTAATATTTTGAACTACCACATTCTTACTGTCCAGACAGAAGGCAAACACGCTCTAAGTGGAGAGAATAACCACAGAACCAAAACCCACTGACAGTATCTGCTATCTGTCCAGCTTCAACAACATAAATACTTGTGAGGATCAGTCTCTCCAGGGAATCTCAATTTTAAATTCTAATAAATTAAGGAAGGAAATTCTCTAGGAAATACATTTAATTTTTTAAGAATCAAACCCACTTCTTATGGTCTCAGAAAATAATCTGGCTTTAATTTCTGACTCCATAGGACAAGTACTAACACTGTGGGTGTATCAGTATCACTTAAACAACCAAAGCTTTCCATGCTCATACAAAACAGCTTTATTTTGCACCTAGAGTACTGCTTTTCAAAATTCTCTTGTGAAATAATATTCTACAAAATTTCAAGAAACGTTTTAGTTTAACAACTTCCCAGGGAAGAAAAATTAAAGAGTAAAAGAATATTCACCAAAACTCAGCAGCATTACACATTTTATGACATGCTTTCAAAATATCATGTAGAAGATTAAAACGGTTTTGAAGAAAAATAATAAATGGGTATGAATAACTTTGTTAACAAATGAAGAGGTAACAAACAACAAAACAAACACACATCACCCTCCCCCACAGAAGTAAGACTGGATATCACTTCTTGAACACCTTTGGATGTTTTGTGCCCAGCACACACTGCCCGCCATAGCACAGCTCCAGGAATGGGCTCTCTGACCTCCCCAGATAAAACCAACATGCTGCAGGAAAGCCAGGCCCCCAGCAATCATCCTGCTCACACACTTCACAAAGATCTGTAACACTAAGCTACAGTCCGGAGTTCTCTACAGTGTGTTCCAAGTAATGGTTCACAGCCTGTTTTTTTGGCTTCTTTTTTTCTTTACAAAGATGTTCCCTCCACCCACTTTCAGATGAGCAGACACACATAATTCAATTTCTGCTGCATCATTTATCTGGTTGGTAGGCTTCAGACTCAGACTTGCTCCTTTTTCCAAAACACATATAAGCAGCCGCTGTCACCCAGCATTTCAAAATGGTCTTAATTATCTAAAGTAAAAAAATGACAATTTTTCTCTCAAAACCCAGAAATATCAACAAGACCAACAGCAAATTATAAAAGAAGCAGCAGATCCAGCAAAATGCAGCATTACAGTTGGATTCTGCTGTCATTTTTGTACAGGAATCAAAAATTAAATAGCTGATTTATTATTCATTTTCATCAACCCAAATCTAGATCTGGTGTGGTGTTTCAAAATTAGCCAAGTGCTGTTTTCAGTATTGATGTCCTAATGCTGCTACTTGCTCTTCACTATCAGAAAGCCACCACTGTCTCCAGTGATCACAGTGAAAGCTGCTGATAGTGATATCACTACCACTATTTTTGTACAGTTTATCTGTACAAAATACACCTTTTAAATAGAAACTGTAGCTCTAAGTTGGTGAAACAGGTTTTCAGCGTGACATGCTAAGTATAAAAATACAAAGTGAAAAGACCTTTGTCAATAAAATCTAACACATAATTTGTTAGCAAGCAGAATCTTGTGTGAGGCCTCCTGGAAGCCTCAGAGCAACTAAATAATGCCCTGAAAACAGGAAATACACAGTTCTGCTCACAAAGATGTGACATGGGGCACTGGAAAGCAGCTCGTGGTATTCCAGCAGCACCAGGGGCAGCTCTACTCTACAGTCAAAGTATTAAGCAAAAAAATATGAACTGTTACATTATGCCTTCCCCTTGAGGAATGTCGTGAGCCTGACTGCAAATGATGAAATGATAAAATATTCCTGTGCCACAAGAAATTCACTATGATTTATTTAGCACTGCCTTCTACAGGCAGGAAGAGGGCTCAGGGACACTGAAGCCACCACAACCACCAGACAGAAAATCTCAATATTGGTGCAGGTAGGTAGATCTTTGGATTGGGGGAAAAAACACGTTGGGGAAAAAAGCAGAGCTGGGTCTCCTCAGAAAGCAGCCTAGGAACTGTGACATGAGCAGCTCTGCTGCAGGTGCAGACAGGGGCAAAGAGCACATGCACATTACAGACCTGAAAAGAAAGTGTCACTCATGGAAGTCAGAGTTTAAATTTATACCCATGGGCACAACTTCATTCACTGGTTCCAAAAGTCTTGGTAGACCAGTCTGGAAGGTCACAAGCTACCACTAAACAAAGTCCACTGCACAAACCAAAATTCTGTGCTGTTAACAGTGAGTATTCAAGGAAGAGGAAGCACAAAATAAATAATTCTTATTTTACTACAACAATGTCAGTAGTTGCATTCCAGGGGGACTACCTGTGGTTAAGCTATCCCTGCATAAATGATACTGTGCAATTCTCAAACATCCCTTCATTCTCCTGAAAACTCTGCTAGAGGGATGTGTTGTATATTCAAAACTCCCCCAAAAGGCTCAGTTGGCATCTCCTTCATTTCCAGGATTCATATCATCTATTCCATGACCTCATGTGCCAGATGCAACAAACAGGTCTGTTTGTATCTGACTTACAGATCTCCAGGTGAGGCAATCATTAGACACAGGAGGCTTGCAACTTACAGCAGCCTCAAAACAAAAAGAAAAAAAACACCATTATAGGGTGGGAACCCTTCAGGGATGGTTTCTTAACCCAAGTTTAGCACTGCAAGCCTTCTCAACACTGATCTTTCTTTCACCTCTACTGAGCCTGTGAGAAGCAAAATCTCTCATATTTTAGAAGCCTATATTTAGACCGAAAAATTAATAGGATTCATGTCACAAATATGGGCTACTTCCTAAAACCTTGGGAGATCCTCGTTCCACTGGTTATAGTAGTCAAACAGGTGATAAGCATAAAATAACTTTCTCATTTCATGATGTGGCCCAAGAGAAATCCTTGTTTAAGGTTGAAAAAGACCAATCTTGGTTCCCTGGGAGAAGAGACCAACCCTCACCTGGCCACAATCTCTTTTCAGGGAGTTGTAGGGAGTGATACAGTCCCAACATTTCCTTCATTGACAACACAGAACATGGACCTCTACGAGCTCAGACAGAAGAGCACTTTTGCAGTCTGCCTGCCTAATAGTAGCTGACACTAAATTAAAGGGATTGCTCCACAGTAACACAGGCTTCACACACTGAAATAAAACACTAAATACTTGTATGACAGCATCCAAGAGAAAGATGTTAAGGATCATTCTAAGACATGTATATACTAAGATGTGCTATTACAGTTAATTGGGTTAATTTTGCATATTTATTCATACATTAATGGCAAAGCATAACAGTAGACCTGGGGAAAGGTGGAAAATTTAGTAATGCTGAAAATAAACAGTTTGAAACTAATTTTCTTTCTAAAATTAATGAGCATCTCCCCCTCACCTATATCTCTTCAGACCACTATGTGCAAACTTATGACTGACACCACACATCATGACACTTATGTGACAGGAGGCCAAGTGCTTGCAAAATTTAAGACAGTCAGATCTAAAACTGCAGGGGGCAGGGACCAATGATAACATGATGGGGAGACACACACAAAAATGAATCTGTTAACTTGCTGGAGAGGTTAGGAGGGTAACATTACACAAGCAATGGAGCTTTTGTCAAAGACAGGACAAGTGACACAGATTTACAGCTTCATACAGATATGTAGGTGCAACCCCATGGGCACTTTTCTGCAGTAAATGTCACCTGGCAATGAAAACTCTACCCTTTATTTCAGCTGCATCCCCAGGTGCTGTGCAGCTGTGCCTCCCAAGAGGTACTCCTTCTCCAAAATTAAGGAAATCTTTCTTTAAAGTTCTTGCAAAGCAAGAGCTCCAAAAGCAATGATCAACCAAAGCAATAATCAAATGTCAAGATTCTGATTTATATGGAGGAAGAAAACTCAACATTTCACTTCAAATGTGCATTTCAAGGAGTAATTTAACTCAATTTTACAATAAGAACAGAAACTATTCAGAAGTAGGAACTAAATTAATGTGACTCTCTTACGTGACTCTGGAAGGAGAGGCAGTATCACAGTACTTTCCCCCATCCATTCAGTACCTGTTTGTTAATTTCCACGAAAAATGAGAATTTTTTCTACACAAATGAATGACCAACTTAATGAGCACTGTCAAGTTACATAAATGCTGCATCATCTTACAAATACATCTGATGTTTAATAATGTTCTTCTACCTGCCACCTAAATAACACTGGTCATTCCTCTCACACTGCAGTTTTCATCCACAAAACTCATTTCCCACAAGCAGTGTCCCAACAGCACATGAAGGCCCCAGCTGCAGACACCACTGCTGCTTCACAAAAACCAGCTCTACTATGTTCAGGAACGAGGGTCAGAAAAAATCACACCCCTTGGTACAACCCTTCAACTACAGCAGCAGCACAGAGCTCTAAAGGGAGTTGATTCTGACACTGCAGGTGATGGTGCAGTGATGCCAACAGAGAAACAAACTCCTGTCAGAGCAGAGGAAATGCCAGCACAGCCTGAGATCCATGTGGGAACATCAACACCAAGAGGTTGTCCAAATCTGACAGCACACTCCTCCTTAAACCCAGGTACCACTAAGTACTACTCCATAGCAATTTTATTTTTTTATTATTATTTAGAAAAAGAAATCACTGACAAACAAGTTGCCATGTGAAACAGGTAATCTCCTTATGAGTTCGCTTCAGCCATGACATGGAAAGAATCCGGAAAGGTTCTCAAATACAGCAGAAAAATCATGAAAATTAAGCCACTGGAGCAGGAATGTGTTCCTTCTCCTTTCCAGCTGTCTGAAGCCCGACAGACCTTAAGCTACTCATTAATGAATTGCTCTAAATCAGTTTGTTCCATTTTTGAGCTCTGGCTGTGGAAGTGAGAAAGCCCTGAGGAAAAAGTTGTGGAATGACCTGTAGTTGAAACTTGTTTTCCTGTTTCAGTTGGTAAATCTGCATATCTGCCTACCAATCCCTCTGGAAGCTGAGTTTTCCTGGAGTCAGAAAACTCCTACCTACATATGCTGAAAAATCTTTAAAGTCAGTGAATTCTAATGCACAGGAATTAGTGCTGCACTCTAAGGTAATGTCATTCTCTGATCTTAAAAAAATAAAATAATAATCAAGAAAAAAAATTAAAATAATTGCTAAATATGTACAAGCTTTTTCTAGAAGACCTCTGCTGCTTGTCTGGAAAATTTGAAATTACTTATAAACTGAATACAGAAACAGAAGCAGAGCAGTCAAGCAAAACCTGAGGACAGGGCAGGTGGCATTGCCTGGCCTTCTCCAGCAGCACTTCAGTCCAAAGCTGCTTCTCCTCAGTTCCACAGGCACCACACGTTCCCTGAATCCTGAAAGCTCTTCGTGAAAAATGACTGCTCTCACTCATTTTCACTTTCATCCAGAAATCATCACAAAAATCACCCCTTCCATCATTCTCCACAACCAAGTAGCAAATAGTGGTGTAAAGGGGAAGGCATAAACTATTCCATTCTTTCAAACTACTGAGGACTTGGCTTAATTAGCAATTAAAAGCAAGTAGTACAAACGTTCCTTTCTCACTGCACATAATGGAGTCGTCATTGTTCTCAGAATTTTGGCCACAATACAGGCAAGCTGCAAGTTTGCAACTGGCACTACAGGAAAACATTCTACCATTCAAAAGTAAAAAAACAAGCCACCACCACGAAAGAAAATCAACTCATAAAGAAAAACACAATTTAAGATGACAGCATTTTTACTGGCAGGGAATAAACACACTGCAACATTCTAATTCCACGTTTTTCCTTACTGAGTTTGAGCACATTTACACTCCCAGATTAACTGAAGACAATCTCTCACAGCCCTATGCAATGATCATATCCCCATCACCCACAATTACCTAAGGAATTACCTTACACATTCTTCCACAATTCTTTTACCTGTCTCAAATACTTCTGCCTCCAGTATATTTCCACATTACAATGCAGCTTCTGCCATGCTCTCTTCCACTTTTAACACATCCAATGTCTCCTTTCCAGGCCTCCATTCAACCATTAATACTTTCTTCAAATTATTTACAGCAACTAAACCTGTAAATATTACCGGTACTGAGACCATACAGAGAAAAAAATCCCACCAATTCAGCCAAGGGGGACAGTACACAGCTAATTCCAGAAAACTGTCAGAAGTTATGCATTTTTAACATATGAACTTGTAAATTAGCACAGACCTTTAAAGGTAGAAAATGAGACCTAATTCTGCTCATTAGTTAATACAGATTCTGATGGTTTCTGGGATCTCATCTTACTTAGGCAAAAAAATTAACTTTGCTCTAAGCATAAACACCTCCAAATCTTCCCCATATAGAACCAGAAGAGGCATTAAAGCCACTCCAACTATTAATTTCCTCCACACAGTAACTACAGTTAAGCAAGCCCTCAAGTACAAAATCATAACTTGTTAGTTAAATTCCATGTGCTCTATTCTAAATGTAGGGTGTGGATCTATGCTCAGGCACAGGGTGGGATTTTTGGTATTTTTCAGTGTGGGGCCAGGAGCTGGACTTCAATAATGATTGTGGGTCCCTTCCAACTCAGGATATTCATGATTGTAAGTCCATCTGAGGGATCTCACAAAGGCACCAGAAGAGGCTGCCTCAGACACACATCTCTCGACTACCTGATGCTTCCAGTTGTTTTCATACCCAATACCTTTTTTTTTTTTTTTACTATTTTCCTCTTAAGCAAGGAGTACAGAAGTATGTACTGCTCTGTTTCAAAATTAGCTGAACAGTTTCTTTCTTACTATAATTTATTTTTCAGAAATCATAAAAACTATTCTCACTTTTTCCTTTGAATTAAAAAAGGAACAAATGAACACTCATTTTTGCTTAAAAGCAAGTAAAACCTATTTTTTAAGAAGCAAAAAAGACCTTTTAAGCCTGATTTGTTGATAATTTAAACAGGTAACACTTGAAATCTGTTAGTCCTTCAGAATTTTGTAGTCTCCCACTCCTGAAAACTTACAGTGTTCAAGTATTAACAAAATCACAAATTCAAAAGCTCTGCCCTTCCAACCATTAAAACCCAGGAGAGATTAAAAATACTCGGAAAACAACACATTTCTGTGCACCACACCAGAGACTAAGAACAAACAAAGCTTTGAGAACCACAGTGTGTAAAGTCTACCCTTAGTTACTATATTTGTAACATGCCCAGAAGCTCTATTAAAGTTTACCAACCAATGTACATAATTTTTGCAGCTCTTTATTCTTCTCAGTATCATTCCACTTTTTCCTCTCCTGCCAGAGGTTGCTAATGACATGCTTTATGATGTTATATAATGGATATTCTCCATTTTTCTTACCCTTCCACTTTATCTTACACTCTTTCTACACTTTGTTCTATTAAACTGTACTGTTAAATGCTCTACATCAGCATCATTCTCCCTTACACAGGCTTTCAGCTCCACACTTTAAACTGTTTCTTGCCCTTTCAACATATCCATCTGTATCTTCCACACTTGCTCAGCTTTCTTTATCCTTCAAACCTAAAGGCAGCAAAACATGACATGGGAACAGACACATGAGAGTTCTTGGCTTCATTTTCACCTTGAGGAAAGAAGCAGAAAGTTTCTTTACTCTTCCCTTCCTTGAGGGATAAGGAGGAAAAAGGGAAGCAGCAGTCTAAAATAAAGAGATAAAAACCACAGCCAACATCTTACTTTTATTTCAAAATAGGAGAGAATTCTGTTATACTCAGAACTTACTAAGCTTTTTCACACCCTACACAAACCCTCTGCAATTTTGTTATCTCTGCTTTGTTCCCATTTACCCTGTTTATAAAATCTTTTGAGGCAGGCCCCAGCACCATAAAACACTTAAATGCTACTTAAGTTAGCAGTAATGTTTAGATGGTAACCAAGCACAGGATTCAGTTAGCTGCTGGGAAGAATAAAAACACTATGATTCACACTGCCATTCCCCTCACCCCCAAAATGGTCTGCATCACTAAGTCACCCATTCAATTCCTTTTTTTCCTACTCTTCCTCACATCTAAGTATCCTATTTCAACCTTTCTTCTACTTCTTTAACTGAAGATGTCTTACTATAACACCGTCTTCTGAAGAACCTTCCCAAAAGACTACTTCATTTCTCCACTTCCCTAAAATCAAATGGTGGCCTGATTTTCGGTAGTCATAGGTTCAAACATAATTCATGAAGCACTCAACCTAGATCCCTTAGGATCTTTCATTCAGAGTTTTCTCCTATATAAATAACCTTTCTTACATACATTTGGGCACTTTTGCTGCTGCACACATGCTCAGATCTGCTTGTGGCAGTCTAACTTCACTAAATACCTGGTCTTCCTTCAGAGTGAGGAAGTCAAGTCACTGCACTCATTTCATCCCTCCTCTCCACAAAGAAAGAGAAGTTGTGGATGTTCCATCCCTGGGAGTGTTCAAGGACAGACTGGATGGGGCTTTCAGCAGCCTGGTCTAGTGGCAGCTGTCCCTGTCCACAGCAGGAGAGCAGCTGCACAGTATTCAAGACTCCTTCCAACCCAAACCATCCTGACATTCTATATAACCTAGTCCTGGCAACCTGTGCTTCTAAATACAGGTAATTCTATTCTCCACAAGAAAATAAGGAGCAATAGTTTCATAAATCCACAAGAAAATAAGGAGCAATAGTTTCATAAATATTCCTTACAGAAATTGTCACACTAACTAGACCCACCCTAGCCTCCCAAATCTCACTCTCAAAGGAGCTCCACAGCTTTTTAGGTCTGCAAAATGAACTGTATTCACAGAATCAGAGAACACCTCAATGTAAGGGTACAAAAATGGTATAAAAGCCCAAGGATTTCTTTGTTCTGGGTCCCCCTCTGCAGGCACCCAGCTCAAGACCTGCTTTGGTAGCACTCTATAAAATTATTCACTTTTACAAATCCAGCGCCTGCGTCTTTGCTGCAGGGAACTCAAGGTCAAGCTCAAAGGAAGAAGTGTGTCCAAGAGTCTTTAGGAGCAAAGAGTTGGAAGGAGCACCAATCCACCAGATCACTGGACACTCCTGCTGCAAAGGGACTCCAGACCCAGCAGTTCAAGTCTTGGGTGGGGGGTGTGTGACTCCTTAAACGGTGTCAATTCTAACCATTCTCAGACAGCAGTGTCTCCTTTAGCATGAAAAATCATCTGATCCACCCTTTCCTGGCAAAAGCACAGGCTAGACAAGATGGCCCAGCACATGGTCCAGCTGCATTTTTAAAGTGTCCAACACTGGAGAACCCACCATGGCCCCGGAGAGATTATTCCAATGGCTGACTCTTCTCTTTGTGAGTTTTTCTTGGGTTCAATAGGAAGTTAGTCCCCAGGAATAACTTGTACCCATTAAATCTTGTCTTATCAATGTAACACCTTGTAAAAATGGAGTCTCCATCTTCTTTGTAGGCACCCTTTAAGTACTGGAACATTCTGGTAACATCTCCTCCAAAGCCTTCTTTTCTCAAGGCTGAACAAACCAGGATTCTGCAGCCATTCTTCAAACTTCAGCTTCTCAATCCTTTGATCATCTCTGCAGCCCTTCTCTGGACCCTCTCCAGCCTGGCCACATTTTTTTTATATAGCAGACACCAAAACTGCACACAAATACTCCAAGTATGGCTTCGCCAGCACTAAGTAGAGTGCAATGATAACTCCTTTGTCTTTGCTGGTGATGCCCTTGTTGGTGCAATCCAGCATCTCATGGTCTCCCTTTGCCACAGCAGCACACAGCTCATTTTTACTGAGCTAAATCCACCAGGACCCCCAAGTCCATTTCCACAGAGTTGCTTCCCAGCTAGGAAGATCTCAGACTGTGCTACGCACCCGGATCACGTTCTCCCACATACAAGACCTTACATTTGTCTTTGCTGAACTTCGTAACGTTTTCATCAGCCCATTTTTCCAGCCCATCCAGGACTCTCTCCAGGGTGGCTCTCCCTTCTGCAGGTTCACTTCCCCACTCAGTTTGGTACCATCAGCAAAATTCATGAGGGCACAATTGACTCCACCATCCAGATCACTTATGATGGTATTAAACAGTGGCCCAAGATCAATCCCTGGGGACCCCACTTGTGACACACAGCCAGTTTGAGCAGGAGCATTTCCCACCCTGCTCTCAGTGCTGCCCATCAGCCAGTTCCCTGCCAGCACACAGACCCCTCCTCTGGAATGTAACACATTGGTTTCTCTAGGAAGAGGCTGCGGGAAACAGCAAGGAAAGACTTGAAATCCAGGAAGACAATGTCCACCACTAGTTCCACATACACCAAGCAGGTTACTCTGTGCTAGGAGGCAATCAGGTTTGCCAAGAATGAACTGCCCTTGGTGAATCCATGCCAGCTTTTCCCAATCATGTGCTTCATCAGGATTCATACCATAACTTTCCCTGAGACTGAGGTAAGACTGATGGGCTGATAATTTCCTGCATTCTTGTTTAAACCTTTCTTGAAGATGGAGCAACATGAGCCTTCTCCCAGTCTTCTGGAACATTCCCCAATCTCCATGATTTCTCAGAGATTACAGAAAGCAGCACCCCAGCAGTATCCAGCCACTTCTCTTAACACCCTGAGATGGGTAATTTGTAAGGGTCAAGCTCCTGTAATAATTTACACCCCAATAATTTCTTCAAAGAGAGTTGGCCTGTGCATGAAACTGGATTTTTGTTTGCAGGTTCTGGGGCCTGAGAGTGCTGGTAAAGACAGAGGTGAAAGAAGTGCAGAGAACCTCTGGATTTTTAGCATTGGTTGGCAACTAATTCACCTCTCCTGTTTAATAGTGGGCCAGCATTTTTCTCTGTTGTGCACGTTGTTTATGATCCTGAAAAATCCTTTCCTGTAGTTTTTGACATCTCCAGCTAAATCCAATTCCAGCTGACCTTTTACTTTTCTAACTGCACCTCTGCATGCTCTGGCAATACCCCTGTAGTTCTCAGTGGGTATTTGCTCATTTTCCCATCCAGGGGACACTCCTCTTTTGGTTTTGAGCTTGCAGTTAAGTCAAGGGCATCTCTTACCCCACCTACTTTCCCTCCATTTAAAGGTGAACTGGTTTCATGCTTCCAGAAGAGCATTCTGCAAAAATTCCCAGAACTCACTAGTTCCTTTATCCACCATGGAATCTCCCTATGGAATCCCTCCCAACTCAGTTCTGAGCAACCAGAAGCTGACTCTTTGAATTTCTAAAACCTCTTAGTACTAACCTTCAGTAGTGGTTATTTAAAACTAGCGAGTTTTCTATTTTTACTGGGTTATTTTTGATCTGAAACAGTTCTCCAGCCTGGTTCATCACACGGGCCCAGAGACAATTTCACTGAAACATATGAGAAGCAACAGAGAGTATTTAAAATTCTGTACCTAGAAGAAAAATACCTAAAAATAAGACCTTAACTTCAATTCATTATTCTGCTCTCTATTCCTGTGCAACTGAGTTTTCAAATCATAAGATAATGAAAACACTGCTTAAAAAAAGTTAAAATGGCAACTAGAGTGGAAGCAACAGAACACTGACCAAAAAAAATATATCTCTTGGCTCTGTTTTAAAAGCTGTTGCACTGGATCTTTTGTCTAATGCTGCAAATGATACTCTGAAATTGCTCAGAATTTTAAATTCTAAAAATGGAAGCAGAAATTTAATGAAAAGCATATTCACAATTCAGTCTGCTTTAGACTAATAACCAATCAATATTGAGAAGTGAATCATAATCCTCAAATGCCACTGTGAGAAAAGGAAATGACTTAAAGCCATTTTAACAAACAACAATTAACAACTTACCACAAAAGAAATTCATATGTAGACATACAGTGTTCTGTTTGTAATTCATCACACACTTTTAGTCACTCCCTTTACAAAACTGTAAATGAGCTCTTAATTCTACATCTTAATTAAATAAGCTCCTGCCATGAACACTACATAGCAAATTCAAGAACCATAAAAGAAGGTAATTTGTTAATACAGCTCTGATGGTGATCCCTGCATCCTCACACTCTGAAGTGAAAGTACCTGATAAACAATACTCTTCAACCCCCAAATATCTTTAATGGGGGTTTAGTTCATTAACATGGTATTTTACGTATGTAAGGAATACCTTCCTATGATCCTTTAAATACGAAGAATAATATTCATAATAATATTGAAAGAATAAACTTTGACATAGGCTCATTTTAGAAATGTACCATTCAACAAACTCCATAATGGCCACAAGCAAACTATCCAACGGCCCCACCTACTTGTGACAGTATCAGTAGAACTCATCTTGAAAACAAGCTTTGAACAGACCCCTATTTAAACAGACCAGTCCTGGAAAGAGCTTTTCCACAGAGGAATTACTCTACTATAGCTATTTCTTTAGTCTGCCTCTCCATAAAGCAGAAACATGTAATAAATATTTAAGTATTTTTTCTTGCTTTACTGAACTTTGCTCATCCAACAAACTCAGACTGAACTATATTAAACACAATTCATTTCTTTCCTCATAGCAAAAATGTTCTGTAAGGTACTAAGTTTATCCTCTCAGGTGCACCTATACAAACCCTGGCAGCCTTTGCATGGCTCCATACAAGACCCACTGATTTCAATTTTGTCTGTTTTAACTAAAAATAAGCATTCTGCATTGCTAATATTTTCCACAAAGAGTCAACTGGTCTCTATAATGACACGTCAAATTTAATAAGCATCACTTCAATGTTTAATTGTGAAAACATATTACTCAAAAATCATGCTTCAAACACCACAGCTGCAAAACTTCACCAAGAAAAGGAGTTAAAACATAAAAGTAACTTAAATGAGTTTTTAATGTAAAATACAAGGCAGGTATGGCACTAAAGGCCTGAAGTTGTATTCATATACCTGTCTGCATTCAGAATGAGCAGGACAGTGGTTCAGCTCCTAGAATTCCTGATTCAATACTAAAGTTGCCACCTTGCTCAGTTCTGCACTCACAGTCCATTTCCTTAGTTCATTTCTGCAGAAGCTCATCCAGGCCCTCCAAGCAGTAACCATTTTTTACAAAACTATTTAAGTATTCTCCAACTACAAATATACACATTTCCTTCCCTTTCAGACTGTTGAAAATATAGCAAAATCCCTCCCATTATCCAAAAACTTTACCAGGTGAGGACCAAGAAGGAATATTTTTGTTCAGTACTCTCAGAAAAACCTTAGGTTTAATTGATGAATCTGTAAGGCTGGAAACCAGAACTTCACTTTTCCACAGAACATAAGTTTGCCTAATTGTCAGTGGGATAAAGAACAACAGCGGGCCAGGGCATATAATTCTGGCACTGGAAAGTCCTGTGACAAGTGTTAATCAGGAAAAAGTCACTTTGTAGCCATAAACATTTTCCATGACTCTCTTTAATTTTGTATCATCTCACTAATGTAATGAAAACAAATGCTTCTACACGCACCAAGCTCTCCGAGCATGAAACATCTACTCCTTTCTAAAATGGTATAACAAACATATGGCATAGCTTTTAGAAGATGCTTTCAACACTTACTTCAGATGGTATCAACATTTGCAGATAGTTTTACCTCTATAATTATCAAGTCCACTCAACCCACTACGGTGAACAAACAGCCATGCAGGCTGGCAAGAGGCACAGAGCCATGCTGAAAGCACACCTGAGTAATACAGACAAAGCTTTAGATTGTCTAGTCCTTCTTCACATACTGTACCTGGATTCACCTACAGAGAAATTTGAATGCTAGAGGCCACAAGCAGCAGGATGCACAAAAGGATCAATGGTAAATTACTGGAATGGGATGAAAGCAGTCGTGTCCCACCCTTGCCACAGTTTTTTCTTCACACTTTCCAGAGTTAAATAATTTATCAGAACCTCTATTCCTCAGCTGCTAAAATACAGCAGTATTTCCCTCTCTTCTCCATCTGAACCACTGCCCAGCTTGGCTATTTGATTACTCATGTCAGTAGGGCATGATTTTACCACCTTAACTTGATGCACATGTACCAACACAAAGGACCACTTCAACCTCCAGACTCAGTAGATCAGTACTTTAAAGCTACAATATGTAACATGCACTCAAGAACAACAAAAAATATGTCTTACATTATATTCCCTACTAATAGTCTCCTGACAATGAAGATGTAACTTGCTGAAATGCAAATGCCAATACACCAAAAGTTCTGCAATCCTAATTACAGCTCCACAAAAGCACGTTGTTTGTGGACATGAGATCCATCCTTCTCTCTTCATTAACACATTAAAATGACAAGTGTAATGTTTCTGACTTCATCAATTTTCTTGCCTTCAGAAAGTAGTACCAACACTGTACTTTACACTTAAGGCACAGCCAAAACATTCAGGGATACATGTTTAGAGCAATAAAATCCCACTATTAAAAAAAATAAAAATTCTCAAACACTAGTTGTGAAGGTATTTGTTCTAAGTATTTCATACATACAGTACTGTGTAATGTCCATTTAAAAAAAAAAGTTGGTTTGAATACTGGATGAAGTACAAATACTGCAAACCTATAACCGAGTACCAGGACATACAACCATTATATACACTACAACTGTGATTTCCAAGTATAAACACAGTACAGCCATGAACTACAGAATGTGTCACCCATTACACCTTAATTAGATCCTAGAAAGCTGCACCCTATTAATACAAAGGCCAAAGTACATTAAAAAAAAAAAAACCAAAAAACCCTGATCTAAAAGAAATCCCTGGCTCAGACAAAATTACCCAAGAAACACACTTAAAAAAAATGACTCCTTCAAAAAACACTAGAAAACCAGTTCCATCTATAACACAACTTACAAAATTTTGTCCAACTTCAACTTGCTCCACAGGACAGACAGCACACTAGATAACAGACCAATAATAGAAAATGCACAATATATAAAGAAAAAAAAGCCCAAATATAAAGGAACAACTCAGATATAAATTTACAGAAATTGGAGAGGCTGCCCACTTCCTGGAATGCCTTACAAATGTCTCCTGGTACCAATTTCCAGTTTCTCAATTCCCAGTACTGCCATTATATAAGACAAACATTCTTAATTCTTTTTCAACCAATATTTCTTTGTTTTGATGAAAATAAATCAAGCCAAAATGCTTCCAAAGTTATTTAAAAAAAAAAACCAACAAAAAACCCACTTTACTATACTGAGACTAACCTGCTAAAATGTTTTCTTGCATAATTATTTTTCAAGCAGTTTGTTATAAATAAAACTGAGGATATTTTATTATGGATTTGTAGGAAATTAACATTAATGTCAACACTGAAAGGACAAATTCAACATACATTAATTCACACTGTCTGAAACTATTTTTAAACAAGCAACACTACAATTGTAAGAAAAATGAAAGAATATTGTCACTGTGCACTTATTTTGTAAGCTTCATAAAAGCACAGATAAGCACGCTGTTAATTTTGTCAACACATGTGGCCTTTACACAAAGGAAACACCATTTTTAAAATCAGCTGGAAAACAAAAGGGCTACAAAACCATGAGAAGTAACACAGACTAAAACATGGCATATTGTGTGGAACTACTTCATCGCTCTAAATCGACTTCAACATCAATACTTTTAAATGGAAACATGCTTCAGATTTTGTCCACAGGATATGACAAACTGATTAAACTCAATGAATAGGAATTAACAAGCATCTTATACCCAATACATCCGACCAGCTACATCAACCTACATCTGTACAGATGCCAGTTACAGCTTATGAAACAATGGTTTGTCACTGCAATCAAGTCAACTTTGGCTAAACACTGGAAACATCATCAAAAACAAACAAACCAACAAAACCCAAACAGGGGGGAAAAAAAAGGAAGAAAAATGAAGGAAAAAATGCTTTGCAATTCACTTCCAATACAATGGATATCCTTGCCCTCTCCCCCAAGTAATCTTTAAGCTTCATCTCCTGCCAGAATGCCTTCCTGGGAGTAAGACATCAAGACACAAGCAGGGTTTTTGTTTTGGGTTTGTTTTTTTTCCTCCTTCACGTTAATGTTCTTGTCAACTACAGAAGCATAACAGTGAGCACTTTCTCCAACACAAGACTGACTACGTTGGATTTCCAGCATTTCAACCACTTTGAAAGGTGATCTCTTAATTTCCCCTCCTCTCTTCCCCAAAACCACACTAACTGCAAACCATGATTTTCAAGCTCTTTTTTTCTGCAAAATGAACACAAAAATTTTGGCAACAGAAAATCCCATTCCTTTGTCACACATACAGCGTGCACACCATTACAGGAAAGTTTCTTTTGGTTTATCACGTATCCAATACATGGGGCAACATTACAATATTCCTAACCCTTAGTCTCAATTATCTTCAATAATTCATAAAATTATACAGATCTCATGCCTTATCTGCTCTTTTGATTTGCTACACCCAGCAGCACGGCTTGGCTTAGTCCATGACACTGCAGCCTATACATCCTACAAACCAAACCCACCAAAAACGGGGGACTGCAGATCTGGAGCACAAATAGAACCCACAACTAAATTAAAGCTCTTAGACACGAAGCTTCCTCCATCCATCCCTCAGAGATATCCCAGTTGTCTTATTACTAAATCCTGTCAGGGTGTGGCTTCATTAAACCGAAGTTCCCACTGCAAAGGTCTCCTGCAATCCCCTCCAAGCCAACGCACCCTTTAATGAACCCCACCAAAAATAAGGAGTGTCTTCTTGCACTCAGGCACCAAATTTAAACCCAAAACAGACTCTTCCTGCTGCACAAGTACCCAGGCAGGGAAGGGAGATGTCCCCCAAATACTTACAACCCAAAACCTCCTGTCAGCCTCCCCAGACAGATACCCTGCTCTTGCCACCTCCACCACAGTAATGGGGAGCACTCGCTGCTACAGCCTGGCAGCCTCTGGAAAAGGCTCAATAGTGGGTGTGCTCCTCTCACATCAAGGGGAGCACTGATAAATTTCTGCCTTTGTGAAGGATTCCTCTGGAAACATGACTCAATGGTTTTCCTTACCTGCTACACTTGCACATAAATCTCACACTGTAACGTGCTGCCTTGTAGATTCTTAAATCAGTCAGTCAGGATTTCATAATTATGGAGTCTAGGGTCTTTGTTAGCTGTTGTTGCTCCCATGCACAAAAGGAAACATTTTGTTGCTATCACTGTAAAACCTATTAATTAACCGTACATATATTCAGCCACAGTCTCTACTATAAAAATAACTGCTACACTGAATTAAAGTAGTCTGCTAGATTAATTGTTCTAAAGCCCTTAACAAAACATAAATTGCATAAAGCTTCACACACAGAGAACAGGAATGAAGCAGAAAATACCTTAAAAATAGCAACTTCTTATCGGTAACAGAAGCACAAGAAACACAAGCACGTTCCTTTAAAGTAAAAAGCACAAACAAAACCGAAACTGGTTCAAACCAAGAAATTCCTCTCAAACATCTCTGCACTGAACAGCAACGTTTTAATCCTCCTACTTCCTTAAATAATCTACCTTTCTCAGAGACAAGTTTTACAAAGAATATGCTCCGTGAGTTACTGTGCAATTCATAAATATACAAAACACCATACGAAAACTGAGGTGAAACAGCAAAATATTTGGTTTGCTTTGAGATTTTTTTAGCACTCACTGCATGGGTTTGCAGATCAATACAGTAAAAGAACATACAAAGATATTTCTGAAAACGTATTTCAAAACTACCAAAATGCCCTGCAACTTCAGATTGTGTACACTAAAATTACAATTGACTGGCATTTTTAAAAAAGCATTACACGTAAGAAAGGCACAAAACTCAACTAATAGGCTGAACCGCTCTTTGCGCCTCCTAATTTTACAGCACGCGAAACAAAACTTAAAGGGAAATTTAAACAGGGATTTTATGCGACAGATGATCTGATTAGATGTGAAGCTTTTATTTTCTATCTGGCGTCCTTAAGCTCTATCCCAGACGGGATTGGGTCTGATATTTCCGAGAGCCTCGGCAGCGTTCAGGAGCAGACACGAGTTCTGGTCCACCAACAGTTAACGTACATTATTTAACTGCTTTGACATGTCACTCCCCTACCTTTCTGATTAATGGGAAGAAGTGCACTTATAAATAACTCCGAAAATCGAAAGGAAACCGCGAGATTTTTTTTTTTTTTTAATATAAGCACAAAGGAAAGCGTACTTGCCTTTCCTTCCATCTCTCCCCCCTCCCCCCACGTCCTGACATTGAGCTTTTCCAATCCTGACACAAGAAATAAACACCCAAACACGAGCACTAGGCCTGGGCTATCCAATTCAACGCGCTTTAGACTCAAATCTTCAGACCAACCAAAACCAGCGGCAGTAAAAAAAAAAAAAAATTAAATTCTCCACGATACAGCCCGGGCACAACAATGGGATGAGCAGTGTCAAACGCCAGACTAGTGACAGGAACAAGCCAGGAAACAGGAACCAGAGTAGCACCGTCCCCTTCGCTTCAGCCATGTGGCGTTTCAAAAACAGTTCCACTTGTTCTGCTACCCGAAGGTTTCCCCGGCATTGAGTGTTTCAGGCACCGCTGGCAGACACTCGGCCCGCACAGCCTTTGTCAGCAGCTCACGGATGGGCAGCGGAACGTGCTACAGGTTGATAAGGAGGGCACGGGCGCTGCGAAGCAGCAGGAAAGCGCCCAGAAGGAACTTGGGATGCGCAGGAGAGTTTCCCTCAGCCTTCACCGGGGGCTCCGCGCTCCCCACATTCGCTCCCGGTGTTTGTTTCGTGTTTACCTCCCCCCCCTTCTCTTTCTCCTCCCTGTCCGGCCATCTTGGGCCGACAGGAGCAGCCATTACTTAACTAAATGACAGGGCCAACAACTTTCCAGAGAGACCAACAGCTCTCTCCGGACACCGGGCCGGGCAGCGCTGGCCCGCGGGACGCCCCGCTCCCTGTCAAGCGGGGACGGCGGGCGGGACGCGGGGCTGGCTGAGGGCCGGGCACGCTGCACGGAGGAGGCAGCGGGGTCCGCAGAGTAAACAAGTCACTCTGACGGGCTCCGGGAGCCGCTCGGCGCCGCGCCCGCCCCGGCCCGGACCCCGCGCTCCCTGCGCGCTCCGGCCCCGGCTCCGCTCCCGGTGCTGGGGGCGAAAATCACGAGGGAGGGTCCGGGGAGAGGCAACGTCAGCAGCGCCGAGCGCGCCCTCCCTCCCTCGCTCGCTCGCTCTCCCCCCGCTGCCGCCGCCTCCTCCTCCTCCTCGTCCTCCGCCTCCCCCCCTCCGCCCCCGCGCCCCCTCCCCCGGCCCGTCCGCTCCCGGCCCCGGGTTCCGCCGCTTTCCCCGTCCCGGGGCTGGACGGGCACCCCGCATGGCCACGCTCCCCCTTCGTCCCGCTCGGGGAGAATGGCGGGGAGCGAGGGAGGGGGGGGCGGTAAAAAGGAAAAGGGGCAAAGGCGGCAGCAAGGCGCGGAGACCCCGCGGAGGTGGCGGTGCCCCCCGCGCAGCCCCGGCACACAGGCACACACTCACCGTGCGGGCCCGGGGGTCCCGGGGGAAGGGGCGGCGGGGCCACCTCGCTCCCCATCCCCCCCCCCACCCCCCGCCTCCCCCCCATCCCCGCTCCACATCCACCCTCGCGCTTACCTTTAACAGCAAGGCCTTCGTTCTGGCGCCATCTTCATGAAGCCTCAGAAATCCGAAGAGCCGGCTGCGAGGAGGGGAGCGGGCGGGAGGGAGGGGAGAGAGAGAGGCACCGGCGTTAGCGAGAGTCGGCGCGGCGGGCGGGCGAGGGCAGAGCGCGGCCCGGGAGCGGCGGCGCACGGGGAGCCGCGGGCAGGGGAGCGGGGGGAACGCGGAGGGAGCGCGGGCCGAGCCGGGACACGGAGGCGGCCGGGGCGCCGTGGGGAGCGGGTACCTGTCGAGGCCGGATAGGGCTTCTCTCTCCTGGGCTGTCAAGCTGGCGAAGTCCTCCTCGCTCTGGCCGCTCGCTTTCCCCGCCGCCATTTTCTTTTCCTCATCACCGAAAGGAGCAGCAGAGGCGGCGGCGGCGAGCGACACTCCGCACGATTTCATGGAAACGCAGCGTAATTAACTCGCGGATCGCACCCCCCCCTCCCTGCGCGCCCCCAACACCCCCCAGCGCCGGGCGGGGCGGGGTGCCCGACACACACACACACCACAACTTTTATTACAACAACAACAGCCGGCAGGGAGGGGGAGGGAAGGAGGGAGGGGAGGGGAGAGGGAGGGAGGGAGGCGGGGGGAAGCCCCGCTGCTCGGAGGAGGGAGGTGGGAGGGAGGGAAGGGAGGGAAGGAGGGGGGAGGGAGCCCCAGCGCTGGAGACTCGGGGGAGGAGGAGGAGGAGGCGGCGGCTGCGGATGGCGGCGGAGCGGTGTTTACATCGCCGCTCGCTGCCGGCGGCGCGGGGAGCCGGGATGTCGGGGAGCCGGGGGGAACCCTCCCCGCCCGCCCTGCGGCTCGGGGTGTGTTTTGCCGCCCGTACAAACTTCCCCGGAGCCGCTGCCCAAAGTTGTTGTAATTGTGTCACACCGCGGACCCCGCGCGCCGCCACCGCGACCCCCCCGTCCGGCCCCGCCCGCCCGCGGCCGCGCAGCCAATCGGCGCCGCCGTCCTGCCCCACGTGACCTTTGTTGACTTACGTCAGTCATTGCGCTCCGCCGCCGCTGCGCTCCGGTTTGGTTGGCCGTCGCCGCCCGCCTTCCCCCGTAGCCCTCACGCCATTGGTTGATAGGATGTAGGGGGGTGGGTTTTTGGAGAACTGCTATTTCTGATAGGTCGAGTGGGCCGTCAGTCAGACGAGCTTTTCGATTGGCGAGCACCAGCAGGTTGGGATGTGCCTTTAAAAGCGGACGGCGGGGGAGGGGGGAGATATCGGGAGTGGCGGGTGCTGGGGTGGGAAGAGGAGGAGGAACGAGGGAGGGCTGCGCTCACGGGTGGAGTTGCGTAACGGGGGCTCCGGGCTGGAGGAGTGGACGCCGCTGAGGAAGGCGCCATGTCCCACCGGCGGGGGGCAGCAGGCACGCTCGCACCCTCCCTCTCCGCCCCGCCTCGGGCGTGGCACTCTTGGCACAAGCGGAAAATAAATGCTTCCTGGAGCGGGGACGTGGCTGATCGCTGCTGCGAGGGAGATGCTTGTGCGGCGGGTAACGCTCGCACGGAAGGGCGGGGGCCGCCCCTGCCGTTGGTTTCGCCCACGGCCCCCCCCCGCCTCCCCCGGGAGCCCGTGACAGGTGGAGCGGCCCCTGCCGGCGCGCGCGCGCCCCCGCGGCCGTCACGTGGCGCGGGCCGCCCCGCGCGCTTCGCGCGAGACGCGCGGCGAAGTCTCGCGATGCCTGGAGGGCCTCGGGGCGTGAGGGCGGGGAGCGCCCGGCCCGGCCCGGCCCGGCCCCGGCGGGGGAAAAGCGCGAAGGAAAAGCGGCGGCCACAGCTGGGAATTCGGGCTTCGGGAACACGCCTCGCGTGTAAGTAAAGCTCTGAATTTCTCTAGGCGCGGAAAGGAAAGGGGGTTTGCTGCTTGCTTTCCCTGCTTCATACGGCTTAGCGCAACTCCAGCCTGGCTTGTAGATTAAGCGTTACCTGAGCATTAAACTGTCTTTAGGGACCTAAAAGTCATCTCGTTCCAACCCCCGGCCGTGGGCAGGGACACCTTCTACTAGACCAGGTTGCTCAGAATCTCATCCAACCTGGCGTCGAACGCTTCAAGCAATGGGACATCCACACCTGTTCCTGTGCCTCCACACCATCCGTGGCTTCCTCCTCCTTTCTCAGCTCAACCAGGAAACCAACGTTTCTCTTTACAGTACTACACAGCCAGGAGGCTTTAGGGCTTTTTCAGTAAGGTGTTTGCTGATCGTTGCTCTGATCATTGATCTTGGCTCTGCTGTGGCATGTTCGAGGAGCTGGGCCTGGCTGTGGGGGTGTGAGGGCACAGCTCATCCCCGTTTTGCTGGAAACGGATCAGAACAGCCTCCTGTAACAGCATTGCATCACTTCTCTGGTGTCTGGGCTGGCTTTTCTCATTTGAATTTGCTGTTTGATGATTACCAGGTGCTCTAAAGCAAAAGTAAAGCCATGAGCTGCCTTTGGGAATTCGGTGAGCAAGGTCTAAGACCAGCCTATGCAGTGGATGCTGCTGCTTCTCCTTAAATTGCCAC
The DNA here is from genome assembly GCF_965231275.1 of Zosterops lateralis. Classification (NCBI taxonomy): domain Eukaryota; kingdom Metazoa; phylum Chordata; class Aves; order Passeriformes; family Zosteropidae; genus Zosterops; species Zosterops lateralis. Next base: position 7,132,346 of record NC_139763.1, read on the forward strand.
TCTCCAGACACTGAAGCATGTTTCTGCCTCTGTCAGTGTTAAACTAACGTGTCAGTCATGTTTTTCAGGTGGATCCTTACGTGTTTTCTGGTCCTGATGGTGCAGAGACACTGGCAGGAATGGAGACCTGGCCAAGACAAAGTCTTAAATAATGCAAATGAAGACTCAGTGTCCATGCTGCTCTTAAAAGCAAACTCTTGCCATGTAGCTCTGCTTTCTGATGCAAATGCAGGAAGAGCAACAACAACAAAAAAAAAGGCATCTGAGTTTGATGATGTTGCATTTCTCCATAAAAGAGTCAGCAGCCAGTTTGTTGAGAGTATTGGTATAAGAGACAGGCATTTGTGCTTAAAGCACTTGCCAATTTGGAATGCAGATAAAACCCAAGTTATTTTTGGTTCTGGGAATGGGCCACAGTCTGTTAATAGTGGAAACACTATGATCAAACATCTGTGTTCATCTGTATTGTCCGTGGCTTCTCTGTCATGGATTTTCTCAGCAGAGTTTCCTCAGGTGCCAAAATCAGTGCCAGGAGCCTGACTGCTTGGGAATGTGCCACAAATCTGGGATTTCAGTGCAGATTGTTACTCTCAGGTGTAACGTTTCCACTTTGCAGTGTCCTGGGTGTAAATCAGCAGAAAGGAGAGCAGACAGAACCATTTCTCAGTGGAAGAAGGGGATTGCTAAACCACAGAGCAATTCAGGGGACTGTAGAAGCAGAGAGTCCTAGTCCAGCTGAGACTTGTGTGCCCCTGAAGTCACAACAGCTGAGTTACTTCTCTGGTACAGTCAGTGCCACTCTTAACCCCCTACACCCTGCCTGAATTGCTGGGATTGAATTTCTAGATGCCCTTATTTGTTTGTTTGTTTGTTTGTTTGTTTGTTTATTTGCTGTCACTTCCAAGTCAGGTAGCAAATTTGAAGGAGCAGCAGGTCAGTCCCTGTTGGATACAGTTGAAATCTCGTGGTGACTTTGTAGTCACTTGCAGAGAGACCCATCCCTGGAGAAGCAGAGGTGTTTGAGGCTGGGTGTATCAGTTCAGATTGGTTTGGTTTTCATTCCTGCCTTTTGAAGCTCTGGGCAGCTGCAAGCCCTGACCAGGTAAGCCAGGACAGTGCTCATCTCCTTACCCAAGAGCCTGAAGAAGCTCAGGAGCCACGAGTGATCTCCACTGATGCTGTTTAAAAAAGGATTTTGATGTGTGGAGTCAACATGATGCTCCCAGTAGCTCAATGTCTGCCTATGAGGCAAATCCTTTTGCAGCAGAGCAGGCAAAATGGGATGAGACAATCTTGGATTTCTGTGACAACGTGCAGGTATTGAAAGACAGCAAGGAACAAGGCAGGCTGACCAACAGAACCCACCGGATGCCATTTTGTGTCCTACAAAACATAAATCTAATACTTATCTTGCTGCCAGCTTGCCAAATCTTACTCAGCCTGCCTGGAATACGTGGCTGTTTGGCATGAGGGAAAGCAGCATAAACTAGTACAATCTGGTAATAGGTCAGTTAGGGAGAAAGCACTTTCATTAACACTTCTCTTTTTCTGCAATTGTTTTTCTTACTGTTGTTTTCTTTTACTCCATGGTGAAAGAAGAAAAGCTTAAATTACGAAACTGTTTTCTTGATATTTGGAACAAAAAATCCAGTGGTGCTTCATTTTTGGACTTTATCAGTGGCTTTTCTATTGTCCAGGAGTTTGTAGTAAAATTACCTGGAATTTGCATGTTCCTTGTACTACCCACATTGAAGTTCTGCCAGGTGTTGTGTGATCTGTGTTCTGGCAGCATGTGGCAATCAAGAAAGTGGGGAAGCTGATCTAAACCCTGAAGTTTTGAGTTGCTTTGGGGTTTTGTTCCCCAAAAAAATAAAAAAAGCAAATGCTGGCAATAAAATCAATACATGAGTAGGAGAATTATTATTGAAAATAGGAAAAAAATCTTCCCAATGCTGTTTATCACTATGTTGAAAAAAAAAATTGCTCTTTAATCTCAGAAATACTTTCCTAGTTTTAGGTAGTAAGGGGAGTGAACTAGTCTCGGAAATGAGTTATTATAAAGAATATTTTTTTTTAATTAAAGTTTTAAAAATCAAGGTTAAATGCTTTTGTTATGGATTTAATTATTATTGTTCTGCCTTGCTTGAATCGTGTAGTCATTTTTGTCTGTTGCCCTCTCTGTCCTTGGTCAGTATGAGTTTCCTGGATTGTCTTTGAAAGGCTGAATGCTGGGATTCATCAGGGAGTTGAGTGGTAATTCATGGTCATAAGAAGTCCACACAGTCACCAGGTAAGCAGTAATATCTATCCCTGTGCAGCAACACGTCAGCAACTCAGTCCAAACATGGAAAGCCATTAATTTGTGTCATGACCTTAACTGCGTTCTGAGCTGTTCCATGAAATTTGGAAAGCAGGGCATTTTGAGGTGTTCTGTGGATTTGCTGTGTAAGAGAGACCAGTTCTCTGCATCAACACAGGGACCTCTTTGCTGAAGCTTTACCAGCAGAAGAATGACACTTAGAAGATCTGTATCCTATTTTTGCAGCATATAGATCTATGTTATACTAACTAGCAGTTTCTGCTGACTTGGAGAAATAAAAAATGTGAAAATTATATTTGTCTAGGCGGTGGTTCGTTTACAGTCCTACTGTTGGTAGTTTTTTTAATCCTTTTTTCAACTGTGCCTGTACCTTCCACCTCCAGCACTTTTGGTTGTGTCTTTGGTGTGCATTCCAAATATGGAAATGCTTTCATTTGTGGTAACAGTTTTAGGTGAATGTCTGTCCTCCCCCAGGAACCAGATGTGGCAGCTTAGGCCTTGCCACCTTCCAAAGAAATCACCTGTTTGACAGGAGATGATCCTGCTCTTTGAAAAGAGTGCAGAGAAACTGAATTTTTTTCCATGTGTTTCCATGCAGGAATTTGAGCAGCTCTTCTCTTTTGAGAAGCTGATAATAAAATACTGTGTATATGTTAACTTGTCTTCAGATTGACAGTTGTAATTTAATAGAATTTGGCAAATGCTGTAAAGAAGAGGAAAAAAAAAATCCCGTTTTTTGTTTCTATGGTGGTTTTATATGTGTTGAATTAATATTAGTTGCTGGGCTGATACCTTTGTAGCCTGCTGGTTTTCTGCCTTGGAAGTGAAAAACAAATCACATTTCTCAATCAGCTCTGAGCAAAATTAGGAGGGATTTTGAAGAACATTTGAACAGATCCAGTCCTGAAGCTCAGCGAACCAGGTGAATGGATATCTTGTTAACTTTTGTTAATCCTGGGACAGAATCCAATATTAGCCAAAATACTTTATTGTCTGATATTTTTGTTTTTCTCCAAGAACAGAGGATGTCACATGCTCTTCCTGAATTTAATTTAGTGTTTCATAGACAAATCTTTCTGAGAAAGTATTTGGGAATTACTTTTTTAAAAGCCTCAACTGTTGTATATGTTGCTTTTCATTAACGTTTATGTGGATGTCTAAAAGGACAAAATCTCCAATAATCAATCTAAACCTCTATTTTCGTTGTAGTCTCTTTGACCTGTCCATTTCTTACATCATCAGCCACTTTTAAAATCAGGTATTTTGCACAGGTAATGGTGAATACTCAGTCTTGTGCACAGATGAGAGTTTGAAAGGTGCAAACAGAAGCAGCTTTGGGACATGGGGTGTAGCAGAGTCAAAGCCTTGGCTCAGGAAGCTCCATCCTGCACTCAGCACAAACAGTGACAGTTCTCCCTCCTTGTCTGAGCCCTTCAGGATTCCCTGACAGCAACGAGGCATTCAGGGCATTTCAAATGAAGCAAAACATGATGCTTACATCTGAAGACTTGAGTTGCTGTAGGACAACTCTGTTACCTTTTTGAATGCTCCCAAAATGAAGTGGCATTGCATTAATTTGATGTTTAGGACTAAAAGAGTACAAACCAGACAGAGTTGTTAATAATAATCAAACAGTTGCTGTCAGAAGGGATTTTAGAACCTTGCATGTCCCCACACAATCCGCCTGTTGTAGCTGTAAGGAAAGCCCATGGAACTTCCTGGCTGGTACAGGACTTGGGAGAAGTGAATAAGGAGACAGTCTCCTGACATCCAGTGGTCTGGGATCCTTGTGTGCTCCTCAGCAGGGTACAGAGAGAACACCAATGGTTCGCAACCACAGACCTCAGAGATGCCTTTTGGGCATGTCCCCTCGCAGAGGAGAGCAGGGATTGGTTTGGTTTGAGTGGGAAGATCTGGGTGCAAGAAGGAAACAACAACTTCAGTGGAGGCGCCTCCCTCAGGGTTTCATAGAATCTCCTAACCTCTTTGGGCAGAATTTAGAAAAAATATTAGAACAATTCAGAAAAAGAAATACAAATTCTTCAATACGTAGATGACTTACTAGTGTCAGGGGAAAGTCAAGATCAAGTAAGAAGTATTAGTATCCGGCTTTTAAATTTTCTAGGGGAACAAGGGCTAAAGGTGTCCCAAAGTAAGTTGCAATTTGTTGAACCAGAAGTGAAATTTTTAGGGCACCTGATTGGAAGGGGGTATAAGAAATTAAGCCTGGAGAGGATCTCTGGGGTTCTCTCCATTGGAGCGCCAAAGACAAAACGAGGAGGCAGGTTGTGGATAGAGCAGAATCCTGAGCGTGTGAAGTTTCTGTATGAGAAGTTAGTTAGCCCAGACCCCATACACAGGACGTCAAAGGATGAGAAGCAACTACAAAGTTTGAAAATTAAATTGTCCAGAGCCCTAGTCCTGAGTTTACCCAATCTGAACAAGGACTTTATTTGTCAGTACAGAAGGAGGGGCAGCAATATGGGGTGTTAACCCCAGAATGGGGAAGCTGCAGGAAACCTGTGATGTGTCTATCAAAGCTCCTAGACCTGGTAGCAAGAGGGTGGCCTGTGTGCTTACAGGCCATAGCTGCTACTGCTGTCTTATTGGGACAGGCCCAGGGAGTAACATTGGGAGAATAAAGGTACACACCCCACATGGCTTGAGGACTGTGCTCAGTCAATGAGTGCAGCAGTGGCTGACAGATGCCTGGATCTTGGAGTATGAGGTGGTTCCAATGAACACTGAGAACTTGGAAATTGTGACCTCCAAGTGCCTAAACCCAGCCCAGTTTCTTTCTGGGGAACCCCTGGAAGAACTGGAGCATGACTGTGTCAAACTCCTAGCATTGCTAACAAAAGTGAGGGAAGATCTAGAAGACAGACCTTTGCCCTATGGGGAGGTCATATTCACAGGTGGGTCCTCTAGGATAGTAGATGGGAAGAGACCTTCAGGGTACGGGGTTGTAAATGGGAAAGCTGTGAAAGTGATAGAGATGGGGAAGCTACCACAAGACTCGTCAGCCCAGAGCTGTGAGCTGTATGCCCTAAAAAGAGGACTAGAACTGCTTCAAGAAAATTCAGGAACAATCTACACCGATTCAAAATATGCCTTTGGAGTCGTCCATATATTTGGGAAGATCTGGGAAGAGAGGGGCTATATAAATTCTAAAGGGAAAAATACAATCCATGAAAGACTAGTAAAACTGGTCTTAGAACTAATGTGTTTATTGTATATAACTGGAAGATCAGCAAAATACCAAACTGAAATGTGCTTTTTCTTGTTTGCTGTTTTTTATCTTCTTAAGTTTGCTATTATCAAGAGGCAGATTATGTTTAGAATTTCTCTAGGGGTCTGTGTTCCACTGTGTCTTCTGCATCTCAATAAGAGTAGGATCAAGCTCCTCGCAGAGCTGCAGCTGCCAGGATGATGTGAGGAAGACAAGTAGTTTCTACCTTCAGCTGGACATTCATAAAACCCAAAGGTAACCCTGCCTGCCTTTATGTACATTTTTTCTTGCTTCCCTCTTCAACTGCACTTCGCTTGGGAACCAGTGAAACAGGAAATCCTTGGGAATGGTTGGGAGAACTTCCCACCTTACAGTTTCTCAAGATATGGTTTGGTTTCTGTTTGGAAGTTTGTGCTTGTGTATTTGAATAAATACATTCAGTGCTACTGAAGTCAGTTTGTGAGTTCTTCCTCTCTAATGGTGTTTTTGTTTGCGTTTTTTTGTCTGTAAATGAGTCCTGTGGTGGTTTACTCTTGGGAGGAAAGTTAAAACAGTGTTTTTCTCCATGGATATGTAATCCCAAACTGAAAGCTGAGTGAGAGGAAGGAAATTGCCATTGGTCTCAATGGGACAAAAGTTTCTTGGGAATTGGGGCAGCAAAGGGAAGCTTCACTGAGAATCTGCAATGTTTTCCAAAACCTTGATATCCTCAACTTGGTTCTTTTTCTGCCGCTAGTAGATACACAAAATTTCAATGGAAATTGTGAATTCAAATCTTCACATAACAAAATACTTGTCCAATGACCTCTTAGGATCAGTGAGAACAAAGTTCCTCTAATATTCCTTCCTCTCAATCAAGAATACCCACACCACTTGATGAACTCAGATGCTTCCATGTAAACTTCCAAACTACTGGAGTCTGGTCAAAAGACCATGAAAGTAATCATGCAACTGGTATTATTTTAAAGACATAAAAGTTTGAAAGTGCATGAATATGTTTCTTCCCAAGGGTAATCTATATAAAAAAGGACCAGGATGTGGTCTTAAGAAATTTATATTGGTCCTGTTCAGGTTATAGTTGTTCCCTATACAAATAAAAAGAGGACAAATATGTGATTTTTAAATACTTCTGTTGTTGATAATGTAATTGGGTTTTTTTAGTAAGTGATTGGTTTTGTTTTTATGACATGTTCCTTCAGTGCAGGCATATTTCTAATGAATAATCCCACCATCCCAAGGACCTGAAGCTGCAGGTTCTGGAATACCTTCTGAAGAGACTTTCTGCTCAGTAAAGATCAAGTTCCATTTTCAATGGATCAATCCAGATAAGCTTTCAACATTTAAATGCTTATCAGAGCTCCTTTATTCAGGAAATGAAGCAAGACAAGTTTTCTTGCAAATTCAGTTCCTGGTTTCTGTTATATCAACCCATGCTAAACAAGGCATCCTGCACTCTCTGAAAACAACTGAATACAATATATATGATTAGTGAAGAACAAAACACCTGCTGCTAAGCCTCTTTTATCAATCAGCTGAATTTTTTTCATAACTATTTGGGGTTACCTAATTTTGCAAAGTAGGTGCTTCTTGTCACTGGTCTTGCATGGGAATTACAAGTAGGAGGATCAGTTTCTGTCTCCCAGGTGGAGTTTGGATCCAAACCCTGCCATGGGTGGTTTGATGCTGTACAAGAAAGGGAGATCCCGACTGCAGCTGGCAGTGCCCAGGAGGAAGGAGCAGAAACTGATGCCCAGGAAGTTCCACCTGAACATGAGGAAGAATTTTTTTTCCTGTGCAGTGACTGAGCACTGAACAGATTGTCCAGAGAGGGTGTGGAGTCTCCCTCACTGGAGATATTCCAGAACCCTCTGGACACAATCCTGTGCCATGTGCTGTGGGATGACCCTGCTTGAGGAGGGAGGTGGGACCAGATGACCCACGGTGGTCCATCCCAGCCTGGGCCATCCTGGGATTCTGTGAACAAGAGGAGAGGAAAGAGCCAAGTGCATGAGGTGGGTTTGACCAGAAGCCTTTTCTGTAGCTGAATTCTTCTAACCAGTCACTTATTCCAGCTCTTCTTTCTGTCCCTATCATGTTTTCCACTAAATGTTTAGAACATGGATGTTGTCTTAAAATCACAAAGTGTCTGACAAAAAGCAGAAATGATCATGTGGTTTGGGGTTGGTTTGGATTTTCCCCTCAGTTTTAACCAAACAAATGACTGTGTTAGCACTTTGTCAAAAATGACACAGCTGGGTCACCAAAAGGGTGATGCCTCAGAAGGGGTCCTGTGACATCCATTTGGGAAAAGCACTCCCTACATCTGACAGTCCTCTCCTGCCACTGTTGCCAGTCCCCTGCAGCCCCTCAGCAATACTGATTTAACTGTTTGCAAAGCTGTATTAGAAAACTGAGGCAAAGTCATTGGAATAGCCTCTATTAAAAAAATAAACCAGCCTCCACCCCCCTCCAAAAAAAACCTAAACAAAAAAAACACCAACCAACCAAAAATCCTCAAAACAAACAAAATGCCAGAAACTTCCAGAGGGGAGGTGGAAAGCCACTTCCAGACAACTTTTATGGTCATTATTCCCGTGCAATATTGTGTGGCACACTGAAACATGTTTAAGAATAACATCAATTTAATGTGAAATTAAATGCCAGAACGGATGATACAGTGGTTGCATTATTGAGTAGCATACTGAATTCAATTAAATCTTGTCTTGTTAATAAATCTTGCATCACTGCTGACAGCTGCTGTGAAGAATCCTGAGATTGTTTTGTGAGGACGTTCAGCCTGTTCCTAGCAGTGCCTGAGGAGCTGGTGGACGGCTGCCCAGCACAGTAAAATGATTGCATCTTGTGAGGTTGACTGCAGATTGCTATCACAATAATAAAAACCAAGTTAAAAATTACGAAAACCTGGTACCTCTAAAAGCTTATGAGCCATAGAAATGACCTACTACTAACTCCTTTCTACCTCTGAGTAATTGTTTGTTAGGTTGCCAGTTAGATTTAAGTTGGAAGAATTGGACAAATTGCTGTTGGCCTTTATCAAGATCTCTCTTTTTTTTCTTGCTGTTCTCATGCAGCAGCTGTTGCTGGGAATCAAACCCTGATCCACAGAGAAGGAGGAATAACTCATTTTTCCAGATAACACTTGCTGCATTACCTGTGTACACATTTCCTTCCCAATGGAGCATGGACAAAAAGGAGCAAGTTCTACACAGCTGGCAAGGCCAATAAAGAAACATAATCTACAACTGATGAAACTGGTAGATTATATAAGAAAATAGTTCACACTCTTCTTTCATTCTAAAGAAGACTCTTATCAATTTTTTTTTTCATCTTGTTACTGTTCTTACACTTTTTTTTTTTTCATGTCACTGTTTACAGAAACTTTTAGGAAAGAATTTGTGTCTTTTATATTAATTTTTGGGTTTAGAACTATAAAGATTATTTTCCAGGGAACTAACCACTCCCTCTTAAGCCCAGCCATGAAATGTTTCCATTATGCTTATTGAGGAGTTTAGGAATTATAGGTGTCCATTCAGAAAAATGTTTAAAGTAATGATAAATAAACAATAAAGACCATGAGAGTTAAAGATTAAAAATTAAACTTTAAACTACTATCTCCTTGATTTGCAGCCTTAATATGTGCACTGTGATTCCTCCTCTACATTAACATTCAGAAAGTTTTTCCCCATGAACATGTAATTGTTTGTATTAGAAGCTTAACTGTTGTACTCAAAATTAGAATCATGCCTGTGGGTATTTAAAATGGAAGAATAATACCAGCTAATGACTTCAGAGTAACTAGTAAAATTACATCAGGGAGAGTACTTCAGATTTTGCAGATTGGCCAAATTTATATTGATGAGAAATACATAATATTTAGCTCAGTAAAATTTAATGAAACCAAGCATATATTGAGGTGTGCAGGCTTATTTATTGTGGAAAATTGTTAACTTTTTATTTCAGAGATAAATGAAGTTCTGCTTTATGGAAATTTCTGGTTATTTTTCTAAAACATTGTTATACCTTTTGATGTAAACAGTTGTATGGTCTTGCAGATAGGTTTCTTTAGTAAATTAAATTTATTGGAAGTTGTTTCTGCACAACAATAAATGTATTTCTTCACCAGAAGTCCACAAAGGCATATTTCTATGCAGAAAGAATTCAGTTGGTTTGAAATACAAAGGAAACTGGAAGAGTTGCAGTTCAGAGTTCCAGGTGTTTTCTAGAAAATTACTCCATCACTTTTCTGGCTGTTTTCACCTTTGTAACATCTTTTTGTGTTCTAAGAGAACAGAGACCTCCACTAAAGAATGCCCAGCTCTTACCTTGGGCTGGGTCAGTGGATTCCAGCACTCAGGTCATTGACAGCCATCATCTGGCTTGCCATGTGAGCCTTGCTTTCTATCACAGGTTCTAATTCCTCCAGGAAGTACAGCTGCTCCTCACTTCCATCCTCAGAATTTGGTGTAACTTCATCCTCCAGTTTCAGCAGAGTTTTACTTTGTCTAAAAGGGTGGGTGCTATAAATAACTTTTGCTGTGGAAGGTGTGAGAGACAGCAGTTTGGATCTTGATATTAATTGCAAACAGCCAAGAGGTTCAAGATGAAAATAGGATCCATTTCCTAGTGGATCCACTTCCATTTTCTGTATCTTCCTAGTGAAGATACAGAATCTGAAAATATTAGAATGGAATTAATTAATTAACTCATTTATTTATAAAACGAGTTGGAGAAATTCTAGTAAAATACTGGACACTTCAATAAAAGTGTTACAAAAAAAGAGGGAAATGCAAATTCAAATACACCCATGCTTTAATGAACCAGATAAATCTTTCAGTATGCATCAGTGGATGCACTAGCACTAAAGTAGAATGATATAAATCTCATTTTTAAAGTCGGGCAGTTTATTCAGTGATTGAATCAAATTAAGAGCATGTGTGTGACGTTCTACTAGCATGGAAATGCTATAGGGAATGAACAAAAAGGTAAGCCTAATAATGTTATCCATAGAACATCTGAAAGGAAGCAGAACAGAATAACATGTTTTAACCAAACAGCTCACAAAGCAGGCTCTGATGTATCAAAGCCAATTAGGACAGAGTCCAACAATTACAAAAGATATTTAGTCATAAAGAGATACCCAGCAATGTTTTGTCTTATCTCTGAAGCAGATCATTAAAGGCTTCCTGTCATATTTCTTCATGACTTCTTTTCAGGAAAGTGTATTTCCCTCTCCTCAGGAGGAGAACGGGACCTACCAGAGCACCTCACTTGGCCCCTCCCCGCCCGCCCTGGGCTGCGATCCAGGCAGGGAACAACAATCAACCTGCACCAGCACAGCTCTGATTGCTGCCTTTCCTCATTGTCCTCATCACACTGCCCAACGTGGGCTCCAAATCCTGACCCCATCCAGTCTGTGAAGAGAAGCTTCAGGATGTACCAGGAAGTCATTGCAGCACGGAGCTGAGCTGGGAGTTTGGCCACAGCAGCAAGTTTGGGTGCTGCTGGCTTGGCACAGCCTCAGATTCCCGAGGAAAAGATAGGAATTGCTGTAACAGGTAATGAAGGGAGAAGCAGGGCTGGCACCATGTGAGAAGTTTCTCTTCCTGTCAACACCAGCTTATGATTTTGAATGTGATAATCTGGGCCACAATCCTTGAACAAAGCAACAGCAACTCTTTTTACATTTGAAGAAAGTCTGGATGGAATAGGCCTCCAGCAGGTTATTTGGGAGACTTTCAATCCTGACTATATGATAAATGGTAATTAGCCAGCCTGTATCCCAGACTGATGCCTTATTTGTACATAACAATATTCTAAAAACAACTTTTAAGATTAATGTATTTATGTGTTCTCAGTTGGCTCTTGTTCCTTTTGTCCTTTCTTGGCCATCCTCCACTGCCTTGTAATGGAAATCACTGCACAGTTCTCCTTCTCTACTCAGCCTTTGGGTTTTTAACCCAAATGTATCACTCTCTCAGGGGGAAATGCATGTGCCCCACAAGTGTGTTATTCCAGGCTTCCTCCTTGTCACTGTGAAATGGATGTAAAGCATGTCCTGCTGTTTGTCTAAGCAGTGAGAGAAGTTGTGTCTTCCTCCATCACAGACACTTCACTGCCACTTGACCTGTCCACTGTTAAATCCTATCCATAGGTAATCTGACTTATCCATAAGTAATTTGACTTTTTAATGGGAAGTGTTTTGGTTTAGGAAAAGGCAGAAAGTGTCAGTGTTTCTCATGCAGGTTTTTGCCCTCACTTTATTTCAATTTATCCTTCAAAAACAAAACAACTGAATATAATATGGAAAAATCAGCTTATTTTCTGAAATTAGGTGAACTTCATCCAAGCTCAAAATCCTACAGTCACTTTTTAGCATTTGCAAGTACAACACACTGAATAAAAATATTTTGACATCTAGACTGTCAGATAATCTGTCAGTAACAGTTACGTCATTCAATGAGGGAACTGTTAATTTCCAGAGTAATTTCTTGGGAAAACAATTGCATTTACAACAGTGCAATACACTACTGGATGCTAGAAAAGCTACATAACATTTTTGCAAGTGAAGTAGTTGGTTTCAGAATGCGGAATATTCACTTGTGACAAAAACAGAGGAGAAGAAGAGATTCTTGCCAGCAAACATCAGTGAAGGGGATGTACCTGCAGAGAGCAGAGTGTTCACAGGCCTCCAGGAAGCTTTAGGAGCCTCATGCAGAAGGATCTAATGCATGGGACAAAGAGGAGGAGTGCTCAGGGTCATACTCCTTACAGGACAAGCTCGTGGGGCACAAAGGTTCATACACCAAATGCTTTTCTTGGAGTGATTGTTAAAAGCTGGAGAAGTTCTCAGCACTGTGGTGCCGTGCCCAGAACAAGGCGCTGTTTCTGGGCAGAGGGTTTGGCTGCCACAACACAATCATGGCTCTGGAGACTCCCACAGTGGTTGGATTTACATCCTCCAGTTCTGCTTCACTGACATTCCTCAGTTGCCTTTGTCTGTTCAGAAGTTGTCCTGTTTCTGTGGGGAAATGTCAGAGCATTATGTGTAATGATGGGGGTGATCATTCCCAGAGTGCCCAGAGGACTGAATTCCAGGTTTTGTGTGGTGCTGTTGGATGGTGTCAGTCTGAGGCTACAGAGTGTGTGTGCCTTTCATCTGGCATAATTTGTGTCTCATATTGACTTACGCATAGAATATAAGTTATGATTGTGGCTTCTTGGAAAGAAAAGAAGGGATTTTTCCTGCATTATATTGTGTAATTAACAAATAGTAAATTGTTACCCTGCTTGCTGCTGCTGTTGGCAGTGGTGACAACAAAAGTCAGGATTTTTCAGGAATAAGCAAGACCACCTCATGGAGGAAAATCAGCAACTTTAAAGGTTATTCAGCCCTTAAGAAAGGTGCAGCGCGGGCAAACTCAGCTTTCAAGGTTTCCTTAACTCTGGCCTGTCTAATTAGCCACCAAGTCTCTTTGGAACTTTCCTTGATGGTTGATGCCACTTGTGGTGCTCTGAGAGCTGCTTCTTCCAGAGGCTTTTTCCCTGTGCTTTCCCTGATGCAGGAAATATTCTCCCTTTTCAGGTAGACTAAGCAATGAGATCCAGGGAATGAAATTAATTCTGAGCTTCATGTGTTCTGAGTCACTTTTGGAAATTACAAAATAAAATGTCTATGACACAATTTTAGATTGTTACACCTTAACTGATCTACATCAATCTTTTATTCCACTGTCATTTTTAGTCAAAAGACAACAAATTATTGTGGAACTTCCTTCTTTTATCATTTTCATTTATCTTCAGTGAAACTAAAAAATTACAAACTCTTGCCATATTCATCTTTATTTTCCTTTCTTATTTATTTTTCTGCATTCTTTTTTTTCTGATGCAAAATGGAAGAGAGGGAAAGAGAAGGCTTAGAGTAAAAGGAGGAAAGGAAAAAAAAAAAACCAAAACCAAGGAGGAATAAAAAGGTTTTGATTGTTTTTTTATCAAAACTTTTAACTTGAGAAAATACCCTAGTTAAAGGTTTCACAGTTATCCCATACATAATAACAAAAATATTCTCTACCATTTCTAATGTAAATTAGCACAGCTCCACCCAGGTCAGTTGAGGACAAGCTACACGAACTTCAGCCATTATATTAGCCCATATTTAATATGTTTTAAAATATTTCATCCAAGATATGGTGTCTGAGTTAGGGATTGAAGGGCTGTAGGCTTTAGCCTTCCCCTCTGTCTCTTCACTGTCATATTTTGCTCAGTCTTACTGCCTCAGATTTGGATTATCAGCCCTCTTTTGTCACTAAAGCATCCAGCCTATTAGAACCTTTTATATAAATTATAATCATAAGAAATTTGAGCCTAATTCAGCTAAAAAAATTAGAGTTTTTGCAAAATCTTAGCCAATTTTAAAAAGAAGCATTTTAAGCATTTAGAAGTGCATTCTGGATGTTGTGATTTATGTGCTGTCAATTATTTTTGCATGTATTGAAAAAACCTGTCAAGTTTCCATCTCACATTTCATAAATCAGGTTTTTCTGTATACAAAGCACGTGTCAGATATCAGTATCTAAACAAGATGCCAGTTGGCTTCTCCATGTGGCAGCTTGTAAACAAAAATATTTGGGGACTGCGCATTTATGACATGCCGTGTAATGTCATGTATCAACAGCAGTTACTGGAAAATACTCTGTTCCTCTACATTGCTAATAAGATGATAAATCATGCTTGCGCTGCTATATCACAGTTCAGCAGTCAGAACTTTCCAAATTCAGGTGGTGGTGGTGTTTTTTCAAATAGGAGTACTGAGAGATTAGATATTTTATTAGTGACCTACCTGTGCATCAGAGTGATATGTCAAAACTGACATGGTGTTTTGTACAGTTTCTTTAAGTTATTTGGAATTTTTTCCCCCCTTTGTTTTGTTTTGGTCAGAGACAAATTCTGGTTGTACTGAAATCAGTGAAGCATTTTCATCATTAGATGAAAATCTCTAGTCAAAGGAATCAGGAATCTGCTGTCAGAGGAGAGAGGAAACCTGCTCAGGGTGATCTAAAACCTGGCCCTTGCCAAAAGGGGAAGTCCTGGTGTTGCTTCCACCCATGGCCATATTTCTGGTTGCAACTTTCATGCAGGTTTAGTGATTCAGGTCAGCACTACACCTCCAGCACAATAAAGATGTGGACCCATTGGAATGAGTTCAGAGGAGGGTCATGGAGCTGTCAGAGGGCTGGAGCACCTCTGCTGTGAAAGGGGCTGAGAGCAGGGGCTGCCCAGCCTGGAGAAGGCTCCAGGGAGACCTCAGAGCCCTTCCAGTGCCTAAAGAGAGCTGGAGAGGGGCTTTTACAGGGGCCTGGAGTGACAGGACAGTGGGGAATGGCTACACACTGAAAAAGAGCAGATTTAGGAAGAAATTCTTTACCGTGAGGGTGGTGAGGCACTGGCACAGGGAAGCTGTGGCTGCCCCATCCCTGGAAATGTTCAAGGCCAGGCTGGATGGAGCTCTGAGCAGCCTGGGATAGTGAAAGATGTCCCTATTCATGACAGTTTGGAATTGGATGGTCCTTAAGGTCCCTTCCAACCCCAACCACTCTGTGGTTCCATGATCCCTGGGCTGTGCAGAAAGCAAAAGCAGTTTGCTGATCCACCTGAAGAGTATCACAGGAAAGAAACAATCATGGTGATAATTAGTAGGGCAAACAGTGTCAGCTGCTGCTCACAAAGTGCAGGCTCCAAGGTGTGAATCAGCATCCATGGGATTTAAATTCAATACAATGAGAACACAAAAGGCAGCACTGCTAAGGTATTTTACTACATGAAAACCAAAACAAGCTGGACAAGTCTGGTGAAGAAAATGTAAAGGCACGTTATTACATCTTCCCAGTAGAAATGTAGCTGGAAAAGGCAAATTATGTTTAAAGCATAAAAGCTTGAGCAGGATTAGGAGGAAGACAAGGATGAACTCGAGGTCACTGTTACCTGACTGGCTGCTGCTTAGATGAGCATTGGCAGTGCAGAAGGTTTCAGGCAGGGCTGGAACATCATCGAGCCCAACATATCAGTGCAGGACATGGAAGTACCCAAAACCCCCAAGCATTTTTATTGTTACTTAGGCAACAATGGAGATTCTTTTAACATTTTATCAATTTTTTTAATCGTCGTCAGGCCTGCAAGTAAACATTTATAGGATCCTCTATGAAATGATTTGGTTTTGTTTTGCTCCTATGTCTAGTAAAAGAGTCTGGCCTTTCTGTTCATGTGTCTTGTGGTTTTTTTGTGCCACATCCAAATTTGTGAAGTCAAATGCCAAACAACAAAAAAACAAATAATGAACTGTGCAAAGGTAAGTATCTTCCTACTATTGTGACCAGGGGGTGAAAATGCTGTTTTTATCCCCATAAATCAAAGTAATCACACAAATACATGAACCTTATATCTTTGTTTTCATAGGTTTCAAAATCTCACTGTTACTTTCAGCCAAACATAATTTAATAATAGTTCTAAATGCCTGTAGATTATTTAATTAAAACAGAGTAAATTCATTCTCCATTCTCAGCTAAGTAAATACAAAACAGACTTTGTAGGGTGAAGGCCAGAACTGGAGTTCTGACTCTGAAATTTCTTTATCTCAAGAATTTTAATAAATTCTTTATTGTTTCCTTCCTATTATATTAACACAGTCTGTGGTATTTTCTCTTTATAGTACATGTCTGTAATTCCAAATTTTATTTCCATCCAAAGTTTGTGGAGGAGTTTTGGCAGTTGAAATGTTCTTTCGCTGCTTTATTAAGTTTGACTGTCTGCCTGCAGACTTTCTGTGGACTTTTGTAATTCAGACTTATTTAATTGATAAATAGTTTTGCACAGAATTTGTATTCCCAGCCATGCACCCTTTGCCCAGCTACTTCTGCAATTATTTCGAAAGGAGGAAACTGATAAGTCATTTAGGAAATAAGGAAGGAAGCTGATTATTATCATGAATTACCAGAATTAACATGAATTCTGACATGCAAACACCAGAGGAATGCAATAATGCAAATGCAACCTGAAAACAAGAAATTGCAGCACCCCTGGCCAGGTGTGGGTCCTGCTAAGGTGATGTGACCAAGGTCAGAGCTGCTCCAGGGGAGGGACAAGCCTGGATGACAGAAACACTGGATGAAACCTGAAAGCAGCATTAGAAAAGTGTATACAAAAACCCTCAACAAAACCATGAGCAGGAGAGATGACCCACAAGACCAGCCTGTATTGCCTCGCTCTCACTTATGTGATCACATTTGAAATACCGACTTCAGTTTCATCTCATTAGCAGAAAAATAACTAGGGGATTTACAAAAGATCAGAAAACTGGTAGGGAGGTTAAAAGTCATGATTTAATCAGAAAGATGTTTAAAAAAACCATCCAAACATGAAATTGTTACTGATAATCCTAATTAGCAATCTCTGGAGGAGTGGTATGGAGTTAGTAAACTCCCTAAGGTTTGGATCCCAAGGCTTGACATTATGTTTTTATAGTTTCAGGGACTAAAATTGTCAGCAAAAGAAGGGAATATTGATTATGTTTATTGTCCTTCCTTGTTATCCCATTCCCAAAATTTGCCACATGTTTCTGTGTACTTCTAAAACAGGTTTAAATAGTCCAGACTGATGTACAATTGAAATATGTAAGCTAAGCAAGCCTTACTGCATCACGAAAGGGATCTGGAGGGCAGCTCATTAAATAAAATGAAAGGATATATATGAAATTTTAAAATATAAGATTCAGGCTAATTATTAGCAAACATTTAGTTACTGATGTATACATGGCAGCATAGAGCATTCCTTTGAACATTTAAACTAGATAGGAAGAGACATGGAAAAATCAGTGATTAATTTTGCATTGGTTGGATGTATTAGGATGACTAATAAAATAAGGCTTTAATATCTAAAATCTGTACTTCATCCTTCTGAAGCTGCATATACAGGCAGGCAAGGGATAGAGGAATTTGACCCTGTAATTGGTAAAATCCAATGACTTCAATTTGTCAAGACAACCCCAAAGCACACTCTGCTGCATGAGAATGAAGACTATAAATAAGTAATGTATTTATTTTTAAATAAATGGGAATGAGTAAATTTTCCCATATACCTAAACGCTCATAAATCATTGTGATTTACTGTGTCAGTCTCTTTTTTCAGTTCTGCCATCTATTTCAGTTCACTTTAATGCCTGTGCATACAGGGAGATGGACTACAAGATTTTCAATCTCTAAAAATCCAAATCTGCCAGACAAAAATGTCTGGAGGCCAAGTTTACCCCTTTACCTCCGGGAGGAAGTGGCAACACTTTTAATCAGTCATTGTTCCCAATCAGAGGAGCATTCTGCCACCCCAGGGGCTGTGGGACACAGCCCTGCCTGTGTCTAAAGAGGTGTGTGGAGGATATACTGGAGGGAAGGCAAAGAACAGGGCTCAGTAGTAACATTGAGGTGTTTTGATGCTGCAGAGGTGGGAGCTCAGTTGGAGCGGGTTAAGAAACGCCCAAGCAGGACATCAGTCAGTGCTCCTGCTGACCACAGTGCTGGGAGGGACCAGGGACACCAGAGCAGAACTTCTGCCACCCGTGTCCAGGTGGCCAAGGAGGACAAGGACACCTGGCCTGTGTCACCAACAGTGTGGCCAGCAGGGCCAGGGCAGTGATTGCCCCTTGCACAGAGCACTGGTGAGGCCACACCTCAAGTGCTGTGTCCAGTCCTGGGCCCCTCAACTCAGGAAGGACATTGAGATGCTGGAGTGTGTCCAGAGAATGGGACTAGAGCTGGAAAAGGGCCTGGAGTACAAGAAAAGGAGGCTCAGGGGGAACCTTATCCCTCTCCACAACTCCCTGACAGGAGGGTGTAGCCAGGTGGGGTTTGGACTCTTCTCCCAGGCAAACAGCAGCAGGATGAGAGGACACGGTCTAAAGTTGTGCCAGGGGAGGTTTAGGTTGGACATTAGGAAGGTTTTTTTCACAGAAAGGCTGATTAGACAATGGAATGGGCTGCCCAGGTAGGAAGTGGAGCCACCATTCCTGGAGGTGTTTCAGGAAAGGCAGGAGGTGGCACTCAGTGCTCTTGTCTGGGTGACACAGTGGTGGTTGGTCACACGTTGGACTTGATGGTCTCAGAGGTCTTTTCCAACCTAATTGATTCTGTGATTCTGATTCAGCTTTACAGAGTGTTTTCTATAAAAAGCTCCTTTTGATGTCTCTGTTTCATTCTACTCATTTTTCATATCAAAGCCAAAACTTTCTTTCCTAGCAACTCTTTCATTTCACATCAGTTTGCAGCACAGTGAATTAACTCTTCCAAACCAGGAGTCGATCACGTCTTGCTCCAGGAGGTGCCTAATCACTGTGATGAATTATCCTAAAAAAATGAGAGACCTTTACAGATGACATTTTCATTTGCAATGAGTTGAAGATGGATTTAGCAAACAGCTGCTTTCCACAACAGCCAGGATTTGTCATCTTACTCTTACATCAAGCATAAAGTAGTTATTTTATATAGGGAATTATGAAAGAGACAAGTAATTCTGGATTATTGATCTATTTGTCTGCTGGGAGGTTATGAGTGAAAAATCTTTTGCTTTGTTGTTTTTAATTCAGATTTCATTAGTATAGAACTTGCTCTAGGATCACTATGAAAGGAATTGATATAATGCCCAGAGTACTGCAAAATATGTTTCTTTCCCAAATAAAAATAAAAGGAAGTTAACAAAAAACCCTCAAAAACCAAAACAACAACAACAATAACAAAAGAGGTTTGGTAGCTTAGGAACCAGAATGTTTTACAGTAGCAAGATCAATCAAATGCTGGCCTAAGACATTGAAGAATTGTACTTAATACCTTATACATAAACAGCCTAACTACACTGTAAATATTAATTATTACCCTTGCCTTCCAAAGGACCTATTTGCACTTATTTTCTTTGACTATCATCATAAAAAAGCTAAGTTTTGTATAGAAAAGTATAAATATATTTTTTTCTGATTTCACAATAGCTGCCTGTGGCCATTTAATATTTTGCTGTGATTGAGACCTTTCCTCATTTACACTTCCAAAGTCCTATTGACTCGATGGAACAGTAGCGTGTTGTGTAACTGTGAAAATCAGCACAGGGTCTGATGCTGTAAATAGCATTTGCACTAAAAAGTGGAACATGACTTTCTTTATTTATACCCAAGTAACCAAGAGTGCTTTGTAGTAATTTCTACTGTATGTTTTTCTATATTTAGAAAAACAACTCTTTGTCTCTTACCATAACGAGTAAGGAACTGCAGAAATCTCCCAGCTCAGAGCAGGTGCCTGCAGGTTTTTGCCTCTCTGCTGATTTACACGAAGCCAGTGTGCTCAGTGGCCGAGTCCCCTCCCAACACTCACCCTCCTGAGGTGCCCAGCTGGAGCCCTTGGATGCTCCTGCCTCCCTGGATCACATCATGCTCCCATTCCAACCCCTCTCCTGCTCCTCTACTGGACTTTGCTGCCTGCTTGAATTTTTTTCACCTGAAGAGCAGAAACATTTCGGCTTTCTAATTTTAATACTTTCTTAAATAATTCCTTCTTTTCCTCTTTCTGGTTGAGTTGTTCTAAATGTCTATTTGAACCCAGGCTAGAAGATGTTTTGCCCTGCTCAGATGAGTTGGATGTAGGGTCAAGTCCAATGCAGCATTCCCATTCATTCTTTCAGTACTGTTATTGCTTGAGCAACTTTAACCACAGCCAAGTGCTAGACACAGACACTGTCCAGGAATCACAGTGTGAGTAAAGAATTCAAGGAAGCTCTATGAAATGTTATTCTGATTGTTCTAATGTCAGTATAAATTACTATGCAGAAGTGAAAATGGTGATATTATGTGTTAAATCGAGTTTGTAAAAGGAGCCTCTTTAGTGAACACAGTTACTCAGAGCTGACTGTGGCTGCTCCATGAGTAAGGTAAAGCACCAGAGGACTTTTTTGTGGACTTAGCTGGAAAGAAATAAAAATCCATATATAATTTTTTCTTTATCAGTAGGAGATGCAATTTATTTTGTAAACGGAAAGCAGCTGTTTGCAGTACTAGACACTGAACTAGGAACTCTGTTTGTTAACTGTGTTTAATAAATTCACAGTGTGACTGCTAATGAATGAGTTGATTTTAATACATATCATATTTCACTGTAGAAGCCTCCTTATGTTTTATCTACCCACAGTTTCATTTTATCCTCCCTTGACATTCCCAGTAGGCAAGACCAAAAGCAAACTGGGCTATCCAGTACTACTGATACAGACAGATTAAAAAAAAAAAAGAAAGAGAACCCTGGGATAAATCTGGATTGGCTGAAAGGACAGAGAGGTGCCTGAACCCAAAGCAGAACTCCCCAGCAGGTGAGGATGAAGCTCAGGATCCCCTACCCCACCCCAAAGTCGTGACAGGGTGGCAAGGCAGGGACTCACTGGAAACAAGCAGAGCGAATTTCAGGCTGAAAAAGGGAGATGCGGGAGTGAAAAACAAAGAGGGAGAATAAGGATCCGTTTTTCATCAGATTGTCTGGCCTCTTGCATTTGCCAGTCCTCGTCCTTGCCAAGACGGGAAGTCCCCTGTTCTCTGCTTCTTTATGCTCGTTCCCAGCCTGGCTTTGTGTGGAGAGGCAGTGACGTTGTTCACTGAGGGACAAATTTGAATTCTTTGATCTTACTATGCTAACTTCAGATTTTCCGGGTAATTAAAAACAGACCAACATGCATGCACACGTTAAAATACAACAATATATTTGTAAGTGTAATTGAGCTGTGATTAATTCCTCATATTTCAGTACAAACCAATAAAATCCTATTAAAGGGCAATGAATGAATCCTGCCAGGAGCAGGCCCCATATTCTCTCTGTTCTGTTTAATATGTAGCCACACACAATTTTGCAAAGCATGGGCGAACACTACCAGGACAATGTGGCAATATTTCATATTTCATATTTGTGTTGCAAATGTGAAAGTGACAGTGCAAGCTGTGAGAACATTCAGCATCAGAACACCAGCAGACCTTCCAGATCGTGTGCACACCCCTGCCTCCACGGAGGATAAGGGCATTTCTTCTGTTCCTGAGACAAAGAGGAACTTGATTTTCTCTCCTTTCCTTCATAGCAGACACTACAGGATTATCTCCTTGCTAATGGAGATATTATCTCCATTAGCACCAAGGCACCATCTCAGATACGGATTAGCTCCGAATTATCCCTCTTGACAAATAGGCTGTGAAACCATCGTTGGTCTCTCAGCAGTCCCAGCCCTGCCTTTGCCCAGGGAACCCTGAGCAGCTCTCATGGCCACAGAGACACATTTCCCTTTGTCACCCTGTGCATTTCAGGGCTTTAATCCACAGACTGTACCTGCACAGAGCAGGCACACTCAGGGGGCTCTCTCTGCCACGTGTTCAGTGAGCTCAGTTAGACTCAGGAGCACCTGTCAGCTTTTCTACCCCAGCCATAAACCATCTGCAAGGAGCTCTAGCTAAGAAATTCTTCAGAAATACCCCTCCTGTGCTAAATATACTGATTCCCTGATGGCATCTTGCACCATTTGCTTCTGCCTCCAAATTTGTGCAATAGTAGCATCCAGTTTTGCTCCCTTAACATTTGGGGAGGCAGGGAAAGGCACGAGGAAGGAAGAAAAATGTAATTTGAGTTCCTTTTATTGCCTTTCAGCATGATCGCTTTCTGGTTTCAAAGGAAATGTAACTGAAACCCAATGTGGTTTTGGAGTAAGGAAAATGTTAGATAAAAATTAGCATTTTAAATCAGGGAAATGATTTCTGAATTAAAATACTTGCTTCTTGTGGCTTTGCAGAATCACCTTCCCTTTGCCTCCAGGGCAGCCAGAACAATTTTCAGGCCAAACCAACATTTGAATTCCCGTTCTTCCCAAAGAAAACTGGTGGGTGGGTTTCTGTCTAGGAGCTAAAACAGAAGTTTGCCCTAG
Organism: Zosterops lateralis; assembly: GCF_965231275.1. Classification (NCBI taxonomy): domain Eukaryota; kingdom Metazoa; phylum Chordata; class Aves; order Passeriformes; family Zosteropidae; genus Zosterops; species Zosterops lateralis. Next base: position 7,154,887 of record NC_139763.1, read on the forward strand.
GGTTTGGCTTCAGTTCAGCTTTGGGGAAGCCACCATTCCATCCATCCCGTTGGCTTCCACCCACAATGGGGACGTGGAGCCAGGCAGCAAACTCTGGGTAATGTTATACCAAAGTTGCTACAATACTGCAATACTACAATACTACTGGTCATGGTAAAAATAAAGTCTACAGCAAACAGAAAATAGTATTTTCCTTTATGAAAACACTCTGTTTTCATAAGGAGAGATCCACTGCTTTAAATTAACAATGCTCAGCAGTATCCCAAGTTGGCTGGCCTAGCTACTACAGTCCCAAATGAAACACAAGGAATATCCAACAAGAAAATATCCTGCAATGAGCTCAACATTGTGGGGTTTTTTCTCTTTAAAGTTGCTTGTCTTTGTGCTATGGCACAGCCAGCTAAAGGAGAGGTTTCTGCTCTTAGCTTTGTTTAACAAATACGAGTAACACCGTTACAGCTGGAAGCTGGAGCTAGAAATGCCAGTGTACCCCATTCCAAGCTGAGCAAGGAAGGGCTTTAAGATATGCCTGGTGAAAAAAAGAAGATAGAAAAATCTGCTTCTCAGTCCTCCCCTCCAGCTCTCCACTATGCCTATCCATGTGTTGGTAACCTACAGGCTCCATAAGGAAGAAAATGATGGCATTTCTTCCCATAAATTCAGGGTCAGTTTGAGTGAATCCATTTTTCACAAAACTCAAGAAAAAGGGAATTATTTTTACTGTAATTTTACCAAATCAAAATAATAATATGGGATGGTTCTGAACTGTGAACCAGGGAAAATATGTTGGAAGAGTCCAGGCTGTGAGCGTGTTGGTTGCAGCCCATGTGCAGAGGCATTGTTGGGCTGTCCTTGCTCACCGGCTGAGGGGTCTGAGAAATTCCAGGGAAAGGGCAAGAGAATGGGAAAATCCTGTGCAAATCTAAGGCACAGGAATGGGGCTGTATCTTTTCCTGATGTGTTCCCCTGCACTACATATGGTTTGAGGGCAGAATGGCTTCTGGCCAGCAGGGTGGCAGTGCAAGAGGCAGCTCTGGCATGAGGAAGGTCCAGGAAGCTCCAGAGAAGTGCTGGAAGCAAGTGGCTGCTCCAGAGGTTGAGGCAGCACACAGGGTGCACCTTAAGGAGGTTGAATCCCATCCCCTGGCAGCACAGAGACCTGGTGCTCTGGAGACAGAGCTTTCCCATCAGGTGTCTGCAGTGGCCTGAGGTGATGTGAGAATACCTCAGCCTGGCCTGATTCATTTTTTAAAGGCTACTGCACTTCACCATGATGAACATGGATCAAAAGCAAAGAAATGCCAGCAACACAATTTCCTATTCCTCAGACAAGAACTGTGACAGTTTTCATTCATATCACCTTCCAGACCCCCAGGATCTCCTGATCATGATATCCTAAAAGTCAACGATCAGCACAAGATATTTCTGGAGGCCAGGAAACATGGAGCAGGAATTTCCATAAAGAAATCCTTCACAAATAAATTATCTATTACTATTTTCAGAAAACTATAGAATGATCTGGGTCAAAAGGGACCTTTAAAACCATCTAGTTCTAACCCCCTGCCAGTTAGTCCATCTAAAGTATCCAGCTAGCCCTGTTCACTATGGATTTAAGGCTATATATTATTTATGCTCTAAAACCATCGGTCTCTAAGCATGTAAGGCATAACACACACCTAACACGACGTAGCAGGTCTGAGACAAAATAACACCTGAACATCTTTGACCACTGGGCCAACTTCCTCTGTAATTTTGCTGGATTGTGGAGAAAAAAAAATAATTCATTTTGCCAATAATCTAATAAAACAGATTATATATATATATGTATATATACGGACAAAAAATTGAAGTCCATGCACATTTATTTCAGGTAGTATTTGTAATCTAATGGCATTTATATAATAATACGTGCACGGTTTATGTAACATTTAAATTTTATATACACATATATGTTTGCAAAGTGCTTTAGCATGACACTTAGCATGGCACATTGTCCCTCACTGCAGAATTAGTATTTTCTACTTTCCCCCCCTCATTACTCTTTCCTTGCAAGCCACAAGAAATCAGCTCCATCAGTATCAGATTTTGGCTGCTGTACACCTATAAATGAGTAGCATTTATTTGCCACATTGCTGCTCTCAAACCCTGGCCACATGATTGGACTCCTTTGTTTAAAGTTCTCCTCTAAAAGGTTCTCTGCAAGGGCTGTGTAGGAGGCTTTGCAGCAGGGAGGTTTGAAATTGTTTTTCTGAAAACTGTTTTGAAGAGTCTGTCTTTTTCAAGGTCTTGGCCAGCTGCACAGCTATTTTCCTCTCTTCACTTTCTTTACTCCTGCAGCACTGAATAATAGTTGTTATTTAGTATTTTAGATATAAAATACATTGGCGAATCTCTACCATATACTTCCCTCTTTAGCAGCCTTTACTGGGCACTTCCAGAGATTCTCCTTTTGCCAGGATTGTACTGAGTCCATTACAGCCCAGCCAATTTAGGGATCATTTTTACTGCAATTACACTCATGGTACATTCCTTGTGGGAATCTCATATTTATGGAGAAGATTGACACAACCCATGTCAGGACCTTGTGTCTTGCTCATGAGTGACACCAAACAGCCCCACAAGGTGTTTCCAGGAGCACTGACCAGATGGCACAGTCACCAGTCTCCCAGCAGAAAATTCCCTCCAGTTTTGATCACAGCCATGAAAAGGACAACCAAACCCCTGGCACTGGTTATGCTGGGGCACAATAAATTTCACATCAGGACAGGGGCAGCCTTAAAAGTTTTTGAGTACATTGAGATGTACATGAAAAATTGGACACTTTCCCTTGCTCCAAGGGACTATGAACCATAGAGAACTTCCAGAAATATAACTTTCTTAGTATGTTAAAAAGTTCAGACTGTGGAAAGAAGACATTTCTGAGAAACAGATTTTAGTCTTTGAAATAATTAGACTGAGCTGAACAGATTTTTGGCATTATTTGTAAGCCAGTCATTGTTCAGCCTTTGTACTTACAAGAGCAATTACGACTCCTTTGGAAACATCCTTAGTTGAACTTTTAAAATAATAAAAACACTCCCCCATAAGACCACATCAACATATGGTTTTCGTAATGACAGCACAAACAAATCACCCACTCATCAAACATTTAGGAAGAAGACAGGAACAAATAGAACAAACAAATTTTCTAAAGATTACTTACTTGTCCTGATCAATCAGAAGGGAAAAAAAAGCTGAACTGAATGCATAAATTGCCTATGGGATATAGAATGCACATAAAATATGCAAAATATAAATAAGCAAAACCATAAAACAAACACTGCAAAACAAAGTTTATAGACAATGTGCTGTGAAGTTGTATTTCACAAATATTGAGCTGCTGATGCCCAGCTTTATGATCCCCTCACTAGATTACTTTTTAACTTCAGTGATACGTCATGAGTAAGCAAGAAAGAGATAAAGTACATCTACACTAGTGATCGTTATCAGAACATCCTTCCTGGTTTCACCACCTTCCTGGTGACTCCAGGGCGAGGCCCCTGTGGATCAGAGAATCAGTGAGATTGGAAAAGACCTCTGAGATCATCGAGTCCAACCTCTGATCAACCACCACCCTGGCCTGCAGGGATGGGGACTCCACCACCCTGGGAAGCCCTTCCAACCCTTTCAGTAAAGAAATTCCTCCTGTTCCCCTGATGTCCATCTCTGCTGCAGTTCCCTCTGGAGGATGCTGTGAGTGGTGACTCCGTGAGTGTGAACAATTTTGAGATTGATAGCCTACTGCTTCTTTCTTGGTGCAGCTCTGTGGTCATGCTGATGAGTTAGCACCACCTCAGAGAGGCAGAGTCCCAAAGCACCCCTGTCTAAGCCTCTGGAGCTTAACACTGACACAGAAAAGACCCTGGCAACAAAAGCATCCATGCTTTCTCATCATGGGGCAGCCCTGAAAGCATCCATGTCTTTAGACATGGCAAAGTTGAGGTAAAGAAAGTTTTTGAGTTGTGTCACTCCTGATCATACTCCACATAGCATACACAAATACACATGCACAGAAGGATCCTCCTTCTCCTCCAGATCAAGATGTCTCTCTGCTTCCTGCATGGTTTTCTGCAGATGCTGGAAACTCCAAGAACTACTTTTCCATAACCTCCTCCTCTGCCAGACAATGCCAGGTCTGTCCTCCTGCATGACCTGTGCCTGTCTGTCAGGTCACGTGTGGCTGGGCACTGGAAGCTATTAGCAGCTGGCTGTCAACAGCTGCTGGTGCAGCATCCACACAACTCCCTGGAAAATCTCGGTGTACAATAAAAAGGGAGCAAACAAGTTCCATGTTCAAAATGGGGCTTGCCATACAATCACAGAATGGTTTGGGTTGGAAGAGACCTTAAAGATCACCCAGTTCCAGACCACTGCCATAAGCAAGGACACCTTCCATTAGACCAGGTTGCTCAGAGCTCCATCCAACCTGGCCTTGAACACTCCCAGGGACAGGGAATCCATAATTTTCCTGGGCAACCTGTGCCAGTGCCTCACCAGCCTCACAATAAAGAATTTCTTCTGCATATCTAACCCAATTTTTGTCTCTCTCCATTTGAAACCATTACTCCTTGTCCTATCACTACCTTTTCTGATGTTCCATCTGACAAATACCCAGAAAGAGCCCTCAGTATGAAACAATTTTAAAAATGAACATGGGGAGATTCCTCTGAGAAGTCATCCTGGCTACACTTAGGTCTGTCTGTTCTGCTTGCCCTCTTCTGAGTGAGTGTGTGGTTTGTGACTACCAGAGCAAACTAGAGAACTCTACATGCTTGTTTAGATTCCAGCTGGACAGTGGACCAAGCAAACATCTTACACTTCTCCTCCTACTCTAAAGAATTCTGCATGAGACTCAATGAGAACAGCATTCAAACACCAATGGCTGGACTGGAGCCACTGCTACCTCTCTGCCACTGTTGCTGCAGCCTGTGGGATTGGGCAGATGGTGTCATTGCCAGAAAATGTAAGGCACAAAACCTTCTGTAGATACAGCCTGTCTGTCTTGCTCATTGAGTTAATGACAAGAAGACAAACTAGATTTCCTCCTCCAATCCCGACCCATACAATTTTCAGGTTCAATCAGAGTCAGGATTGCTGTTTCTACAGATGTTTAACTCCAAGCTGTGTCCCAAAGAGCTTCAAGAGATGCCACGGCCTCTGTCTTGCTGTGTGCTGAAAGCTCTGCAGAGTAGGGCTTGGTCCTCTTCAGGAGGGTGCAGCTCTCACTCTGCAAAAATCATTATCAAGTCCTGGTAGACACTGTAAGTGCTGAAGGTGGTCAGTGGCCATGAGTCACGGTGGGTACAATACTTCCACACATTCCTCCACAGTACTTCCAATACATCTTCATATTGGAGAAAACCAGGAGGAAAAGGTGAACGTTATCTGTCTTTGAGCATTTTCATCAGAGGCAATTGTTGCTTTCAATTTTTGTCAACCTGCATTAGTATTTTATGGGAAATCAAGATCTGAGTATCTAAAATCTGAAAAAGTTAACAGTGCTACTGGAAACAATGCTATGACATAGTTATTTCATTATTGTTAAGCTTTGAAAGGTAACTGAATGAGAGTCTGATCCTCTGGGCAATCTTTCAAGACAAGCTTTGTTATAAAGAAATTATTTAAATTTTCCTTGGCATTGCCTGTGTTAAGTTAGGGACAGTCTTGGTGATGAACTACAGTTACTGCACACAAATACAATAAGGAATGCCTCTAGCTTGTCAGGCTGTTTCAAAAGTTGCCAGAGGCCTCAATCTTTGCAGGAGAATTTCCCTTGGAATCAAATCCAGTTCCCCTGATCTCAGGGTCACTAAAGCAAGCTAGTCCTTTGGCCAAAGAGATGTTATTTCAAGATCTCCATCTGGGAAGGGGATCCAGCCGTGGGGAACGGGGCAGCTGGAGGCAGCCTTGTACTCCGGGAGTCTCGTGTTTGAGTGTCTTGGCAGGTTTTCAGTTATCCAGGGGAAATGTGTTCAGTTTTATTCCAGCCAAAACCAGGCAGCATGGAAGAAGAAGCTGTAGGAGGGCTCTTCATAAGCTTGAGGTGACCTGAGAGCAGCCAGGTGTTTCAGTGAAGGCTACCTGTGACTGGCACAGCAGCATCTGATCAAAGGTTTTCCTTGTTAGCAGTGATGACTCACATGAATTATCTTTTCTCTTTGTGTACTGTCTAGTGTTTACTCATTATGGTTCTCTGTTGGTTTTTGTTTCTTGCAAGAAAATGAAAAACATTATTACCATGTTTCCCTTCAGTTTAGGATTTTTAACCTTTTCTTGGCGTAGGGTTTCACAAACAGAAAAATCTGAAATTCTTTGGGCTCTTCACCTCTTAGATTATATTTCTGGAGGGTCTTCAACTTTTTCAGTGTTGATTTTTTTTCTAAATTTGCCCTGCCCAGTTATTACCATGTTACCCTTAACTTTGTAAAAAGCCATGCAAAGGAGGCATTTTATTTTTCTCTTCATTGTTTATGTGCACTTATGCTACAGAAAATAAGAACATCTGTTAGCTGTGGAAGTGGTGTGTATGATTGATTCATCATCGCAGCTCTTCTAAAAAGTAATTCCTTACATTTGCTTGGCAAGACAGACTGCCAGACTGTCAGTCTGTTCTCACTCTTCCGTTGGTTTGTCCGAATGCTTGAGTGACAGTAGCAGGGAACTCCAGAATACCTACAAGGATTTACCAAGGGAATTGGATATTTATCTCTCAAGGACAACTTAAAACCAAAATACATCATTACATTCATGATCACAGCTAAAAGCTGTTTTAAAAACTCCTCTAAAATAATGCAACACTACAATCAGCACGGTTTTCTGAAATTTTATAATGTGGACATACAGTAAACAAAAGGTTGTCTCCAGACAATTAAAAATCTTTTATGTTTTACTTACAAAAAACCAGCAAATTAAGAACACAAACTTGGCAGAACCCTTTAATTAAAAAAAAGTTACTTTGCAGATGAGAAAAGTTTTAAACAAGAATGTAACAACAGAGAGACACCTATATCAGATTGAAGACAGTCCTCCAGAGCCTTGCAAGACTTTCTAAGATTCAGTTCCCCTCGCTGCCCTTTATTTGCCTGGGCAATCACATGAAGCCTCAAATTTAGCTGAACACTCCCGTTTTTATTAAGCGTTTTAACTGTACGAGATGAACCTTCATGAGTGATTGCAGTCATCTGCTCTGCATTCTGCTCCCACTGCTGCCTCCAGGGGAGATCCTGAAGGAATGATGAGCTCAGCTCCCCCCCCCAGAAGTGCCCTGCCCCAATTTTGGCTCTCCTGGCTCCCCTCTAGCCGTGATCTCAGCGTTTTTCCACAGGCAGGGCACACAGACCATCCCAAGGCATGCACGGGATTCATACAATAGCAGGAGGTCACGGTCAGAGCTCCGTGCTGCAGTCCAAGCCTGGTAACTCATCACAGCTGAGATCAAAAGATTAATGGATAATCAGCTTGCATTATTAACAATATAGTAAACAAAACTAACTAGGAATGATCAATCCCCCCTTAACTTTTTATTTTTATTTCCTTACTTTTCCAGGCTAGGGTCTTTGGAATGTGTCCTGCTGCAGCCTGACATGACAGTAACCATCAGTTTTGTTTAACAAGTAAAATGCAGGTGCTGTGGATCCAGTGCATCTTACCTGGGTGATGTCTTTGGTTGTTACCTGTTTAAACACCTTTCACAGTACACTAAACTTGTTTTTTCTTTTGGTATCAATTCAATTCTTCAGCAAGAGACAATTTAAACTCCTGTTAGTTAATGGAGACAACAGACATATCTTTCTCTGCCCCTTTCTCCTCCATTCATACATGGATTGTGGTGGGAATTTATAACTGAAATTTCATTAGGATAAATGAATTAATACTTATGGTTGGACTTGATCATGTTAAAGCTCTTTTCCAACTAAAATTATTGTGTGATTCTAAGATAAAGGAGGCTGTTATTGAGTTAGAGTACTGCAAAACTGAAAAGCAAAATTTAATGATGTTCACAAACAAGAAAAAAATTCTCATAATTAAATTTTGTTAAACCTCGCAACAAACATTTTACAAAGAAAAGTGACAAAGGAAGGTTGAAGACAAGCAATACAAGCAAGCCATCCAAAATCTCACATGGAGATGGCAGGAGACACAAGGATGCGTATTTGTTAACATCATAATTACAGGGAGGATTATCTTCATTTTAACATCATAAAATCATGGAGTATCCTGAGTTGGAATGGACCCACAAGGATCATCAAAGTCCAGTTCCTGGCCCATCCACAAGAATCCAACCATGTGCCTGAGAACCTTATTCAAATGCTCCTTGAGCTCTGTCAAGCTTGGAGCCATGACCACTGCCCTGGGGAGCCTGTTCTGGGGCCCAACCACCCTCTGGGAGAAAATCTTTTTTCTGATATCCAAACTAAAGCTCCCTGACACAAATCCATGGCATCCCCTCGGGTCCTGTCCCTGGTCACCACCGAGAAGAGATCAGTGCCTGCCCCTGCACTGCTCTTTGTCAGGAAGTCATGGAACTTCCTACTGCATTACCAGTTCAGGTTATGGCCCCACAACAGCCCTTGCCCAGGATCTTGATGGACTTAGAACCCAAATTCCTTCCCAGACATTTCTCTGCCATTTTCCAGCTAACTGAGCTTTGAATAACAGCATGTCCAGTCAGGTTTTTAAAAGGAATCATCCATCCAATCCAATACTTTATTGCCAGGCTATTCTGACTGCTTTTACTGGGTCAAACCTGTGGAGAACGTAAGTTTCACTCACAAGTAAGGCCTAGTAGAGATGGCTGGCAGCATGTGAAGCCTTTAGTTTTTCATAATTAATCATGTGAGATGGTAAAAAATTCAAGGATGTGTGTGCCAGTTTGGAATTCTGGTCAGCAGCACAAAGAAGCTGCTAGGATTAGAGTCACACAGGCATTTGAAGATTCTGGGCTTCTCTTCTCTTCTCTTTTGGGGTTTTCGGTTGCTTATTGTGGAGTTTTTTAGTATTTGTAAGGTATGTGTGTGCCATATGTACAAGCTGTGACAGTGAGCCTGTTGTCACAGGTACAAGGACAAAGGGTGGCTGCACAGCCTGAACTTGTAGCTTGGGCTTATAAAGCAAAGAGAGCAATTTTTCTGTGGAGTCCTTCTGATGTTACAGGAAAACATTTTGCTCCTGAAGAACCTTTAAGGGTGAAGCCAAAATGTGGCCTGAGTTTGAATTGTCTGCCTTTCCTTGGAAAATCTGTCAGAATCTGTCATGAGTAGCTTGAAGGAGGCATCAGTGTGCATGAGATTTGAATGGGCTTGGGGAATTTTATACATCACAATGGGACTGGTAAAAGCTCTCCCAGCTATTCTGGGTCTCTGGAGCCACAAGGTTTGCTGTCTCTGCATAGGGTACGGATTTTGCTGGAGCAAGAACAATCCTGATGGCATTTTCTAAGTGGGCATTGAGCCAATCCCCCAGGCAGTGTCTGCAGATTCCGGGCAGACACCGGGCTCATTCACAGGAGCAGGCGGGGCTGAGCACCACGGCTGGGAGCACCACTGCATCCTACACAACTGGAACACCCTGGGAAATCTCTTGTGTTGAGCAAGGGGTGCATCCTGATCCCAGAACAAGCCCAAAACCTGCCAAAAGGGCTGTCCCTGGGTATTTCCTAAACTCCTTCCTTGCCACTTGTCACACTGCCCTGACTTGGCAGGAGAGGTGCAAAAGGAGGGAAACAGAAGTCGCATGCAGAACACAATGCAGCTTCTAATGGTAATCTTTTAAAAGTGCTAATTATATAAACCTCCCTGTTCTGAAAGGAAATTAATCTAATTGTTTGTACAGACACGGGGAAAGTCATCTGAGAAGTGCTGCTATTTTTAACTGTTCATAGTTTAAAATAGGGAAGCCAAATACTAAGAATTCAAGCAACAAAAGGTGCAAAAATAGCCAAGCTCACACAACCTGAGCAAAACTTTCTGGTCACCTTCCATACCTTACTGGCATCTGAATGGGAAAAGTCAACAAACACTTTGTTACTGATTGGGAAGTGGATACCAAACCCACCAATTTTATGCTTAAACAAGAAAACTCCCAAGATGCAGAATGTTTGTCAAAACAAATCATAAGAGACAAATCTGTGTTCCATACAGGAATGTATCTGTTGAGAATCTTGAGGAAAGCAATATATTACTAGTTATGTCTGGCATGCTGTCACCCACTTATCACGATAGCAAATGTTTGTAATAAAAATCATTTAATAAGCAAACAACCACTTTATGCACTAACTTCAAGTTTTATATGCTAACTTCAGTTTCAGAGTGGACTAAAGAAGGATCTTTTTGTGGAAGATACATTTCCCCTCTTTTGTTATGTCTGTAAAGGCTGGTGTAATTAAGGGATTTAATTAAAATCCTAAATGCTTACTCCATAAAAATAGCTTTATGACATGGGGAAAAGTGGATTTTTTTCCCCCATTATAATTGCCTGTCTTGTGTATTGGCAGTGTAAGAGTCCAAGTGAGAGGCTGTAAACACTTTTATATAATTTGTTTTCGATTTTATTATTTGTAAGTTATGTTCATTGATGCTTTCTTGTTCATATTGCGACAACACTCCTGAAGCAGCACTTACTGTGTCAGCCACCTCTATGTTTATGGCTGCACACAATTTAAAAAAAGCAATAAAATAGAATTATGTGGGTTTTCGCCCATTGAAACCCCACCAACACATTGAAAGAGAGAGCAGACCAGGGCTCAAATTTAATTTTTTCCAATGTTTCACAGCTCACATTGGCTTTAACCTTTGCACTTAGAGGGGCCTTGTGTTTGTTACTTTCTGGTTATTAATTTTTATGGGGCTCATGGCACGTAGCTGGTGTCCAGCCATGCCTGCAGCCACCGCTCTGCTCCTCACGCACAGCTGGAGATCCTGGGAAGATTTTGGGGTTTTCTTATCCCCATCACTGGGATCAATGACCCCCACATGGCACAGGCTTGAATATTGTGTGCGGTTTTGGGCACCACAAGACAAGAAAGACATTGAACTATTGGATAGAGAGGCCAAAAGAAGGCAACGAAGATGAAGGGCCTTGAGGGGAAGCTGTATGAGGAGCGGCTGAGGGCACTTGGTGTGTCCAGCCTGGAGGAGACTGAGGGGAGACTCACTGCAGTCACAACTTCCCTGTGAGGGGAAGAGCAGAGGCAGGCACTGATCTCTGCTCTGCGGTGACAGTGACAGGATCCGAGGGAATGGCCTGGAACTGTTTCAGGGCAGGTTTAGGCTGGATATTAGAAAACCATTCTTCCTCCAGAGGGTGGTTGGGCACTGAAAGGGCTCCCCAGGTCAGTGGTCACAGCACCAGCCTGAGGGAGCTCAAGAAGCGTTTGGATAACTCTGAGGTACTTGGTGGGATTCCTGCGGGTCATTTCCAGCTCAGGAATCGCAAGTTTAACCAAAGCCGGAGCCTCCGCCCCGTCCCTTCAGGTCTCCCCTCAGGTCTCCCCTCAGGGACGCCCCGAGGCGGAGGTGGCGGGAAGCGCATGCGCGGAGCGGCCGCGAGGGGGCGGCACCGCGGCGGGCGGGGGGGGCGGGGCGGGGCGCGAGCGGCCGCTGGGGGCGCAGCGGGGCGGGCGCGCGCCGCCTCAGCAGCGGCCAACATGGCGGCGCGGCGGCCCCGCTCCGCCTCAGGTCAGTGCTGGCCCCTTCCCGGCGGGAGCGGGGAGGAGGTGGCGCGGCGGGCGCCCTTCCTCCTCTCGGGGGCGGCGGGCGGCCCCCTCCCGCTGCCCGCGCTGCGTCCCGGGGGCGGGGAGGGATGGCCGGGGCTCCGCGCCTCCCCCAATCCGTTCGTGTCCCCCCTCCAGCGCGCGGCCCGGCGCGTCGGCCCCGGCAGCCCCGGCATCACCCGGGCTAAAGCTCCTTCTCGGGGTTTAACCACCGAGAGCCCTTGCAGGCAGGCCGGCGGGCAGAATGAGCGCTGGCCGAGCCCTCAGGGAGCGCGGGGCCGCGCAGCCGGGGGTGCTGGGGGGATGCGGGATGGGAACCAGGAGCCCCCAGCCCCCACGGCCGCCGCATCCTTCACCGTGCGGGGCTTGCGGGGCATCGCCGGGGCCTCGTCCTGCGGCGCCTTCCGGCGCTGGCACAGTGCGATGTGCTCGGGGAAGGTACAGGACATCATTTGCCGCATGCAGGGAGTGTTTTTCATCAGTAGAAAAAGCTCTGGCAGTGTTATCTGCCACGGAGCATGTAATACTTGTGTACACTAGTTTTGGTTTAAATGATAATAATAATTTAAGGGCACAATTAATAAAACTGTTCATGACAGTGTTTTAATATTCTCCATCTAAAGAAGTTAAACAGATTGTCCCCAACACCTCAAAGAAAGAACATTCAGTAATAACTTTTTAGCATCATGGATCTTGCTATTTATTTTTTAGTGCTCAAGAACACCTATGTGGTAATAAAGGGAAATAATGCACATCTATATGTGTGCTTCTTGCAGTCTTTGAAGTTTTTACCCATACTGGTAGTGCAAGTTAAAAAGTTGTCAAAATTCTAATAAAATGCTTATATCTGCTGTCTTACTTTATAATTCTAGGAAGTAATTTAACTGCTTTTCTTTTCTGGAGTATCCCACCAGCACTGCTGAATTTAGATTCAACCCCAAATATGTTTAACCAAAGTGAACTTCAGTTCATGTGTGTATGTCACAGAGTGTGATGCACTTTTAAAATATTTTTCTTTAAAACTCTAGGCCCATCTCTTTCATCTGATGTTTGGGTATACACGGTGTTGAGGATCTCTTAATACAAGGTTGTAGGATGAATATTTTGAAAACATTGACAGAATTGTCCTGCAAACATGGAACTTAATTGAAGTCCCAGTGTCGTCTGTTTCAGTTGTTGTGGACAAGGAACAGAAGTTGCTTCCTGGCTTTGTGGCAAATGCTGATGTCTGGTCCTCTGAGGAGAGCACTGGGCCAGAAGTTCTTAATCTTTCCAAGTGTTGGTCCATCCCTTTGGCTTTTGTTTTTATTGGTTTGTTTTTTTTTTTTTTTTTTGTTTATCTTGAAGAACTGGTAGTTTCACCTGGTGCCTCTTGTACTTGAACAGGCAGGGGATTCTTGTTCACCTTTGTAGTGCAGGTCACAGATTTTATAGATGATACCACTCCTGTAGCCTTCTATACCTTACCCTGATGATGGGATAGAGTCCCAAAATCCTTTACTCTGTGAGCTGCTGGATTATGGGTACCTCGTACACTACAACTGGATTACCCACTTAATGCCCAGACTGGATGTGGGGTTTTCACGTAAATGGTTGATTTACTGTAAAGCTGAGAAGATAACTTATTTAAAGCTGCTTTTTGTTTCCCAGACCACGACAGCGACGATGATTCCTACGAGGTGCTGGACCTGACGGAATACGCCCGACGGCACCACTGGTGGAATCGCCTCTTCGGCCGGAATTCGGGACCAATTGTAGAAAAATACTCTGTAGCCACACAGATTGTGATGGGAGGTGTGACTGGCTGGTGAGGGAGCTTCCCTTTCCATAACTGACCTTTTTTTCTGTTAGAAGATCCATTTCCAAGGGTATTTGAAGCAGATTAATGTCTCTTTAATGGGATTTCCTTTAGTGCTGATCAAGATTATTCATGTGTGAACTATTTGAGCTTGTTAGTCTGACTCATCATTATGGAGTGTTTTTTAATAGTGGTGAAACACCAGTTATCCATGGGAACTCATACTAGTTACTGTGGGAAGGATTTGGGAAAAGGTCAGAGCTCTGAAATTACAAGAAATAAATGGAAAATTACTGCATATAGCTTTTATTTATATAGAAAAGCTTTTTCCTTACTAGTCCAGATTTAAAAACTAAGCCATTATAGTATGGCTAAGACATATTTTACAGGTAAAAAAAAATGAAAGGAAAAAAAATTAAAGGGAAAAAAATAAGATGGCAAAATATACTTATAATTAAGAGCCTCATTTCATGGAGAGTTTTTTCCTCTAAATAGAGCTGCAGCCATGTTGGGCAAATTCAGTTTGCTCTGATGTTAACTGAAGAGAGATACCATAGCCTAGTTACCCTGGAATAATTCATGGTGAAAGCTAGACAGTGAAGATGAGAACTTAAAATGGAAAATGTGGTTACAGGCTGAGCAGCTGTGTCAAGGTATTTGTTATTTGTCAGGTATTTCAATGCTATTTGTCTATTCCAGTGCACAGAAAAACTAAATTCATTGAAAAACACCATTATGGTAACACAGTGACTTTTGAAGAGGGATTGTGCAAGAATCGGAAGATGAAGTAGAGTAAAAATGAAACTGTTAGACCCAGGCTCAGCTTTCTGGAGTGGAGTTTCGCTTTCAGTCTGAGTTTTTTATTTGCTTCTGTGGCCTTAAAATTAATTTTAAAAGTTAAATGTGTAAATATAAACTCAGAAGTTTCTAGGGAATAGTTCATCTGGCATCCATAAAAACTGGCTCATTGAATGATCTGGAAAATGCACGTTTCAGTATCTGTAGATGCACATCTCTCTCTGAGTGCCTACTTAGGTATATAAATAAGAATTCACTATTGAAGTACAGGGGGAAAATTCCCCTCAGCGCGTGGGGCAGTGTTTAGACACACTGGAATTGCCCAGGGAAGCTGTGGAACCATCAGCCTTGGAAACTCTGTCTGAGTCAGGGCTCTTGGCAGCCTGAACCAGCTTTGAGACTGGATTGGGCTCTGCAGCAGTTTTGGGAAGGTGACTGGCCCAGGTGACCTCCAGAGGCCCCTTCCTGCCTCATCACTCCTCTGTGATATCAATATCTGTGCTGTTCTCCATTTGATGAGGGAGGGTTTGGAGACAGAACAAGGTAATTTTCTGGTTGCCTTGATCCATTAAAAATAGACTGACACCACCTCCCAGCAGAGTGGCCTCGCTGAGTTCAGTTCTCATGGTGGGGATGTGCTGCTTTTTACTGAGATCTTCCAGTTATGAGTAGTGTAGTTAATATAAATTATGGTATAATGCATTTACATTGCACTTGGGAACAGTTATAGAAGCACTGTTATATAATTATGCTGTGCTTTATTAACGTGCCACATTTGATAGCAGTAAGATCTAGAGATCTCAAGCTTTCTTTAAAGGGGCCATCAGACAGCCAGGAACAAGCAACCATTGCATTGTCTTGTTTTAGACCCTGTTAATTTAATATTGCTTGCATTAAATAGCCTTGATTTTTAAATTTGTAAATATGAAATGATACATTTGCCTTTTTTAAAATGAAATAATGGTAATAGCTGCAGTCAGGAATTGTGTAGTGTGGCATTGTTCAGCAGAAAACTTCATTGGACTGGGTTTGTTCTGTTTGTTTGTTTTGTTCCCCCAAGGTGTGCGGGATTTTTGTTCCAGAAAGTCGGAAAACTTGCAGCAACTGCAGTAGGTGGTGGCTTTCTTCTGCTTCAAGTATGTAGCATTTCATGCTTTATAAGTTGGCAAAATGTTATTTACTAAACAATAGGAAAAACACAGCTGTTGGGTAACATTTAATTAGGAAGGCTTCTTATCTACTTCATCTTTTTAGTCTTATCAGTCAAAGCCTTCCATTTGAGCTGGAATATTGTGTACAAATGTACAAAAGAGACATTTCTAAAAATCAGTGGTAAATCAGAATCGACTCTGTCCTGTAAAATAGTTTGTTGTAAGACAAGGGAACTTCTGAGCAGAAGTTGAGGTGCTGTGCATGATTCCATGTTGCCTGATGAGAGGAACTGCCTGTAAACCTATGGTTGGGGAGAATTTAAAATATGTTTGTTTTACATTGATTTGAGAATCTTATCAGAGCTTTAGGCTGCTATGGCAGTTGCCTGGAAGGTTTGTTCTGATCCCAGTATGGGCCATGATTTTCTGTTTTCTTCCCTTGCCATGTGTTATCTATTGAACCTCTAAAGCCTGGCTGAATTTTAACAGCATCATTGCATTCCTCCCTCTGCTAGCTTTTGGGTTCAGAAGTTTTTAATTATGTTATCTGGCGTGATAATTTGCATTTTTTCATCAGATACTGTGATTAGGGGAGGATATATTTCCAAGAAACCTTTAAATTAGATGAAACTTTTAAGTGAAAGAGATTTTCCTGTGTCCTTCTGTAAGATGCCTGGATTTTACTGGCATTTTTCATATCTTAATACCTGTGAGTATTTTCTCTCCTGAATGTTGTGGTATCTCTCGAGTATCTTCTCCTATTCCCTCAGATTGTTCCAGGGGATGTAGATTGGTACCTACTTAGGCTCAATGATACACAATTTCTTGAGAGGAGAGGTTAAAGATACATTTATTCTTTCCACCATCACCCTGGAGGGTTTCTGAAGGCATATTCTGCTTTTATTTCTTTTGATTGCAGTGGCTGGTGCAGTCAAGCACTGCTCAGGAAGGGTGGGGTAGTAACTGCTGCTGTGTGATACATTAAATGTCACTGTTGTGTGAAGTGCACACACTAATAATGGTAATAACTGTGTAATGCAATAATAACATTATCATGGTCCCTACTGCTTTGGGGGCTGCTTTGGTTTTTTTCCTCTTCCCGTGTTTTGTATGCCATTGGTCTTAATTCTTTTAATGATAATTCTTTTATCAATATGACTGAAGAGCTGCCAGAACAGAGTGCTGGGTGCCTCCCTCAGTGCTCCTGGCTAGAGGAAACTGAAAAGTTAAAGCTGAGACCTGTAGACAAAGGAAAATGGAAATTGAATGAAACACATCACTTGCGCAGGATTTTTGCCTGTTGAGCTGTGAAGTTTGAGGAGCTTTCCTGTGCATGCAATAGTTTTTGCCATGTGGTTGGGTGTCTGATTTCTTGGTTGATCTCATTTACACTGAATCCAAAAAGGAATATTATCCAAGAGGAAATATGAGTTAGGTATTTTGATTGGATTGTCCATATCTTAAGTAAGATCAGATTCTCTTGAAAGGAAATGAAGTAAATGCCTTGGTCTCTCTTTTAATTCAAAACATTTTGCATTTTAAGGCTGAGTCATAAATTCTATGGTGTAATTACATTTCTGTAGTCTTTAATTTTTTCATTTAAAGATCACACATCCTGATTCTATGAATACGTGTTCAGTGCTTCCCCTGAGTGGGCAGAAGAGTATTTCAGCACATTACTAGAAAGTTCCTTTTTATCTATAAATTTCTCTGAAGTTACAGATTTCATTTCAACTACTGATTGCAATATTGACATTATAATTACATGCTAGAACAAGAATAGTAACTATAGAAGGCAAAATTCTTGGCTAAAGCCTGTTCAGTGAAACATTTCAGTCTTAAAATTTAAAAAATACTTTATTTTTCTTCAGTGGGTGATGACTTCACCTCAAGAAATGTAGTAGGAAACTGAAAGCAACACATTTTTCAGTGTCAGTTTGTACAGGAAGCAAAAGATTTTTCATGTTTTTTAAGTGTGATATAGATATAGAACTTCAGTCTTAATACAGATTATATGAAAAGTAGTTGGAGAAAAGGAATAAAAATTACGTGAAATTTGCACAGCTTTTCAAAATCACAATCTGTTGTCACATCTTTGCAGTGAACATTTCCACACCTTAATTTGATTAATTATTATTTGATTATTAACTATGTTTTTTTATTGTGAAATAGACGTTGTTCTTCAACTATGCTGGTATAAGAGCAACATCCAGGCACTGTATTGAGGAAAATGTAATACATTTCTCATAACCTGTCTAACTTCTCATTTATACAGATTTTGATAAAATCCTCAAGAGTAGGGAAGTGCAAATGTGTGTACTCTTGCTTCTGCTGTAGTGAATTGGTTAAAAACAGTTGTTCTTAATGAGCACCTAATAGCTCTCTATTTTTAAAATCCTGTATCCTCAAGAGCAGTTTCATTGTTTTTTTGCTCTGCAGTGAGCATACAAATTACAGGTTTTTCTGTTCTGTGTTGTCTATTATTTAACAATGAAATTGGATTTTTACTCAGTTATTTGTGCTTTCACTAATACATTTTTCCTCAGCCCATTAGTATGCCATTGATGAATTAAATTGAATTCTTCATTAAATTATGTTCTAATTTAGGAAAGGTAAATATGTGAAAATAACACGAGAAACAGAATAAACTCCAAGATATCCTTGGCTTTATCTTGTGCAGGGTTTTGTTGATGGTGCACCATGATGATCATGGAGTCATAGCATGGGGTGGGTTGGAAGGGGCCTTAAGGACCCTGAAATTCCATCCCAGGGATGTTCCCAGGGAGGGACCAACCTGCTCCTGGGCCTGGGGGCTTAGTGAGGAAGAGCTGGATTCAATTTTATGTTGAATATCTCACTTGACAGTGGATGTGTGCACACTTAGAGGGAATATTCAGTGGAACAGCCAAAGAAAATGGGAGTTGGAAGTTGGCAATGCCAAGTTCCTGTCAGGTTCTGACATGGAGGGACAGAGTGCCTGTGCCTCTGTCACCTGCAGGGCTGGCAGAGGAGACAGCAGGGCTGTGCCTGCAGTGGTGGCTGAGGGTACAACCTCTGCAGTTCAGCTCTTACACAAAGTTCTGTCACTTCTCAGTCCCTCCTTGTCAGTGTGTGTTGAGCTCAGTGACTTGTCAGATCTGTTGTGGAAACTGGGGGTTGTTCCCTCCCTAAAGAGCAGAAAACACCTCAAAGTGCCTGTGGGTTCTGTGCACTGCAGCTGAGCTCACCTGGGCCTTCTGGCCCTGCTTGGGCTCTTTTAGTGTGAGAGATTTTGCCTTGAGGAAATTGAAACTCTTTTGTCTCATCTTGCTGTACTGATTTTTTGCTCCAAAACATTTTTCTGCTCATTATTGGTGTTAATGTTTCACAATATCAAAGTTCCTGTGTGCCTTTCCAGTGTCAGCCCCAAAATGAGGTCTGCCCTTGAAGATTCTGTTTTCCTTGATTAATGTCAAGAAAAATAACACATTTTAGTGTTCCTGCACTGATGTGTTTCTTCAATTGCCTTTTTGAAAAAAATCTGTTATGTTTTCAACACTTTTGAAAGGTCTTGAACAAATAATGAACTGTGAGATAGATAAGTATATAATGTATCTATTATTCCATTGTCATATAGAGAGAGATTTCTGTATAACCCAAAATCCACTCCCCCACAGGTCTCGTTAATAATAAATGCAATTAATATATATAGACCTATATGATTCCTTCATATATCCAAGTATGGGAATGATAATGGGATACTGTTATTTTAATTGGTTATCATAAGGCCTGAGTTTAAAAATACTAGTAAATTTTGAGAATTTGCATTTATGTACATTAAATACATTGGATTCTAAAAATTGAAGTTTTTAGCATTTGAGTTCAGGGGTATTATTTCTGCACTTATATATGAAATTATGTAATTAGTGGGGCTGCAGCCAAAGTAGATACGACACAGGCTCTATCACTGCCAAAGTATAAGTTTTTTTTCTTCTCAGTTAAAAAATTTATATTCAAAACATTACCCTCTGTTGCTTATTTTATAAACACTCAAAAAGTAGAATTTGGAATCTCTTATTTCAGGGCTACAAAGTTCAGGGAGAAAAGATGTCTGGTTTTGATACAAGTGTAAGCTCTGCAGTAGTGACAAACAGATCTTAATTAAAAACTTCTGCCTCATCTTTGTGCTCTGTGGATAACTGAGCTAATTAAAGTTGTTTTAATGAAATGTTTCTTCTTAGATCCATTTGCATTTTACAAGCAAGCAGATACATTAGCATTTCTTACATTGTGTCGGACAGAGTAGATCAGTCACATTTAATTTTCAGTTGTATGAGTGAGAAGGCACCAATTCAATGTTGGGGCCTTTTTGAAATTCTTGTGGTTATGTTAAATTCATAAAACAACAATTGCCACGAGGAGCAGCTATTTTTCTTTTCCAGTGACTGGATGTGCCACCAGTACAGCTTTCAAACTGGTTTCCTGCTGTACACACAGCCCTTAATGAGCTGTCCCTGCCTGGTACTAGTGCCCATGTGAATAAGTGGTTTTATAGTAGACAGGCAAAGTCAATTAATTTGGTATTAATTACATTCTGAGGCATGAACTGAAAGAGTTTAAAATATAGAAAGTTCATTTTGCATTTGTCCGGTGAATTGGTTTTTTTTAATCACACAAAGATGAAAACTGAAGTTGACTTTCTTGCGGAGGTGATCTTCTAGAAGCCTTGTTTTGAACTCAAACAAAATCTGTCTGACACTTGTTTCATTTTTTTTTTTTCTGGATTATGAAATCCTCAGTTTGTGGTGAAATAGGTTGCTTAGTTACTGTGGCAGTTGAAGTGCAAGTTAGATGGTCTAATTTCAGTTATTTGGTAGAAAGATCCATGTGAAAGTCAAACTTCAGAGCCTGTAAGTGATGTGAAACTAAACCTAACAAATTGTGTATTTAGGCTAAACCTAATAAATTGTATATTTCAATACCTGTTCCACAAAAGTTCATTATCTGTGACTTACCTTTACCAGTTGCACAGCTTGCATAGAAAGCTGCTGGGTAAATTGGGTGGATTTCCCACCCACATGTGACCTTAAGAAGTACCTGAGAAATCTCAGTGTTTACAAGGAGTTTTTGTATAACAATCATTTCCATGTAAGTTTAGTGGTTTATATCTATTTGTCCTAACAGTTAAAATAAGCAGTAATCCTTAATTTTGTTTTTTGTTTTTTGGTTTTTGTTTTTTTTTTTTCTCTTTTTTTCCCCCCAAATAATGAGTTAACTGTTCTCTAGAACATGCAGCAGTCAAATATTAGTAACAGAAATAAGGCAAAGGTTTGGAATGATGGTTAGACACGCTAAAAAAATTGAAAGTTTTTTGTATAAATTGGTATGAACCAATCTTCTCAAACTTACTCCTTTTTTTGACTTTACAGAACTTGTGGTGTTATCAGGCTGTGTTATTTTTCTGCTTAATGATTTTGTTTCGTAAGAAGTGTGAGAATTCTCTTGTAATGAGTACTTTTCTTTTGTTGGACAGTTTAAATTGTGTAGGATAAAATAAACAGTATTTCTAATGATGATTTTGATTAGCCCCGGATACTCTGTCACAAATAAGAATTCCACAATTCTGAAAGAAGCTGAAACAAAATAGTTTTTTCATTGTTGTTCTATGAATGTGTTTTTCTTACAAGTAAGAAAATGCTGAAGGAAAAACATTGCAAAGCT
Source organism: Zosterops lateralis (assembly GCF_965231275.1). Taxonomy (NCBI): domain Eukaryota; kingdom Metazoa; phylum Chordata; class Aves; order Passeriformes; family Zosteropidae; genus Zosterops; species Zosterops lateralis. The sequence goes on from NC_139763.1 coordinate 7,176,083, forward strand.
TTTATAACTAAAAAACAAAGAACTGGTAAAATTAATAAGAGTCTATTGAACTTTGCCATTGCTTGTTCTTATTTGAACTGCTGTCACTGAGGAAAGGTTTGAAGCAGAGAACCTGCTGAAATTGGAACAATGTCTTTTCCTGTATCTGTAATAAGTAAAAATAAGAAAAACTATTTTATAGGCACCAAGACAATGTATTTTGACTCATGAAATGTGAATTGCAGCTGTACTAACTGCCTTTATTTCCCTAGATTGCTAGTCATAGTGGATATGTACAAGTTGACTGGAAGAGAGTCGAAAAAGATGTAAACAAAGCAAAAAAACAGTTAAAAAAACGTGCAAATAAGGCAGCTCCTGAAATCAACACTCTGATTGAAGAGGTGAGTCTAAGGTGAAAAACTCCTTTTTGCCAGTCAGGTTTTCTTACCTTCCACTGCACGTGATAATGAGTTGAAAATGCAGATGTTGAAAACTGGAACGCATCAAAAAATAGTTTGGCTTTATAATTTATTAAAAGATATCAGATTGTGCTGTCTTTTATTCATTCAGCTTTCTATTTTGGTCACTGGTACAAATGACACACAAACTTGTTCTTGGCAGGTGGCAAAGCCAGTAAGGTCATGACGTGGTAAAAAGTTCAGGATGGTGTGGGTAAAACTACAAAGACAAAACCCAAATCTTCTTGGACTGCTGATAATAAAATTACTTGTCTGGACAAGAATGACTTTTCTGCTGAAAAGCTGTAGCAACTTTGTAACAGGAGTTATGATTTTATCTCCTTTTCATACATTTTGGAGAATATCTGTCTGCAGAATCTGCCAGTTGCCTACAATGTTGAGAAGGGGTAGCAGTGATACTGATCAGTGTCACTGGGGCTGTTTCACCCTGTCATTTGAAGACCTCCATTTAATCAATTTTGTAGTTGTTTGTGGTTTTTTAAAACTTGTTTTTTACATATTTTCACATTCCATTCATGCCATCTAAGTTTCATTCTGAATAACTGAGAATCCTGACTGGGAATGTGCTGCAGACAGTGAAACAGCAGCCACGTTGGTAATTAATGAGTTTTGCCATCTCAGGTTTAACCTGTATGGAGTTGCATATAAATTGATAAAAATTACCCTAAATTTTAATGCGAATATGAACTGAAAGTTTGAGAGGAGGATTTTCTTGCCTCTTCTGTACTTCAAATAGCATAACCTCTCCTTCTCCATTGCCCTGTAGAGATGGGTGGGACAGGATGGGGTTTTTGGTTTTGCTTTGGTTTTTTTCCTCTCAGGTTACATGACTTTCTTGTAACTGTGTATTGGTTGACAATCTGAAGTGTTTGAAGCAGAGGATTTATGAAATGACACATTTGATAAAAGGTGTTACACTCTGTGCTGCTACTTCATGAAATACTCTATACCCATGTCTTCATACATAAGTGTTTTTTTCTAGGATTAAGTTGTTAGGAAACTGGCTCATAATGGAGTGTATTTATTTTCCAGTGGTCTTCCAAAAAGCAGATTTTTTTATTTTTTAATAGTTACCATATAAGTGCAATTGAAGTCATGGTGGTGCTCATGCTTTTTTTGACAAGGTGTAGTTTGTAAAACGTGTCTTGTTTTGATCAAAATGAGAGTGGTAGTGGCTGGAAATTGCTGTAACAATTCCTCTGTACTTTGACTTTTAAAAGACTCAATGTATTTTGAATATATTGTTAAAGACAGCTGAGAGTCAATTTGCACTACATTGGTGCCACCTATTTTTATATGGTTTCAGACACATTGCTTCCCCCTGCACCCCTCTCCATGAGTTTGCAGGAAGTTATGGTAAGTGTTAAGTAACAAAGTCAGACACAACTAACTTTATGAATATCATTTTTCTTCCCAGTCAACAGAATTTATCAAACAGAACATCGTGGTGTCCAGTGGGTTTGTTGGAGGCTTTTTGTTGGGGCTGGCGTCATAAAGACCCGAACATCTCTTCATGATGAGATCCTGGATGTGTCTGCAGGGTGTGGGTCACTGGGCCTGCCAGAGCAAGACAAGTGGACTAGCTAGACAACTTGAGAGCTTTTCATTTCAGGCTTTTGCCTCTTGAAGCTTGGCAAAACTAGGATTTGCTGAAAAACTGTGCAGTGTGCTCATTAAAGCGTTTCTGGGCAAAACTGGTTCATCCTCATCATGACTCTTTTTATCTATGGCCTTTCAAGATCTAGCATTTTTTTAAAATGTTATTCTTGGAATATAGCTATGTAACCATATTATAAGAATGAAAGCTCCATTTCTATGTTTTTAGTTAAATACTGTTTATTTAAAAGGTATTTTTCTTCATGCTGTAGTAGGTAATATCAATGACTACACACTGTATATGATATTGTAGTTGCAGCCTCCTGGCTGTCCATCTCCTTTAGAAGTCACTGCAATAATGATCAGTCTGTAATATCTTTTTACAGAGTATTAAATAACAAAGAACCATGAGCTTATTAAAGGTGAAAATTAACTTTGACTCTGGCTTTTGTGTACATAAAAAATAAGAAAGTCTCTCAATTACAGCCTGTAGGGATCTGGTGCCAGTGTTTGCCCAGACAGGTTTTTAAGGGGGTTTTAGGGATTTGTTACCAAGTTACTCTAAAGAAGCTGAGAATCCAAACAAACAATGCATTTTCTGCATTTCAAACTTGTGAACCTTTCAGAAATTTCTACCCAAGGGAGAGTTTGCTCTGCCCTGATTTCTCTGGTTTTTACTGTAGCAGCAGAGGAATGTGAACTGCAATCTCTCCCAGCAGGGTTCTCTTGGGTTCCTGTTCCCTTCTCTGAACAGCAGCAGTGGTTCAGTGGCATCAGATGGATGGATGGGTGTGAGCTTGGGATGCAAAGGATATGGGATGTTGGACATATTAACCTTCAAAATATTTAGATTTATGCGTCCTTGGGCTCCAGAGCTTTGTATCCATGTTGACCTCATGTTTGTGGCGTGCTTGTGGCCAAGGTGAGTAAGGTATGAAGCATGTCCTGCATACCTCTGAGCTTTAAGGGTTTCATCAAACCTGGTTAAGACTTTGGAAAATGAATCTTAATACACACACCCCCCAAAAAAAACCCCAAACCCAAGGTACATGCATCGCCCTGAATCCTAAATAACTTATTTCAAAGTGATTATCTGAAGTTATATAAGCACAGTTGCAGTTTATTGGAAATGGAAAGCCCAAAGAGGAATGTGTCTGCTGGGTTATCTGGGATTCAGAGGAAAACAAAGAAAGATGAAAATGTTAAAATGTGAAAGCCTTTGCCATGATGTTCAGCCCAAAGAATAATGAGAAGGTAACCAACCAGTTAGCTTTTTTCTGCTGATGGAGCTCATGGGGTTTTGGCACTTCCACAGGGTACTGAAGCCAGCTGACATGAGTCATCCACCCTGACTGGAGTGAACTGGGTATCCTGAAGGGCTTTGGGGGTGAAGTGACTACCTCAGTACCCTGAATCTGTAAATGTGCATTTTTGGTGTGTAAATTTTGTGTAAATGTGCATTTTTGTGAAAGAAGCATCCTTTAGGGAGGTTGTTAAAAAGGCTGCTCATGTGACCAAGGAATTTACATCATTGTTAGAAGTAGAGTTAAAACCAAAAGTATTAGTAGGGTGCAAGACTGATTTCTGCAGAGGAAAGTTGTTCTGCTATTCTGTTGCCATCTTCTAAGATTTTCAGTCAATGGATCAAAAATAGCTTGAAATCCATTTGAGGCTTCTATAGTTTTATTTTTTTGAGTTAGATTTTATTTTTTTAAGCGTTTGGAATAAGAGACATGATGTTGTACATGTAAAACTGAGGGACTGGAAAAGGAGAATGGCTGCTGGCACAGCAGGACTTGCTGATGCAGTTCCTTGGGCTGAGGGGATGCTGCCAGCAGCTCCAGCTCCAGCTGGCAGGGTGAGGTGGTGAGGTAGTGGCAGCTGTGGTAAAAGACCAAGTGCAGCTTAAGTGCAGCTTAAGTGCAGCTTGTCTTGCAAATACCTGAGATTTTCTTATGTGCCAGCTCAGACCAGTCTCACCTGTGTGAGGGAATGATCTGTGAAGGTACAGTCAAAAAATGGATGTTGATAGGTTGGGAACAGAATGGAGTGTAACAGGAGTATTGGGTTTCGGGGGATAAAGTCTTCTCTGGTATAATTTCAGTTACTGTTGCCCTCTGACAAAAAATAATCCAGGCTAAGAAGATTCAAAGGAGAAGGGCTGGTGAGGCCCTGGCACAGGCTGCCCAGAAAAGCTGTGGCTGCCCCATCCCTGGAAGTGTCCAAGGCCAGGTTGGACAGGGCTTGGAGCAACCTGGGATAGTGGAAGGTGTCTCTGCTCAAGGCAGAGGGGTTGGAACTGGGTGATCTTTAAGGTCTCTTCCAATTTAAACCATTCTGTGATTCCATGATCCTAAAGAAAAAACATGGAATAAAAATTTTTGAAGAGCATTTTTTTGGGGTGAGGTGCAGGAAAAAATCAGTTTTAGGAAGCCGATTAAGAAGGAAGGTGTTAGAAATAATTAAGTTAATTAAAAGCTTACCCAGCATTTCTAAGTTTTTTTTTTTTTTGTATAGCTGAAGAACTTAAAGGTGGAAATCATAGCAGTGAGGAACAGCTTTCCATAATGCCCAATGGGTCTGTGGAATTAATTTCTGCTGTGCACTACTGAGACCAAGGAAGAGCCCTGCATTCAGGGAAAGATGGGGCAACATTGCAAGAGTCTCAGTTACATCTAAAGGTGGGACAAAAAAAACACTTTAGGTTTCTCTGGCCATAGTTAATATTGTTTGGTACAGTTTGTGGTAAAATTCCAGCTGATCCTACCTTTTCCCTCTAGAGGCTTGTGTAAATTTTTCCCCTCAAGTAGTTGTTAGCAGCCACTTTTTAAAATTGAATACTAAGATAATGATTGTGTAAGGCGTGGCATATATCCCTCTAGTGAACAGCTGTTGAAAGCTTATTAAATAGTGCATTTGGGGAGAGATTGCTAATAAATCATATGTTTGTTTTCTATTATCTTAATGAGATCATCTATTTCTTGAAATTATTTCTTTTTAGTTAAAGAAGCATTGAGCAGTGCATTTTCATTTAAAGTGAGATGCCAGTGTGATCTTATTACTGAATTTTAAAAGGCCAGAATTTGGCTAAAACTTTAAAGGCTGTTTCTGCTTCAGCAGCCAGACTGAAAATTAAAATGTAGTTAAAAGATGGAGCTGCCTCCCAGATTGAAGTGCATTTGTCATGAGGGCTTAAGAGGGGCAGAGGCAAACAGAGTAAAATGCAGGAGTCAGGACTGTAATTCAGTAATTCTGGCTGTGCAGACTCCATAAATTACAGTGAATTCAGTAATGTGAAAAAGCATCAGTAATACCTCCCCCTAACCTTTTGAAAATTGTTGGAAATATCAAAGAATTACTTTAAAAATCAAACTTCTATGGTATGCAGCTCCCTGGGGTCTGCAGGTGATAGTAGAAAAAGATAATGTTCACCCAAACCAGAACAATGTGACATTTTGGAAGGGAGATTGGGAGAAAAGAAAAGGAAAAGAAAAGAAAAGAAAAGAAAAGAAAAGAAAAGAAAAGAAAAGAAAAGAAAAGAAAAGAAAAGAAAAGAAAAGAAAAGAAAAAGAAAGTTTTATTCAACCTAGGACTGTGCATGGACTGGGTGGGTGGTGGAGGAGAACAAGAGTCAAATCTGCCCGGGGAGGGAGGTGCCATCCTCCCTTGTTGGATTGGGGAGCAGGTCTGATGCAGTGTGCTGATGTCCCAGTACTGGGACATGTGAAAGAGCTGATGTTTCCTATTTTGGGGTAATTTGGGAAGTGTGTCAACTGACATTGATCAGGACCTGTAAGACCAAAAGCCAATTTTAATTAAGATATTTGTGGGGTGAGTGTGCACAAAACATCTGGTGCTGATACAGCACAGCCTGAACCCTTGGCTGTGTTTGGTCCCACATTCAAGCTTGGAGGCATCTAAGTCTTGGAGTGTTGTGGGACATGGCAGAGAGGTGTAATATGGGATTTTGTGCTCACAGCCTGGGCTGGACACAGCACAACTAGTGCCAGGCTTGGATAGGAAATCTTGCTGGACCTGAGCTGACTCCATTGCAGAGCTTGGGTAAAGCAGTGCAGTGGCACAAATTTGTGTGGTTCATGTATTCCACACTCAGCGGTTTTCTGCCTCCCTCAGCCTCTCCCCTTTTCCCAGTTCCTCAGAGCAGTCTGTGTTCCTTCCCCCCCTGCTGTAGTTTTGCTTGTCTTCTGTTTTTTTCACAGCTCCCTGGAACAGAACACCACATCATGCCCTGAGCTGTGAAAAAGAGGAAATGCAGTGCTTCAGAATGAGGTGAAGTTGGGAATAAATCCCACAAGTCATCTCAGCTGTGAGACTTCCCAACAGCTAATGCCTCTGGCTTAGCTCAGGGAAGCTGGAAGCCACATTCCATTACCTTTTCCTGGGAAACCTCTCCTGCTTCCTAGACCAGTGCCCTACCTTCAAACCATAACGTATTTTTGCATGAGATAACCTTGGTCTCTGCTGCTGACACGTTCTGGGGTCTGGATGTATCTCAGTGTTCCTGGAGCATGGGCAGGAACTTGGGTCTGGTCACCTCAAAGTTTACCTGAAGTCATTTTTAAAAAGTTGAATGAGCTGCTTGAGGTGGGAGTGCTCCAACAGGAAGAAAGGAAAGCAGGTTACACCCAGGATATTTTGCTGCCCATTTGGTAGGATGCTTACCTGGGAACTGGGATATATTGTTTTACATTCAGTCCTTGATAAGACCTTTTTATTTCACCATCAAACCACACAAAATAAAGTCCTCGTAGCCTCAATCTGTAAAAAACCTCATTTCTGCACATGTGAACTGTATATTTTAAAAATACTTAATAGAAAATGTTAATCCACAAAGAGAATTGAGTATTGAACTATATTATTCTCATTTAATATAGATAATTTGAGCTTTTGTCACAACAAGAGGCTCTCAAACACTTGCCATACAAACTCATGGGACCAATATATCTAGCATGATTTGTAACTGAACATCTTATTTTCTTGAAGTATTAAGAGGTTATTCTGTTTTCTTGTGTGCTTAACAGACACTAAGCTCATACTGCAGCCAAATTACATATTTTTATTTACAGATTTCAAAATCCTCTCCAGTGAGGCAATCAAAATGCCTTGATAGCCTACATGTTGCTGACACAGAAATCTAAGCCAAAATACATCTGAATTAATCTGTAAATGTAAGAAAAACCCTACAGATGTGTGAAAGGAATGTTTGAAAATCAAGAGTTGCCAAATATTATTTCAAAATCCACTTGGGCCAATAAAGAGGAGGAAGGAAAATTAACAGCAATCAGGGAGTCTATATTCTTAATGCTCTTATGAGAGTGTATGATTGTTAAAAAAAATCGAGAAAATGCCTTTTGACGACATTAATAATATTTTTTCTATTTATATGGAATTTAAATATGATATCTAGTTTTCAAACTTAAAAGCTGAATTGCATGCTGGCTTCTTTAGGAGATTTTGAGGCTGTGTGTGCAAGTACAGCCAAGCACATATTTCAGTGACTCAGTGGTTTGTATGTGAAAGCAAAGGTAGAACAAACCAGGGAAGGGATGGACACATTTTTCCTCTTTTTACTTTATTACAGGAATTTCTGGTTAGGCTTTGAGACCTTCAGGTACTCTGCACACAATCAGGAAACCAGGGAGTGCTCACTGTGGGGGAGTTAAGGGTAAGGCAAAAGAAGAGGAATTTGTCTGAACGTGGGTGTCAAGCTGGGTTCCCTGTACCCTGCTTTTGTCAATGTTCTGTGGCAAATCTGCCTTACTGGGAATCACAGACTCACAGAACGGTTTGGGGTGGAGGAGATCTCAAAAATCATCTCATTCCAACCTCCTGCCATTGGCAGGGACACCTTCCACCAGACCAGGTTGCTCAGAGCCCCATCCAGCCTGGCCTTGGACACTTCCAGGGATGGGACATCCACAATTTCCCTGGGCAGCCTGTGCCAGGGCCTCACCACCCTCACAGGGAAGAATCCTTTGAACAGCTGATCTAAACCTGCTCTCTCTCAGTTGGAAGCCATTCCCCCTTGTCCTGCCACTCCATGCCCTTGCAAACAGCCCCTCAAACTTTTCCATAGGCCTCCTTCAGGTACTGGGAGACCAGTTAGGGCACCCCAAAGCCTTCTCTTTTCCAAGCTGAACAATCCCAATTTTTCCTTGGCCTTTTGAACCCCATAGGTAGAGGCTGCAGGACTAGCAGCTCTGCTGGAGAAGGCCTGGGGGTTACGGTGAACCCAGAATTTGAATTTGAAGGACCCCTGCAGTCACTGCACACAGCAGAAAACACAGGCTGAGGTACCTTAGGAAGAGCCTGGTCAGCAATTATGGAAATTTGTTATCTGCCTGTCTGTACTCAGCCCTGGGGGACCTCACCTGGAACACCATGACTGCTTTTAGGCCCTCCAGTTCAAGAGAGGTGTTGAGAAAGAAGAAAGGGTCCAGAGAAAAACACCCAAGCTGATGAGGGGTCTAAAAGCATCAGGATGACCAGGGGAGCTGAGGGTGTTCAGCCTGGGGAAGAGAAGACTGGGGGTGAATATGAGGCAGGAAGGGGAGTCACAAAGGTGATGGAGCCAAACCCTTCCCAACAAGGGGCAGCAGCCACGAGAGTTGTGGCTTGGGAAGGTCACACTGGACATTAGGAAAAGATCTTCCAGCAGGAGGGTGGTGCAGCAGCAGGAAGGGTTACCCAGGGTGGCTGTGGGTGCTCCCTGCTCAGGAATTTACAGATTTGGCTGAACAAAGCTGACCTGACACAGCACTGGTTGCTGCCCAACCATGCTGCTGTGAACAGAAAACTGCACTGCTCCCCTCCTGTGAACACCAGGTGTTATTATCCCACTCAGCCCCTCCATCCTTCTCCTAGGTTTAGCCTTGTGCTCCTTCACATCTGAACATGCAACAGAAATGCTTTCTGTGGCTGCTCTCCTCTTACTGTTCACACAGAGCAGGAAAAATAGATGCTGAGGGGGTGTGGCACTGCAATTAATTCCAGGTTTTCACTTTAAAAAAAAAAAAGGAAAAAGCAAATTTATTAATTTTATCAGCATAGGAAAGGTTAGAGACCTGCCAGGTTTATTTTTTTTTTTGTTTTTTTTTGGTTTTGTTGGGGTTTTTTTTGTGATATTAGATTTGCTTTTAGAAAATTAAGATTCTCTGGTAGCTGACACACAGGAATTTGTGTATGTGTGTGGTTTGCTTGGAGCTGTTGCAGCAAATTCTTAAATATGGAACAGCCAGAAAAAAAAATGCATTTCTTTCTTTTTTTTTTCAATAGGCACTCCTACACTAATTTAAAAATAGTAAACTGGGGCAAGGTAAGTATCACAGAGCCTGATGTGAAAAAAAATACATTGATAGAAAATAAGGAATAGAATATGTGATGAAGATTGACACACTAAGTAAAAAAGGAAAAGGGGAAAAAATAACACAGAATAACGGAAGATGCAAAGTGATTAGGGAGCACCAAGAGAGATGGGAATGGAAAGTCGGTGACAGATGAGGCTGATAAGGCAAAGGGCCTAAAGGAATTCCTCGCCCCAGTAATCACAAAGGGAGCAGAAGGCAATATCCCAGGAACTGGGATTTGTTTTCCTCAGGGAAGGAAGGAAAATGTCAAAAGGTTTTACTCTCGCACTGGAGTGGATAATAAGGCAATTAGTACTATTAAAGAGTTCTCAGAGCACCCAGACTGGAGTAATAAATCACATCCTAGGACTGTAAAGGGAATGGGAGATTCTGGAAAGCTTTTGTGGGACAGTTGTGATAACTTACTGGAATGGGAATTACTGAGGACTGGTGAGTGTTTAATGAAGTTTGGGCATTTACAGATCTCTAAGCTTGACTGCACTTGACCTCAGGAGAAACTAGACACTGGTGAGTCATGGCTGTGTAGATTAGTAAGTGGCAGCATGAATGTATTATTAAAAATACATAATTTTAACATGCATGCCACAGGAGAAGTATATAATACAAATTATTTGGAGTCTGCTGCACAAAAGATTTATGCAAAAATCTCTATTAATAGGATTTCTCAGTGCAAATCCTTTCTTGTCAATAGGAGAAGAGCAATGGTATGCTTATGATTTACTTTTGCAAAGGGTTTCTGACATTTCTACAATTTCAAATGAGGTTTTTCCCTACATTAGGGATATTAGAGAGGAAGTAACTGGTAACCTTTTGCAAAGCTCTGTAAATATGTGAACTATGCAATTTCTCATCCACAGATTGAATAAGAAGGGAGAGGAATACAAATCCTTCATATGCTATACCTACACACACTTTCTTTTGGTCTCCACACTTTTGTATTTCTTGATGCATTTTAGAAAGAAACACGATTCCTTTATGGTTTATAAATGCTTATAAATGTTTATAATATGATTTAACTGCTGCCAATAAAAATAAAAATAAATAAAAATAAAAACCAGGCAAACTCCTCTGCTTGGTATTGTGGGCTGGTTGGATCCTGTGTTGCCCAGAGGAGTGAGATCTTGTTATCCCCATCCATGCCAGGGACTGGAGCTGTGGGGGCTGCCTGTGGTGGGGGTGACAGGGTATGAACTGACAGCCCAGGCCCATCCTACTCCCAGCCTGGAGCAGCCTGAGATGAAAAAGGGCTGAAGGAATGAGACCAGGCAGGAGGAAGGTCACAAGCTGCAGAGGGTGTTTCATTTACCTTCTCCTACAGCTGCATTCAGTTCCTTCTTTGGGGAGCACCACAGGGACCTCTGTTCAAGGGGAAAATAAGGAAATAAGGAAATGGGCTGGAAAAATCTGAACCTTTTGAGTGGAGGAGCCTCTGCAGAAAGCATTTGGATAAACCAGTCCCTCTCCAGCTGGCAGGAGGAATCAGATTCCAGAAGATGCCAAAGAAAGGGTGGAAAAGATACTTCCCAGAGTGCTTCCACAGTGCCCAGCACCAGCAGCACACCCCTGACAGGGCCGGCCAGAGGAAACCAGTGAGGCAGGAGCTGTGGGAGCAAAATAATCACCCCTGGGAACATGAGAGGAGTGTTCAGGGACACAGAGGGATTCCCCATCTACAGCAGCCACCCTGCCCTGTGCACTGACACAACCCCTGCCTGAGGGGCTTCATCCAGGGCTCATGCAGGTCCCAGAGAGTGAGACATGACCATTCCTGCAGGGTGCTGACAGACCCTCACAGATCCTGCAAGTCTCATGTGGCTCCCAAGGCTTGGGGACCTGATGGGACCAAAGTGCAGCTGCCCTGCAGCCAAGGCCACCCTTGACAGGACACCTTGGGCAGGCTCCTGTCTGCTCCTATCTGAGGAGGAGCTGCCCTCCTCCCCAGCTCCCCATGGACACCAGCTCATCCTCCAACACAGCCTCTGCTCTGCCTGGCACCGGTAAGAGTGCAAGAGCTGCACCTCAGATGTGTTTGAACAAAGTGCTGTATGTTTTAAATTTTCTAAACAGCTCCTTTGCAGAACCAGACCCTCCGATCATCAGACATTTTCCCAACATCACACAGGCAAAATTAAAGGAAAACCCTTTCCTTTTGATCAGAAATCCAGAGATGGGAAAAAAATTGAAGGTCCATTTCAACTAATAACCTGGAGTAAAGGATATGCTTGTGTCTCCACACGTTCTCTACAGTGAGAGCACTTCACAGGTGCCAGTTTGGATGTCCAAGCTCATCTTTGGTTGAATTTCAGCACTCAGGAAAAATAAAGGCACAGCTGAATCCAGCTGGAATTAACCTGCTGAGGGCCAGAAAATCTGGTAGGGAGCAGTGAGTGGCTCTGTGTGCCCATGTGTGTGTCCAAGCAGGGTTTGGGGTTTGTGCACTGTGACCCACCTGAGTCCTTGCTTCACCTCGAGGTGTCAAAGTTATTTCCTGTTTTTCCACACAGTCACACCCCTCATGTTCTGCAGCAGCTTCTCTCCATGTGTGGGACAGAAACCCTGAGGCTGGCAGGGACATCAGGAACTCAAAGCAGTTTTATCTCAAGGGACAACAGGCATCCCAAAAAAAGGCTGGTTATACCCGTGCAGTGGGATGTAACACCAAAAACACGACTTGATCATCCCTATTTTCTGACCAGTCCCCAAACTGCCTCACTTTTTCTTTGTTGTTGTTATTATTTTAAAGGATTCAATATGTTTCCCTGCAGGTGTTTTCCCTCTTGAATTCTTGAGCTCTACCCCAAACTGTTCTGTTTTTCCACCTCTGACTGTCTCTAATCTGTGCAGAGACTTTTTGGGGGGATTTCTCAGAGCCTGACTGGAGGTTACACAGCTGTGCTGTGCCAGAGCTGGGCCTTGGGCACTTGGTAGCTACAGAGGCTGGGAGAGCAGCACTGCACTGCCTGAGTTGTGGTGTGGGGATTTTGGGAAAAACAACCAAGTCTATAAACTATGCTTTGCTCCTCAGGTCACACAGATGGGCATTGCCCTGATTCTTACTGACTTGGGGGTGACAAGGCAGTGCCCACAGCTGTTACCCATCATTTTTGCTGCTCCTGAGGAGCTACAGGACAGGCAAAACTGGTGTTTGCTGAGGGAAATTTGAGCACAAGTGTTCTTTCAAATCTCTAATAGTGATACTATTCCTGTGCAACATGTATTATTCTCTGTTTTGGGGTTGGGTTTCTTCCAGCCTGCTCAGCATCAGGAGACACACAGAGTCTTGTTTTCTCCTTGCTTCTTCCTTGATCCCCTTCAAGACAATGAGCAGTGATGGACTGGATCTCCCCAGAGCCATCATCTAAACTGGAATGGTGGTGTGAGGCATCCACATGGCTTTTCAAAGACCGTCAGCACTTGTCATGGATGAGCAGCTGTGCTGACTGATTCTGGATTTCAGAGAGGGCTCCTGTTCCTTGAAAAACAAGCTCCATTTTTCAGAGAAGGCAAAAGGTGTTGTGCAAGAAGTTTCTTTCTGAAGAGAGGAGACACACTCAGAGCCTGACACACACAGCTCAAGTGGCAGCATCAGTCCCACCCAATGAGAAAACGCTCCTGAGTGACTTCCAAAATCAGTGTATTTTGGTTTTGTTGTTTATTTGCATTACTTTTCCTTATTTCCAGCATTGTAAGAAGTAGGAAGTCTATTGTGTTATTACCCAGATTACTTAATGTACCTTTCCTTGGCTCAGCAATCAGTGACTTTGGCCACTGCAAGTTCAGTGAGGGATCAGAGGCACCAGTCAGTTAAAGTCTCCAAACATTTTTGTTGGAGCACAATTGCAAACCTTTATCTCACTAAAAGAATTTACAGATTGCACATGATACTGGTAAATGAGAGTATCAATTTAATGTCTGACAGGTCACCTCCCAAAGGACTAAACCTGTGTTGCAGAGGGATAGAGATGGTTTTCAAATGGTCATTCCTGTCTCTTTCTCTTATGAAAACTGCCTGTTTTGTGGCCAAGTGGTACAAAAGCAAAATAATTTGGAAGTTATTTTAAAGCTGAAATCAGGTTCTCGGAAAATCTGTCTCCCATCTTCCAGTAGGTACAAGGTTGTTATAAAGAGGACTATCATCACTTGCTCATCAAGTCCATCAAAAAGAGAACAAATCAGATTTGAAGTAAAGAAGATTTAGGATAGGGAGTACAGAAAACTTCCTAATGATGGGAATCCTGCAGCATTGGAAGACATAACCCAGGAATGCCCTTATATACCCTGACTAAAATCTGTATTGTTGTACAGGGGGATTTAAATCACTAAATCACAATGACATAAGAACCTTTAATCCTGGCATCTGCTATATTTATAACTGGAATGCTTTTTTACATTTGTTTGTTTTTAGATCCCATATTAATATGCCAATGAATTGTATAAAACAACAAGTAGCATTTGCAGTATCTCTCCATGATCTAGAAAAGAGGTGAGGAAGCAGCATTTGAAGGTGACACAAATTATCTAGGTTAGGCTGAGCCAATGGAGAGAAAAAAATTCCCAGAAGTTTTGTCCAGTCTGAGGGTGAAGACAGTGGGACAATAAAGCTGTGTTGGTTCTCATCTGTGCCAGATCATGTCCAGCAGATGGAGTGACCTGAAGCCCTCTGCACAGTGCCTGGGCCTAAATCACAGACAGCAAAGTCAGGGAAAGACTGGGAAATTCACTCTGATTCACAGTGTAAACCAGTGGTCAGATCACAAACAGGATGTTGGGGAATATTTGGAGTAGAATAGAAAATTGGTTCAATATTATGACATTTCAGTGCCATTAAGGTTTAGAGATTCCCCTGGAATACTGGATCTGGTTCTGGTCAGCCTAATGCTCTGCAGAGACCTGCTCAGAAGAGCTGATTTAGCTTAAGGAGCTTACTCAGATCTCTGCAGACAGGAATGAGCTCTGGCTCTCTCCTAGGAGATTTTTCAAGGATCTCATGGTAGGTGACTGTTCTCCAGCACCCTCCAGAACAACCAGGTTTTCCCCCTTAAAACAGAGGCAGCCCTTTCTCTATCAAGACACAGAAATGTAAGGTGTATCATTTTATGTAACGATTAACGAAAATTGTGAGAGAAATTGGGAAAAAAACCCAAACAAACAAATGAAAAGTGAGGACAGGGAGCAATCAGAACTGTACAAGCTAAGAAAACCAAGAGCAGGTAGACCTGCACTTCTGACTTTTTAATAGCAAGATAACAAAACCCCCCCAGTGACACAGAGAGGCAGGGGATGAGAAGAGAGGAAGGCTGTTCCACACAATGAGGGGATGAAGCTTCACTGTCTTGACAGCCTTGCAGGATTAAAGAAAATATCATCCTCTCCTCAACTGATGGGACAACCAGCAGCTGTGCTGGAAGGGCTGAACCACAAGAAGCCCCAGGGCTTGGGTTGCTGCATGTCACTTCATTTAATGTTGAAGCTGGATATTCTTATTTACCCTTCTCTCACCAACAAGCAATTTAATCACTGCTTACCCCCTCACACAGCTTCTGTGTTTCTTCCCAGTTACCTCCAGAGACAGAATATCCCACCCTCTGGATCGGTCCCTGAGATCTCCTCAGCCATTTCTGAGTGAGGACACAGTTTCCAGCTGTACAGAAGGAAAAGGGGCTACAGGGACAAGCCTGAATGTGCACCTTGGAGCAAATGATGAGCCAGATTGCCACGAGGGAGAGGCCATCCATCCCCTCACCTTTCCAGGTTCCTGCCAGGCCATAACTGCACAGACACAGCAAGATATCCCGGGTGAGAAACAGTGCACACACTCATTTACAACATCCCACTGACCCTATTGTTTCCAATTCCCTGGCTTCACAATTCCCTGCCTCAGCTTTTAACAGAAGCACTGTATTTGTTCCCCTCTAGTCTTCTTTAAAAAAGGCACTAACCTTTCTGAGCTTCTCAGCATCATCTGCCGATTTTCCTACCCATGGAGTAATTCTTTCCTTGTTTTTCCTTTTTGTTACTAAAAAAAGCCCTTAAAATGCCTTATTAGTATAAGCAAAGAATAGGAAAAGTATTTTATTTTGTGTTTTAGACTTTCTGATTTTGTCTCTGTATGCTCATGCTGAGCTTTTTTTTTTTTTTTACATTCATTTTTAGATATTTGACCTAGTTTCTATGTTCTGTGCTCTCCCTTCTTGCACTTGAGATCATAGAAGAGCTTGTAAATTTGCAGATATCTCCTACTGCATTTCCCATCCTTTCTACACACTGGGATATTTTCTGATTCTGCTACCACAGTCTTTTGTTTATTTATTTATTTATTTATTTTTATTTTTAATGAAAACTATCAACTCATTCTGGAACTCCTTTTTTTTTTTTCATGGATTTGATTCCCAAAGGAATTTATCTCTGTATTAAGTCCGCTGCCTTCAAGTCCTTTGCCTTGAGGTTGATATTATCCTCCCTGCATTTCCTGAGGCTTACAAATTCTGTTACTCTCTCATCAGCATTGTCCTCCACTTCCACATTCCCAGTTATTCCTCTCCCGTGGTAGGAACTCCAGGATCCCTACCTGGGAAGCTGCTTTCTGTACTGGTGCCATCCAAAATGCTGGTGACACTCACCAAGGGCTTTGCCATACTTTATTTATCATCTCCCTCAGAACTATGAGGGTGGTTAAAGATCCCCTCGAACCAATCAGCTCTGTTTCTTTGTTGTGTTGTATTTTTTGTTTTTAAATGACTCTGCTATCTGCTCAAGAGTGAGTCTCCCCTCTCTGAATTTCTTAGTTAGGGGTAAGAGGCAGGATGTAATGGATGTGATTTTTTTACTGCACTATTTCCTGCTGCCATTTAGAGGTCGGGTTTATCATGCTCCACACTCTCTGTCTGAGAAGGGATGTGTGTATCTGCTTTTCCCTCGCCAGTTCCTATTTCTCCAGTTCAGTTCACTGCTTTCCATCTCCCCCTGCTGCCCACAGCCCCATGCAGACCCTGCAGAGCATCCTGGTGGAAGGGGAGGGCAGAGCCCTGGCAGTCCCTGGCCCTTCCCTGCTTGAGAGTTGCACAGAGCAGAAAGTGCCTCTTCACAGGCAAGACCTCTAAGGGAGTTTATTTCACCCTTCCGAAAAGTCACATAAATTAGGCAGTAAAATTTTGCCCAAACCAGCAGCCATGACTTGACTATCAGGACCACTTTATTTCCCATTCCCTTAATAGGCAGCTTTTCCTCTTGATCATAGACTGCTTAAAATTTGATGCTGAGATCACTCAGTTCAGTCTGATTCAATCTTGTCATCTTCACCATGAACTGTCCCTACAATTTGAAACAGAAACATCACAGCTACATTAAATACCAATAAAATTATGTGCAAATACAAAGATTAACTCATTCTAACTTGATTTTTCACAGCATGATCCTGTCTTCCTCATCCACATAAAAATTATTCAGCCACAAAAGGCCCTTGAGCATAGCATGACATTTACAGCATCTCTGAGTGTTTCTTGTTTGTTTCTCATAAATTTCCTTTGGTAATAACTTAGTCACTCAGCAACACTCTACAGCACACACACATACATTACATGATTATCTCATATTTTATACAACACACGTTAAAGTAATTAATTTACCCTGGCAAATGTCATACCAGTTAGTTCATCGTTAGGAGCCAAATATTTGTGCAACCATTTGTTACAAATATATGCACAACCACAGAACACTTCAGGTCTCTGGTATTTATTAAGTATAATTTAAAGGGACACTGTTGAGGTTGTTACAAT
Source organism: Zosterops lateralis (assembly GCF_965231275.1). Lineage (NCBI taxonomy): Eukaryota > Metazoa > Chordata > Aves > Passeriformes > Zosteropidae > Zosterops > Zosterops lateralis. Next base: position 7,193,300 of record NC_139763.1, read on the forward strand.
CTCAACTTTCACGGTAGTTTTTGTTCCAGTTGAAATTCCCTTAAATATTGAACCACAACTAATTTATTTTTTTGTGGACTAACCTTGCTGCAGCATTTAGCACCCAAAAATAAATATGGTCTTGCTGTGGTGTGGAATGTGCTAGTGACCAGCAAATATCTGGCATGGCAGAAGGGTTTCTTCTCTCATTTAAACCTTCTTTATCCTTTCATTGACAGGATCTGGAGTTTGCCCCATCTTTAAGGTAGAAACATGGCAAAATGGGTACCTCGTTCATAAAAAGGACTGGTATTAATCACAAGCTGAAAATGAACTCCAGGTGAAGACATTCCTTTCTGTGCTATCACAGGTTGCCTCCAAACAAAGAGATAAAACCCCACCAGGGCAGCAGCTCTGATTTCAGTGGATAGAAGCCAAGTTAGCCATGAAGCATCAGGATCAGTTGCCTTGAAAAATGTATTACAAGGGCATGAAACCACCTCTGATATATAGTGAAGTCTGCTTCTCCCATCCCTGAAATTAGGTCTTACCCATACTCCTCACACACTGATACAAAAGCAAAGCCCTTCAAAGTGCATTTAGAGAGAGGGAGAGCAGCAGTGGAGCTGTGCAGAGAGAAATTGTGCTCAGAGACTCGGCAGGCTGAGCCAGACGTCTCCATTCGAGCTAACAGCCCAATAAATCCTATTCCCTGCAGATCACTTATTCTTCAGCTCGTTCAATCAACAGGTTTGGAAAGGAGGACCCGACACTTTTCTCACTTATTTTGGCTTTCTATGAGAAAAGCAGCAGTGAAGAAAAGAAGCAGAACAAGTGGGAATGGGAAGGGCCAGGAGGAAGCACAAACCTAAGAAAGCAGGAAGGCAGGGGAAAGAAATATTGAAAAGAAATTTTGAGAAGACAGAGCAGAGGAAAGCAGAGATGAGAGTAACTGGAAACAGTGCAGCACACTGGTGAGAGAGACTTCTTTTAGGTTATTGTGCATTGCTGCTTTTTATTCAAGGAAGACGCACTCAGACTGGAACAGGCAGAGAAAAAAGCAGAGCTGGGAGTTCAGGAGAAACATGAACTATCACACAGGCAGTGTGCCAAAAAGTCTGGTTCACTACACTTGGCCAAAAGCTGAAGGGAGATGTGATTGCTATCTACCACTATGTAAGGAGAAGGCATTGGATGGCAAAAAACCCCCCCAAAAAAAAACAAAAACAAAAAGATACACTATTCAAAGGACAATGCCAAAACAAGGATCAAAAGGATCCATTTCCCAAGAGTGCCCTTAGGCTGGAAGTTAGAATGAAGTTCTAATCAGCAAAGGAATTAGGTTTGGGGTAAACCTCAATTCCTAACCTATTCATAAGTGACCAATTTCAGCCCCTTTTGAGAAGCTGGTATTGACCAAGACTTTTGATCCATACAGATGACCCAGCTATCATTAAGACAGATCTTGATTAAGAAAAGATTTCTGGTGTAGTGCCTGCAATTTCCAACATCTTGGTCTCTGTGACAAAGGGGATTGCTGTCATTCCTGTTCTGCTATTATCCTGGCAGGTTTCACCAATTTTGAGACCACTTCTTGGAAACCCAAAATCCACTTGCTGCTTTGATAACTTAGACTGCCTTAATTTTTTTTTCTGTGGACAATGAGCTATCATATTTGAAGCAGAATGGATGAATTCTCAAAGCAGCTTTGATCTGTCCCAGATCCTCAAAGCAGCCTGCAAGAATAGCTTGAAAGCTTTTTATTTAAAATAAGTGGCATTCCCTCCCCTCTCATTTTGATTGAAATAGATGATAGATGCAGGGCAAATTGTGCTGTAAGCTTGATCATGAAAGCAAGGATAATTCTAAATCAGCCTTGATCAATAGCAGTTTCTGGTAATTGACTGTAATCTATCTATCTGTCTGTCTGTCTGTCTGTCTGTCTGTCTGTCTATCTACTTATTGCAATAGGAATTTTAAATATGGTTGGTGGGGTTTTTTTGTTGTTTTTTCCATCAGCTACAAAGACGGAGCTTGAAAATGGAGGATGGGAGAAGAGGGAGGAATTGATCAGTCATACAGCCTCAGCTGATGGCGTATCCTCCAGGCAACCTGCAAGACTTGGGGAAATGCTGACAGAATTTTCCTAGGCAGAAGGGAGCAGACTGGTAAATCTGGCTGAACAGAGCCAGGGCTGGGCTTTCTTAGGGGCTTTTAGTGCCTCCTTGGCTGGATGAGAGAGCTTTGATAATGGGCATGGAGAGTCAGGCTAGTGGTGAGTTACACCCCTGGTAGAAAGGAGGGAAGATGTATGAACATTTCTGTTGAGCCAAACCCCTTGTTTTTGTCAGAAAGGCAAGTCAGGAAATGTTTGACCTGCAGAAGTTCAGCCCCATTGACATCCCAAACAGGTCAGGAGTGAGGGAAGGAAAATAAGTACAGTCAGGAGGATAACAGCTGCCTCCCTCCTTTATTGTCCCCATGAGAGCAGCTCCCCACTCACTCTGCAGTGTCTGACAAGGCTCTGGGTGCTGCACTGGAGTGACAGCAGCATTTCCCTGACTTTCCTGGGACCGTCTGGGCTGTGAGAGTCACTGTGCCTCCCTGCCCTGGGGGCTTTGTGTTCCCAAGGGATTTGTCCTCACCCTAAAAGTGATGTTATCTGGAGGGAGGAAGGCTGCTTGGCTCCTGCAGAGGTGACACTGCTTGGCTCCTGCAGAGGTGACACACAACTGGGAGGCCTCAGCTGCACTTTGACGTGTGGTTCTATTGCTGCCAAGCTCCACGTTCATGCTTCATTCCCATCAGTGTTAAGTGTCTTACAAGTTTTTCAAACTCTTTCCAGAAACTACTGCATGCTGTATTAAATGCATGTCTATAGCTTAATTGAGAGGGAAAAAAAAAATCTGCATTCTGCTCTGAATTAAATTAGAGGCTTTTCTGTCAGGTTCATTTTACCAGTGTGCCTGCATCTCAAATCAGCCCACATAAGGAGGGTGAAGAGGAAGTGAACAGCTACTCCCTGATGCAGATCTCACTGAATATATGCAGCGGGGGCAACTCAAAGGTATCTAGCAGGCCCAGAATATTTCTCTTTGCATGTACTTTCAGAAGTGTGGGGGACTTAGGGAAGTGGCCCCTCACAACCTCCCTGACTTTCATGACACGGAAGTCAGGCTGATTGCAAATATCCCCTGAGAAGCTCACACCTTATGTAAAAGAGCTGGGTATCAGATGAGAAGGAACTTCATGAGACTTCAAAGTGAAACTTGCCCATTGAGCTTGTTCTGTGAGACAGAGCAATTCTTCCATCGAGTTTCCAGAGGCTGAGGAGTTTGTGGGATGGGGTGACGGGGTGGGGACACAAGGACAGGAAAATCAGGCTGCTGCAGGGCCCCTCACACACAGGCTGTGCCAGGCAGGCAGCACCTGTGGGGATATTGTGCCTCCATCCCTCATCCCTGGCCAATACCTCTGTCTCCAAAGGGCGTGGCACATCTCTTTGAGTGGCTCATGTGCAAATGTGCCTTGGTGGAGCATGGAGCAATTGGCCATGGAAAAGGTCATTCCAGCCAAGGAAACTTTCCAGTGAGACCCAAAAGGCTGGGACTGTTTTTCTGTTCTCCTCTCCTCCTTGGCATCACCAGGAAGAAAAGGTTACAGGCCTTTCCATTTTGCCTTCCCAGGACAGGAGGCAGCTGCAGGAATGATGCACCAGGTATCCATGTGGTACAAGGCCAGCACAGATCCATGGCCACAAAGGTGCCAGATTTTGTCCATGTGGGTTGTCTGGAGCACTCTACAGGTGCAGCCCCAACACTGTGGTCTCAGCATTGTTTTCTGGCCACTGAAGAATTATCTTCATGGGCTACATGTTCATTGAGTGGTAGAAACCAAATGAATGAGGTAACAAAAGACATGGGAAAACATGAGGAATCAATATTTCTAGGACTCTGAAGGTAGCAGCAGACCCACAGTGCACCACAATGAACAGCCACACTGGGGTTTGCCCTCTTTCCCCCAACACGAGCTGGACACAGGCAGGGCTGTGTTTGATTCCTCTAATCCAGTCCCCTCTGTGACTTCTGCAATGACTCTAACAGCATTCACTATTTTCCTAAGACAGGCCTAAGGAAGAGGGTATTAACAGGTAATAATTTTCCATTCTTAATTTCTGGTACTTAATTAAGTGCATGCCACAGTTCAATTTTGGTTCAGGTTTTAGAGTGCTGTATGATGATCCACTTATGGTCATAATTCACTTTAAACTGGGAAGCCTGAGAACAATCTGATTTTGGGCAGCCCAGCCTTAACTGGGCCTGTAAAACCAGTCCCAGGAAGAGAATAAGTCACATATATGACAGAAGCAGAGACATGTCTTCACAGACAAGCAACAGTAAGTTATGCTGATTTTAGTCAAACCTTCCTGGTCTCCTTTCTAAATTTTTCTATTCTAAACTGGCTAACTGGCTTTCCACTCAGACAAATGGACTAAGCCTGCAGCCTGCAGCAGCATTTGGGCAGAGTGAAAGCCAGGATTTTTTTTTTTTTTTTTTTTTTTTTTTTTTTTTTTTTTTTTTTTTTAATTAAGCCTCTTTGGTAAGTTTGGGGTAGCTCACTTTACAATTTGTATTCCCCTACTCATTTGAAGTTTGCCAGTAAAACTCAATCCCAACACAAAGAGAGACTAGAATAGCTGTCTTTTTATCAGAAAACCAGCATTTTCCATGTTTTCCCCAGCTTTAACTTCCCTCCTGCTTTCTCCCTCCTTTGAACTGTACAACTTACGTAGTCCTATGTACATCCACCACTATCATCTGCAGAGTAGTCAGAGCATACAGTTAATTTACCACTGCCAACTGCTTACTCTTGTTGTCATTAACAATCTTCATTTAATAAAAAGCTTTTATCAAAATTGGTTTTCCTGGAGTACTTTCATTTTTCCCAGAAAAGGCATTAAAATTAATTTGTTTTCACTCGGTCTGTACTACTGAGTGAATACAGCGAGGAACAAAAAAGATAAACATGTGAGAGAAACCCCAAAGAGAAGGTAATGTAGAAAGAAGCAATTGTGTTCTAAAGTAGATTGTATTATATTTTTTTTCCCATTTGAAGGAAAAACAAAATGATTGAAGACTGGTAGAAAACATCAAATTGCAGTGGTGGTTTGGTGCACAAGGAAGATGCTCCCCTTCCCCACAGCCCCCTGTGGCTTCTTTACTGGGGGAGGCAGAGGTGCAGAAAGACTTGACCTGAGGGTTTAGGGACAATTCACAGGATTTTCTGCTGGAAATGAATTGGACTCTACTGAACTCTGCATCTCACTGACCTTCCTCCAGCAGGGCTGCTGTTTCCATTGCATGTTTTTCACATGCAGCCTCTGCCCCTACTGCCTGAAACCTTGGAGTTTATTATTGATATCAGAGGGGATATTAAGACATTTCAACCATCCTGTTATGCAATGAGCCACAAAAACTGAACAGGAGATACCAATTCCTTCCTTCCTTCCTTCCTTCCTTCCTTCCTTCCTTCCTTCCTTCCTTCCTTCCTTCCTTCCTTCCTTCTCAAATGTCTGGCCAAAAAAAAAAAAAAATCCCAAAAAACAACAACAAACCAAAACAACAAAACAACCCGAAAATAATCTTCCCATAAATGACAGTTTTGGAAATCGGAACATTTTTGGCAAAATTCCAATTTAGAGAGTGAATTCTGCACAAATGCTCCCTGGGGACTGGACGGGGAGTCTCTCCCAGGCTTGCTCAGACTGAACACATCTCCCATGCTGTTCCACGAGCCTCTGTTTGGGGGGAGGAGGAATGACACATTATGGGAATTTCATGGTCTGATGCATCATAGAGTATGAAATATGGCAGGGGAGATCCACTCCATCCACGAGAATAAGGACATTGAGCAGCTGAAGTACAGCTCCTCTGAGACAGAGTGATGGCAGATCAGAACTGGAATATTTAGGTTTAAGCTATTTTATCCATAAACTAATTTTTCTGTAAAAAGCAGTCTAATTAAAAAAACAAAACAAAACCCAAAAACCCCCCCAAAAAAACCCATATCAATGAACACCTTTACCTAAAATGGAGGAACATAACATAGCACAGTTGCTGTTCTCTGGAACTGGCTTTGGAAGTGATCTGGAATGCATCCTCCCTTATTAACAAGGAAAATGTTACTTCCATTAAAGAAAGAAGCAACCCTTCCCCCCACCAGCCATCCGTGAGAAACTCTCACTGTATTTTCTGTTTGAAATTTAAATTCTTGCATAATACCACCCACTGTACAAAATGAATGTGATTAAAATGATGGTTTCTCTAATTTTCAATTAAAATATATTTGAAATGTTTACCTTTCCACACTAAATGCAAATGCAGATGTGTAGTACAGCGCTGGGAAACCAGGAGGTGGAAATCCACTGACCCAGTTTCCCCATCCCAGTGGACTAAAATGCAAAAAAACCCAACCAAACAAAAAGCTGTAAAAGCATCCCACCTCCCCCTCCCCCAAGCCTGACGGGGCCCCAGAGTAAAATGTGCTGTGTAAAAGTCACAAAACGAAAAACATTAAAAATTAATTGGTGCAGAAAATGTCAAATGAGGTGGGATTTGCCCCATCTGTGACCCCAGTTCCAGAGGGATGTGGGGGCACCACGTCCAGTGGGGTCACTGCTCCTCACCAGGTGGGAGACAGCAAGGGGACAAGGCAAAGCTTTGGGCCTGAGGTCAATTTTGATATAATTTTAGGTTGAAAAAGACCTCTGACATCATCAAGTTTGACTTCTGACCAAACGCCCCCTTGTAACCCAGACATAAGGTCACCCTTGAGCCTCCTTTTCTCCAAATTCTGAGAGATTCATGAGGAAAATGGCCATTAATCCTGAAAAACTGAAGAAGCTGATTTAGCGTGTGCTAGTATTTAATATGTATTTAGCATTCAGTAAATAATGATGTGTAATAAATATTATATAAATATATGTTATATATATTCTATATTATTATAGTACATTTATATATTATGTTTTATATTATAATAAAAACTATATAAATTATATTTAGATAATATTTAGACATATTCTATAATTATACTTATTAATTATTTTTATATACATTAATAAGAATGGATTTATTTCTACTTTGCTACTGCTGACTCTGGGCCCATCCTGGGGCACCCTGAGGGGCTCCTGCAGAAGAAAGCCGGGTCCTGCCTGCAGCCCCTGGGCCCTATCCCGGGATGGAGTGGGTTGGGATGAGCGGGTCAAGATGGAGAGGTTCAGGATGGACAATTTGGGATGGAGCGGTTCAGGATGAGTGGTTTGGGATGGAGAGGTTCGGGATGAACAATTTGGGATAAGCAGGTCTGGATGGAGAAGTTTGGGATGAACAATTTGGGATGAACAGTTTGGGATAAGCAGGTCAGGCTGGAGAGGTTCAGGATGGAGAAGTTCGGGATGAACAATTTGGGTTGAACAATTTGGGATGAGCGGTTTGGGTTGAGCGGGTCAGAATGAACAATTTGGGATGAGCAGTGTGGGATGAGCAGATCAGGACGGAGAGGTTCGGGATGAACAATTTGGGATGGAGAAGTTCGGGATGAATAATTTGGGATGATTGGGTTGGGATGGAGAGGTTCGGGATAACCAATTTGGGATGAGCGGTTCGGGATGGAGAGGTTCGGGATGAACAATTCGGCACGAACAATTGGGAATGAGCGGTTCAGGATGGAGAAGTTCGGGATGAATAATTTGGGATGATTGGGTCGGGATGGAGAGGTTCGGGATAAACAATTTGGGATGAGCGGGTTGAGATGGAGAGGTTTGGGATGGAGAGGTTCGGGATGAACAATTGGGGATGAGCAGTTCGGGATGGAGAGGTTCGGGATGAATAATTTGGGATGATTGGGTTGGGATGGAGAGGTTCGGGATAAACAATTTGGGATGAGCGGGTTGAGATGGAGAGGTTTGGGACGGAGAGGTTCGGGATGAACAATTTGGGATGAACAATTTGGGACGGAGAGGTTCGGGATGAGTGGTTCGGGATGAGCGGTTCGGGATGGAGAGGCTCGGGATGAACAATTTTTGATGAACAATTTGGGATGAGCGGGTCGGGATGAACAATTTGGGATGGAGAGGCTCGGGATGAACAATTTGGGATGAACAATTTGGGATGGAGAGGTTCAGGATGAACAGTTCGGGATGAAGAATTCGGGATGAACAATTCGGGACGAGCTGCTCGTGCTCATCCGCGCGGTCGCCTCGCGCCTCTCCCCGCCCCGTGACGTCACGGCGGCATGACGTCAGCGCCGCGCGGTCTCCGGGCAGCAGCGGCAGTAGTGGCGGTTGCGGTTGAGGCTGAGGGGCGGCCATGGCGCTGCCGCTGCTGCCCGGCTTCTCCCGCCGCCGCAACGTGAGTGACCGCCCGGGCAGAGCCTCCTGCCCGCCCCGCCGCCCTGCCCGGAGCCCCGGGGGCCGTTCCTGCCGGTCCCGGGCGTGGCGGGGCCGTTCCTGCCGGCCCCGGCGGTGCGGGCGAGGCGCCCCCGGGTGCGCTGGGCTCCCCCGGCCTGGGCCGCGCCGTGACGGGGCTGTGCGGCAGGGCGGGAGGAGCTGAGGATAAAACTGCGCCGGGGGAGGTTTAGGCTGGGCAGCAGAAGGAGTTTATTCACAGAAAGGCTGATCAGACATCGGAATGGGCTGCCCGGGGAGGCGGTGGAGTCGCCGTCCCTGGAGGTGTCTATGGAGAGGCTGGAGGTGGCACTGGGTGCCCTGGTCTGGGTGACACAGCGGGGGTCGGTCACAGGCTGGACTCGATGGTCTCGGAGATCTTTTCCAACCTCACTGATCTGTGATCTGGCAACTGCTTTGGAGCAGTCGGAGCTCTTGTTGCAGCTCTTAGAACAAAACAAGGAGAGACAGATACCCTATACATAAACCAGAAAGGCTTTGCAGGGAGGGCAGTGACAGGGATGCCGATGTGCTGTTTCAGGGTTGTCAATACTATTAATGCAGGCTAAATAGACAAGATGGTAATTTTACACAGCAAACAAAAGAGAAGGCTGCCATCACTACTACAGAATTTTTTCATCAAGGATATCTAGGAATTAATTAGCTGAATACACTGTATTTGAAGCAGTGGGGGGGGATAAGTGTAGAGTGCACAGCACACTAGCTTGGTGCCTTCAGGAGGCAAATGAAACAGTGTATTTTACCATTCTGAATAATGTTAATTATTCTTAATACCTGGAGGAGAATCTGTTGTTTTCACACTATAAGCATGTTGTGGCCAAGGTTGCCCACAGAACACACCAATACCCCATTGCTGGGAGTGTTCAGGGCCAGGTTGGGTGCAACCTGGTCTAGTGGAAGGTGTCCCTATACATGAAAAGGGGGTGGGAATTGTATGATCTTTAAGGTCTCTAAAAACACAGGCCATTCTTTGACTCTATGATAAACACAAGACAGACACAAAGCTGCTCAGGTACAGGGAGCATGAAATTCTGTAGAAATACAAGGACTCCCGGCCTCTCTCTGTGTGCCAGCACTGCACAGGTGTGTGCAAACACAGAACCTCTTGCAAACCCAGCCTAAAGACAGTGAGGATCTTTCAGACATCTTCTTCCCTGAAAACAGCTGGATGCTGTTGTTTTGGAAGGGGGATAAAAAGAAGGTCTGGTGGTGAATTCTCAGCCTCTTGCTGAATTGAGATTTGTTTTGTTAAGGGCTGGTTGTGTGTATAACACTCGAGGTGGCTGCTGAGTGGGTGGATCAGCAGCCCTGGATGGGTGTGAGCCATTGGTACCTGCTGGGTGGAAGCAGAATAGCTCAGCTCAGGGATATCTGTGCCTTTATTGTTCTCCAAACTTCAGTTTAACTTAATTGATTTAACTTCACATGCTTGGGAAGAGTTACTGACAGAGAGTGTTGAACACCCTGTGCTGAAGGGCACACAGTGAGTACATTATGAGAACTAAAGGTGTGAAAGCTGTCACAAAGTGCCACGAGACAACATTATAAAACTGTGGTTAGACCCTTGTTAGGGCTCCAGATTGCTCTTTTTGTCATCCTTGAGACAGTGGAGGTAATAATGACAACTCACCTGAGAGGGAACTGAGAGTAACATATTTAAAGGAAAAAAAAGATGTCACTACAATAGATAAATTGAGAAGGAAGAAAGTGTTTCCACCTGTCAGGACTGTGAGCATCAGCATCAACACCTCTTATTGCACAGGAACAACAGTGGCAAAGCATTCCCTGAAGAAGGATACACAGGGGAGAGGGGATTGTTTTTCCTGTCAGCCCTTGGTTTATAATTATGGGTATTAATTCCACTCATTACTGTTCAAGCTTCTGGTGAAATTCTCTTGCCTGTGCTCCTAATGCTTCCACCTGCCTCATCCATAGACCCCTAAAAGGCATGGAAGGGGAGTACATGTGTGTTCTGTCTACCTTGGATGTGTTTGATAAGGTGGCTGGGCTGCCTCCAGGAAATCAGAGCTTTAAGGCAGTGTTCAAAATCAAAATTACAGTAGTTTGTGTACACAGAAGTCCTTTCATCAAAGAAACCCCTTCACCTCTTTTAAAACAAGTCCACAGATCAGCTCCTCATCAGCAGTGCTTGTGTTTTTTGTTTGTGTGTGATGAGGAGATCCAACAATACAGGTAATCTGAGCATGTGGTGGAAACACAGCATGTAAAAGGTTTGCTCTGTTACTGCAAGAAAAAGTTTGTGCATTTGAAGCCTGGACTGTGTCAGAGATGGCCCTGGTTACAACACAAGTTCTCCTTTTATTAGTGTTCCTCATTTGCTTGCTGTTCTGAAAAGCAGCTGCTCTTTCTGATACTGGATCGATGTCCTTGCCTGTGTCAGCAGCTAAGGAGGAGGGTGAGAAACACGTGTTCATGTGGGTCACATTTGCCAGGTGCTGGCTGGCTGCTGTATTTTCTTGCCTGATGTTTGAAATCTCTCTCAGAGAGAAAATTCTGTGCAACAAATTCTCCATGATTTCTTAAAAAATCGGCCAATAAGTTTATAGATCTCAAGCGGAAACTGCATCCTTGAAAAACTGCAGAAAATTCTGTCTAGAACTTTAGTGGCACAGCAGAAACTCCACATCTTCCTTGTTTATTGCAGAAACTTGGAATTGCCCTCAGCTGTGCTGCTGTGGCTGTCTCTGTTTCCTGCCTGAAATATTGTCTGCTGCTCTGTAACCCACAAAACAGGACATTAGTTTTTCTTGATCAAGAACATTTGACAAACTCTTTATAAGTAAATGTGCCGGCTGTCCTTTCTTCTTTCCCTGGCCATCTTTCCCTGAACCGCTTCCACCACCTCCTGCCCCTCAGCCCTGCTCCCCCAGATCTCTGTGTGTTCACAACCCCCAAACCCAAATCTTCCTGTGGCTGCATTTTGGGCCCTTTCCTTTTTCCATCTGTTGTCTTCTCCCAGGCCAGAATCACAGAATGGTTTGGGCTGGAAGAGACCTTTAAACATCATCCAGGCCAATCCCCCTGCCATGAGCAGAACACCTTCCACCAGATGAGGCTACTCAGGGCAACCTGACCTTGAATGTTTCCAGGAATGGGGCATCCACCACTTCTCTGGGCAACCTGTCCCAGCATTTCACCACCCTCATTGTTAGAAATTTCCTTCTTACACCTAGACTGCACCAGCTCTTTTTTCACTTAAAACTAGAACCCCTTGTCCTGTTGCAACAGGCTTTGCTAAAAAATCCCTATTGTTCTTATACTCTCCCTTAAAGAGAGGCCACAATAAGGTTTCCCTGGATTCTTCTCTTCTCTGGGCTGAATAACCCCACCTCTCCCAGCCTGTCCTTATAGGAGAGGTGCTCCTTATAGGAGTGGTGCTCCAGCCCCCTGCTAATTTTTCTGGCCCTCCTCTGGCCCTGCTGCCGTAGATCCCATACCTTTCCTGTACTGATCCACACTGCTGGTGTTGCTACACCTTGTTTTGTGATGTTTTTAGAGTGGCACCAGAGTTGCTGGCAGCAATGTCTTAGGGTGTTCCTCCTTTGCCAGCAGCACTTAAGCCCTGAGCATCCTGAGACCTCTGCAGCAAGCAGGGGGTGACAAAAAAGTTGGAAATCAGCCAGTTGAATTTGACTTGCAGTGTGTAGTGTTTGCATTTATTTCTGTCACTTAGCTGAGGCAGCCAGGAGACTTTATCAGCAGCCTGGAATAGTTCAGAGATGCCACAGTTCATTCTGATACAGGCTTTGGGCAGGACATCCAGGGTGCAGCTGCTGCTCTCAAGCTGGGAATTACAGACGGATACTGGGTACAGAACTGTCCTGCCGTAGCTTATCCCTGTGGGACTGAGTTAAAAACGTGGCTTCTAAGAGCCCACTGAGGGCTCTCCCATCACTCCAACTGCTGTGCTGGGAGATTCCCAGCTGTGTTTGGTTCAGCTGGAATGTGCAGCCCCCTGGGGAGTTTGCTGTGACTCTGTTAGAGGGGAAGATGGAGTGAGCACAAGGCAGCGTTCCCGAGGACTGCAGGGGCTGAGTTTGCAAAGCCAAGAGCTGCAGTCAGAGGACCCTGACCTTTGTATTAGTCACTATTGAGTGGATCCTCAGTATTTTTCAGGCTCACAGCACAGAAAACGTCCAGCTTTGTTCAGCAGATCCACAGCCTGTTCAGCTGAGCTGCATTAGCACAGCAGACACATTCAAGCTCTTTCCCTGCTCTCTAAAAGGTTTCTGTTAGAAGTCATTCAATGTGGAGGTAGAATGATGTTCTGTCACTATTTTAGGCCAGATGTGGACTGAGTTCATTAGCTGAAGTTTCCAAAATGTGATTTTTCTCTTTTGTGATCCTCAATTATAACAAAACTTCTTAAACTTTCTGGTTTTGTTGTTGTTGTCCTGGATTTTTTTTTTTTTTTTTTTTTTTTTTTTTTTTTTTTTTTTTTTTTTAAGCAATAACTGTATAGATTTTGAGAAGAGATTGTTTTGTCTATGGATCTAGATGCTTTTTAGAAGAAGGGGATAAGTAATTAATTATGCGATTAGGAATCTAAAATAGGCTTTTTGTCAAACTCTAAAAAGTTACAGGAATGACACAAAAGATTCCTAACAGAATTGAAGCTGTTTTATCATGTATTTTTGATGTCAAATTTTAAGGATATTGTGATTTTAGCACCAAATTCTGGGAATAACAGCAGGGTCAGACCTGGATTACTTTGATGAACACTTTGCCATACTTTTGCTGCTAAACCTCAAAAATACATGAACAGCAAATGCTTCTAGAGGAAGTTTTGAGGTTATGAAAAGCTTTCCTTTGCTCAGGAAAACTGCCACCCTCACTGTGCTTCACTAACTGTGCTTTTCTCCCTAACACATGCTTAGGTAATAGAGAGAAAATAGTTAAATACTTGCTGTGCCAGAAAGTGGATCTGTTCTGCAGCACCTTCAGTATAAATCAGATGTTTCTGCCTAGAAAATCCCCTTTTAAAATTCAGCTTGACTCTAGTTACTGTACATTTGAACTGATGAATGCAGAAAGCTCCCTTCCTTTCTGACTTCTCCCCAGCTCTTTCTCAGCTTACAGAGAAACAAAAATATTTAAGAAAGAAACAAAAGAAGACAGGGAAGTTCAGTAGCACCCAAAGGAGAGAGAAGAAACCATCCCAAGTGCAGATGTGTCACAAAGCAGGTGCCAGCCCCTGTCAGTGCCTGGCTGTTCCAGATTCCAGGAGAGCACCTGTCCTTACTTCCTGTGGGAGAGGTGGGATGACCACATGAAGCTCTGCTCCTGATGCTCACACTGAAGCACGTTTTATATCACAGCTCACAAAACTGTGCTGATCTAAAATATTTAATTTTAACATCGTTCCTGCAAGTGTGTCTATTTAAATTCCTGGCTTGAGCAGTGCTTTGGAAGGGGGGACCCATGAGCTCCTTGTCTGCATACAAGGATTTCCTTTTATTGATTTTCTCTTTTATTCAGTAACTCTTGTTCTTGAGTTATGTCCTAAGGAGTAAATTTCCATTTCCTTTGTATTATTCTTTAAATTATGATACTTTCTGCATGTTCTTTTATCTACCTTTGTTCAAAACACTGCTTACCTTAAAGTATCTTCTTTGGGGATGTGCTTCCATAGCTCTGATTGCTTCTGACCCCAGTATGTGAACCTTATTCCTTTGCAATAACTGTTTCAAAGGGGACTGTCTAGCTCAGCTTTTTAAAACCTAAGCAAGGGTATAGCCATTGATTTGATAATCATGGTATTAAAAATAATGATTTGTAAAAATAGTAAGTATTCTTTTTCATACTGCTATCCTTGCAAAAGTGGTATGCTAAAGGATTTTCAGCAAGGTTACACTAAAGCAATGATTGGGCTGTTTGTGTCAGCAGCGCTCTGTCTTGTGCCATTGGATTTGGAGCACCTGGGAGCAGGTGAACAGTTCAGACTGTGACCCCAAAGTGCAGGAGTTCCTACAGAGCAGTGTTGATAGTTCTGTGCCGTGGGGCTGGTTCCCTGCCTTTCACATTCCTGACTCTTTCATACTGGCAGAATGAAATAACTGCTTGAGTACATTCAGGTTTTGCAGTTTCACTGCTTGCACTTGTTCCCAGAATTGCTCTGCTGGGTGTATGTTACATTATCTTGGAGCACTTGAATGTTGCCATCATGAAAAAGGATTATTTGCACCATTTTTTTGATTTATGATATTAACTTAGAACTGTCTACACCTGTTGGGGGACTAGTGTTTTACACATATGCATGTGATAATCAGTTATGCCCAGTTTTCCAAATGGAGTGGGGAGGCAATTTTGTCCTCCTGCTGCTTTACTGACATCCTGCTCTGATGCTGCTGTGAAAAATTTTGCTGCCCAGCCTTTTCCTCTACCTTTGCTTTTCTCCCCCATAACATCACTTCCTCCCACTTCAGCCTCCTCTTCCCTCATGTTCCCCCAGTCCCAGGCCAAGGGAGGGCACAGCTCTGATGGCCTCTCTCTCCCCTTTATGGGTGTGCCAGGGTGCAGGGGGCCCTCTCTGCTTCCCCAGATAAAATATTTTCAGGATTTGAGAGGGCGAGAAAGGGAAGGATAGCAGAGTGAGAAGAGCTAACAAGTCAGGATTGCTGCTCATGGAAGGCAGTTGAGTTTTCTGTTGGCATTTCCTATTTCCCTGTCCTCTTCCGTGGGACTGATGTGTGGGGTCATTAGGGGATTGCTGCCCAAGCCCAGCTCACAGCAGCTGCCTCCATTGGAGGGAACTGGCCAGCAAAGCAGGCAGCTCATTAGGAGGGACATTCCCAGAGACAGGAGTGATGTTTGTGTGAGCCCAGAAGCTTTTCTGTGTCACTTGAAGACTGGCTCCAGCCCCAGCCAAGAAATTTGAGTGGGCAAGATGGTTTTCTTTGCTGTTGGTTGTTCCTATATTTTGAAACACTCCATCTTTAATTGCCTGAAAAATTAGTAATAATACGGAGGAATCACTGTAGAGACCTTTTGAAATACTCCCAGATAGAATGAATGTCTGCCTTTTGATTCAGGTCCAGCCTCCCAAAATTCAAGTATATTCACTGGTACAGAGGAATTTATTTTGCACCCAAGGATGCAAATGTAAATAAGATCTTTGACATGAATAACGAGAGCAGGCTGTTCTCTGGGTGCTGCTGAACTATTTCCATTTGTCCTCTGAGGAGCTGTAGGAAAGGCCTTTCCCCTTTACCTTTTACAACAGTTCTTGGGGGTGACTTGATTCTTTCTCTACCCTGTACCTCAATCCTTATTGCAGGGAAGGAGTGTGGGGGGTAAATATCTGGTACTGTCCAGTCTCTCAGCCTAGGTAAATTACTGGAATATTATTCCATTTTTTCTATAAGACTGGCAAATGGACCACTGAAAAATGTCACTTCACTTGCAGCATTCCAGTTGTTAAGAGTCTGTATTAAACTAAATATAAAGAAACTTTTGCATGATTAATCCTCATTCCTGGATGGTCAGCTACAAACACACAGAAAATTTTTTTTTCTTATGCACTTTTGACAGATTGGGGGAGAAAGGTTCCACAGATCACAGCTCTGTGGTTTCAACAATGATGTTCCTATGCTGTTCGAAGATAAACGTGGAATAGGAGGTGAACTGTTACCTGGTCAGACCGTGAAAATTACCAACAGTGTGTTTCCTGAGGCAATGGGAAGAAGCAGTGCTCCTTCTTGGATAGCATTTGACAAGCAGGTGTGTAGAAATCCTTTTTTTTTTTTTTTTTCTTTTGGTGAATAGCTACAATATGACAGAGTATAACAATGAAATTCCATTAGTCAGATATTTCAGATTATTTTGTGCATGCAAAAAAAGCTCCTAGACAGACAAAAAGAGTGGTAGTGGATATTTTTTATTATATTAATATATTGGACAATTAATAAAAACATGTCATGCCATACAGCAGCATATAAAAATGTTTCTGTATTGGGATACATCTCCTACAGGATTTAACAAGACTAAGGGAGTGGGCAGCATATTCCTTTTTAGTAAAAATGATGACAGTAAGGGAAGTATTTGGCAACCTGGTAAGAATGAATGTAAGGTAAACTCCAGTCTGGGAAAAGGTGTGCATGGGCACTTGGGAATTATTAAACTCAGTGGAGTGCTACATGCTTGGGATTCACTCATGCCATCATACTTGTGTGCTCAAACTCCTGTTGACTTCTGGACTCCTGTATGATTTGCTATTGTGTAATTGAGTATGTGTGATACAGACACAGGAATTTAAGATTAAGGTGGGAGGTTTTTTGTTTATTTGTTTTTGTTTGGTTGTTTTTTTGTTTTGCTTTGGGGTTTTTTGCAAGGATGTAGTGACACCTTTCAAGTTAGAGGGTTACCAAATAACTGTAACCTGTGATGACGGGAATTTTGTAGCACACTTTGTTGCTTGCCCTGTTTAAATCCACATTTAATTCTACTTAGAGATGTTTTATTTCTAAAGCAAAAAAGCCTACAATCAGGGAAGGAAAATGATCCAGAAAAAGGAATCATTCAGCAGATCACAGAATGTTGCATGACTAAATGATTACGGTATTTAAATATTGGGAAGAAAGGCAAATCTTGTAATTTTTGCTTTAAAAGAGAAGCCATGCAGGTAATTGGAGTACAATTACACATTCATCTTTGGCAGAGCAGAACTACAACAAGAAAATGTAAGGTTTGAACAGCTCACATGCCTTTGGTTGGCTTTGCCTCTGAGCTCCCTGGTATTGCTCACAAGGCAATGTGCTTGGGGGTGACCTGCTCCAGTGTGCCCAGGTGTTAAAGCTTCAGCCAGACCTGGACTTGCTTTTCCTGCTCCCTTCTTGGAGTAAGGAAGGGTGTATTGCCTCCTCAGGCGTTGGATCAAAGTCTGTGCAATCAAGGGGTTCAGTGGGAGGCACAGGGAACTTCCAGTGAGCATCCATCAGGTCCTGGCCTTGGCTGGGGAGAGGAACTTGCTGGCCTTTGGCCATTCCTGATCTAATCCATATGTGCATCCACAGGGCAGTCCAGGACAGGAGTTTGCAGGTTCAGGACTGGCCTCTGGAGGGCTCATGTGTTTGTATTAATGGCAGATTGTTACAGGGTACTTACTGTCCAACTAATTCAGCTTCCCCAGTTCAGAGCCTGGAATGCTGCTGTGTCCTCCAGTGCTGCAGTTTAGGGCTCAGCAGAATGCACTCAATGAAAAATGGTTTGAGTAGGTGTTTATCTTTTGAAATGTAAGCTGCTTTCTTACCACTATGGCTGCTAACTTTCAATAGTGCCATAGTAATTGGAAGAAGGACAGGCATAAAACTTCATGATTAAGTAGGCTGAGAAGTAGTCTTTTTTAATTTCACTTGCCTAATAAGAAGCAGGTGTAAATTTAATTTTTCTACAATTAAGGACACACATAAGGCCTTCTGGGCTTGAAATTATGTTTGTAATTTGACTACCACAGGTGCCAGGGAAACTTTGTGGCACTTTGCAAAGTGCTACAGAGTTTATTTGTTATTTTTCATTTTTAGTTTTCATAGGTAAGATTTAATTCTTTAAGGAGTGGGATAGGAACTTTCTAGTTCTGTACTGCAGATGACACTCAAGTTGGGAAGTGTTACTTTTGAGTATTTTTAAGATTAACTTTTCTCCAAAGTGAAAAGTAAGTCATCTTCCTTTCTGTTCCTTCCCCTCCTCACGCTTCCCAAGTCATCTGCTTTGATCTGCAAAATTACAGTTGGCTGCTGCAGATATTTCAGTCACACACTAGGATGTTGATAAGGGTATAAAGAGAATAAAGTGTGAGTGCAAAAGAACCTGCACAAACTCCTCAAATGGAATAAACCAGGGCATAAGTGTATGCTCAGAGAAAGAAATAAATCCAGTGTATTAAGGATGTGATTGAGCTTGGAGTTCTGTGCAAACAGACTGCTTTGCCTGGCTGGTGTCTCATGAGACAGCTGTTCTCAGAAGAGATCACTGACAAAATTAAGAACAATTAGTAATGAAAGAGAGCTCTTGAACAGTATGTTCATCAAATGTCCCTATTCTAGTGGGACTGGCAGAACAGGGACAAGAGGGTGCAGAAGTTTCTGTGTTTCTGGTGATTTTGTGGCTTATCAGCAGCTGGGTGAGGGATGAAATTCTTATCCTTGTCAGCTGAAGCCCAGGATGTTCAGACCGGGATACAATGGTTCCACCACAGTACCTTTGAAGTCCCCTGGAGTGTTCAAGAGATTGATACAGGGCTCCTGGTCACTCCAGAGCAGTAGCTGGAGGCCAGGCAGGATCATTTGGTCACCAAAAATGGCACTACTCTACACCAGTGTTCAGACAATTGGAAGGAGGAAGAGATGCTGAAGGTTGATAGTTTGTGTTGCCTGTTGTATATCAGATGTTTTGTCCAGTTTTTTTGTGTTTTATACATGAAACAGTGAAATCCACAGTTAAAAAATGTGGACAAGTATTAATTTTTGTATTTTCAAATCTGTAGGTTGCTCAGAAACTTGCATGTTGTACTAATTAAACAAACTATAACTGAGTTTTCTAGATTCCTTTGTGTGAAGATCTAATGCCATCAGGTTTAACAGGTAATGGTTATGTCATTTGATTATAATTTAAATTTTATTTCTCTAGTGGTGGAGGGTCACAGTGCAGGAGAGTTGATGCCAAAAGTGTGTCTGTCATACTGTTCAATGGTTGCTGAAAATCAGTAGGATCTGAGCCTTGGAAATAATTTCTGGAAACAGAATTATTCTCATTTTGCATTTACCCTACCTGAGGGAAGGGAATGTGGCTGAGAGATCTGGGCATGACACAGGGTGTCTGTTGTTGTGTTCTCCTGGGCAAGCTCCTAATTCTCTCTTCCCAGATGTAGAAAAGGAGGTTGTTCTTGTCTATGAGGTGTTATAAAATCTCTGTCTTCAGTACTCGTGGAGGTACTTTGAGATTCCCAAAGATATGTGCAAAAGGAGTACAGACTATTAACCAGTGTGTTCTCTCATGCAGGGAACTCAGCCAGCTTACTAGATTTCAAACATTTCCAACCCATGGTCTGGAATATAGGGAACAGCTAAATTGTCTTTTTTTTTTTTTTTTTTTTTCCCAATGCTTCAGGTTTTCTGATCAATCAAAAGTAAAGGTAGTTGCATTTATTAAATATAACCAGCGTGGACAATAAAGTATAAATTAACAGTGATTTGACCCAAATGTTTTGGGGGAGACAGGATGGAAACCTGTTTAATTAATGCTTTCCTGCACATACTTACCAAAGCAAGCTAGATAATGCACTAGAAAGTAGATACATCTTTCATGTTCCCTTAACATTGGTGTTGGTGGTTAAAAACTAATAACAAGAAGTGCAAAATTTGTGTAAGGGTGTCTGAGTTGGATCTGGGATTTCCAGATATGAGGGGCAGTGAGCGCCTACCCCGTGAAGGTGTGGGTTTTTTTTTTTCATTATTGCTATTACAAGAGACTGTCAAAAGAAGTTGCTGCACTCAGTGAGATTTCCCCACTCACTGAACTGCAGAGCCAGGGAAGTTTTTGAAATGCCAATATTGCACAGCTATAAATGCCTCCTGAAAAATGTAGTTTTTCTCTGATAGTCTTCAGAACCGTTTGAACCCTTGCAGGATCTGCTTAAAAAGAACTTTTGCCACTTGCCTTGATGGTAAAGCCATTGCTGTCATCATGCACTATATTTTCTAGTAATTCATAGAATAGCAGTCTAAAATTTGCTTCAACATCTAGGCAGCTCATTGTGTTATCAGAAATGCTTTGTTTGGAAGGTTTTCCAAGCAACCTGCTGATAGTTTTGTATTTGATTTATTTCTTTGCTTTAGAGTTTCATCTCTGCTTAGATGTTGTGATAATAAAAACGCCAAGGGAAGAATTTTAAATTTATGTGCTTTAATGTGGATTTCTGTTCTTACATTTCTGAGAAATAAATCTACCTTCTGAAATCCATACATTTAGTTACTTACAACCTATACAAGCTTATTTGACATGTTTTGCAAAAGTGTTAGAGATTTTGCTGCTTTATATTTATTCATTGTTTTTAATAGGTGTTGAAATTTGATGCCTATTTTGATGAAGAAGTGCCTGAAAAACATCAGGAGCCTTATAGAATCAGACACTGTAACATATATTACTTCCTTGAAGATGATACAATTCAAGTGACTGAGCCTGTAGTGAAAAATAGTGGCATAAATCAAGGTATCTGTTTTTATTGGCTCCCTTTTTTCTCCCGTTTGTATCTCTTCAGTACAATCTTGGTCCATTCCAAAGGGTATAAAATGTGTCTTATAGTTAAAATGGGGTGTAAATGCACAGGTGTAATTGTCTTTTTTTTTTTTTTTTTGTTACAGCTCATGATGTGAACTTTTTAATTGTCTTAGTTTCTCAAGATGTGGCTTTTGTAAGGGTGAATCCTTTCCCCTACTTAAACATACAGATTTTTTCTCTAATATAGTAGTTTGAAATCATATGGTGGTGAGGTCTTTGTCAGTGTTGTGTCACTCCTGCAAAAGCAATTTGTGTTCTAGGTCTCCATTCCTGAGCCTGGCTCCTCCCATCTTGGCACTGATAGGGAGTTCTGTGGCAGCAGCTCTGGAATTGTTCATGAGCTACTGCAAGGTCTCTGCCATTATTGGAGACAAGAGTCTTCTGTGCCTCTGGCTTTTGCTTCTTTTATCATTAAAATGCCCTCGGCACAGTAATTCTTCCTTGATGCCTCTGAAGTTGAGAAGCTGCCTTGTCTCAGTGTCACTGCACTGGGACCAGCCTGAGGACTTCAGGAGGAGGGTTTAACTGTTCTGATTTACTAGGGCATTATTGGACCTGATTTATATTAAGAAAATGTGATCCAGCAGTCAACATCCTGTTGCAGAGGGGGAACACAGCTGCTGCTTCTTGGTGTTTATGGGTCACTGCCAGAATTAAAAGTTTTCAAGGGATATAATCCAGAGAAGCAGGATGTCTTGGGATGACTGCACCTCCCAGTCCCCAAAGATGTTTTGTACATTTTATATGTTCTTAGCACAAAATAAGTTAACCATTTAACTACCCTATTCCCAGATCAGCAGATGCTATCAATTTCTCTGTCTACAGAGTAAGATATAATTTAAAGGTCTTATGTGCATCATTTCTGATAGAACAAGGATAAAATTGCCTGTGAATCTCTTAAACTGGTATTTCAGACACTGCTGTCCCTGTGTTGTATAGTTTTTGCCAGAAGTTTTGTAGGCTTATCAGCAGGGACTGATTTTGGATTTTGAAACCTCATTCTACTCCTACCTGGGCAAGTGGTTTTTCATGTGAAGAAAAGCATGTTGGGGCTTTTTCCCTTGCCCCTGCCCTGCACCCATATGTAAAACATGGGAGACATCATTGGGTTTAGGTTTTCATTGACTTGTGTGCCCCAAGGGTGGGAGCAGCTGCTTCTGGGGTTTGTGGCTTAGAAGAAATGTCCACTGACAAAGGAAGTACAAAGTGTCAGAGGTGATGCCTTTGAGAGAGAAGGTGGAAGCCAGATTCTTTAGGGCAGGATAAAGCAAATTCAAAGCAGATTCCTTTGAAGGAGTTATTTTCATTGTCTTTGTACTATGGGTTGTGCAGGCTGCCTCTTCAGCCCTAATGTTCCTGGCAATCTAGTCCTGTTCCTTTGGTGACAGGAAGGCTACAATTTCCTCCTGTTTCCTTGGCTGTATCTTGTGTTGGAGTCACTTTAGATAATGGACCTAAAATTAACTGAATGGTATTAGAGAGAAACAAGAATTTGCTCAGTCTTCCATGAAAGGATGTTTTGAGATTATGTGAGTGCTTTATGTGGGATAAATAAATATATGCAACATATTTACCTGGTGGATTAAAAATAAGTGCTCCAGTATCTCTAAAGTGCACTTAATTTATTTGTCACTGGTGTCTGGGCTGGTAAGGAAGCTCTGTGTGTTGGTTGTGTTTAGGAAGGAGGAAAAACTGTAGGTTGAAAGGCCCAAGGACTATCTGGAATGTGTTTGGGCTTCACAGTTGATACATAGATAAGGGGCCTATACTTTTTCATAAACATCTACATAAATATTCTTGCTGTCCTAGGAATTACTAAGATGTAGAGTGAAAGAGGTGATGGAGACACCTATCAAAGCATTCTCTACTCACGTGCACTTGAGTTTGACTTCATGCACCATAACTAAAGACCAGTGACAAAGTTATTATGTTAAAAGCTCTAAATATTTGTTGTTGAATATATGCAAAAGCAATGTTTTTTATGAACATATACTAAATCCTTAACTGCTAATCTTACCATTTTCAATAAAGAATTGTGCCATTTCCTCTTTTATTATAATTCTATCTTGCATTGTTCAATTTTTTTAATCTTGCTTGGGAATTTCTGAGCTCAAGAACAGGAGTGTAACTGTCTGCATTGCAAAGTTGATAAACTGAAGCACAAAGGAATGAAAATCTTACCCATAATCATACAGAAAAGGTCATAACAGGGTAAGGAGCTGAACTGAACTGAAGTTCAGGATCTTGGCCATTATGCTGCTCTCTGCACATCTGCTGAAATACAACTTTTCAGTTAATTAAAATTCCAGAGATTTGTAGAGGAGAGTTCAGCTGTAGAAGAGCTTGGGTTGCTAAAGGGCAAACTGCACTGAACAAAAGAGCACAGGTGTGTGAAGAAAAAGGTGTGAGGACATCAGGAGCAGGATGGCCTCGGTCTGTGTGAAGAATTGGAGAGTTGCAGTGCCAGAAAAGGCATCATGTGAAGGAGGAACAGCAAAAACCAGTGATGGATAAAGTAGAATTGAACTGTTGAAGGCAGAAGGTGCTGGTCACCTTAACTTGGATGTTTGCCTTATCAAAAAAGATGTAAACCAGACAGCTGGGATGGCTGTTTTGGGGAGCCTGTGACAGGGTAGATCAATGGTAGATCTCATCTTGGCTGGTTAATGCCTTGAGGCCATGGGATTACCAATGCTTGTGCCATAAACCAGAAATGAATGGTCTGAATGGGTGTCCAGGAACGGTGAGATTGAAGAAATGCAGCAGTTTCCCATTATACCCTTGCTTGTGGTTTTGAGGAAAGATATTTGGAGAAGCTTACAGACTGCAGGAAGATCTAGTGAAGGAACAGTGGTGAAAGAAGTTAGAAGAATTTTTAAGTTCAATTATGATTTTACAAAACTAAAACAAATTGGCTTCAGAGAAAAAAAAAGCCAGAAAATGTGCTTTTACCTTTGATCAAAATCTCAGAGCAATGAAGTAAATGATCTGTGGGAAATGTTTCAGTGACTTTAGAAACTGCTTTATGAAATTTGCTGCTGTACTTGGACATGAATTTGGACTTACAAGGTTGCTACTAAATAACTGAAATTTAAACTTAATTTAATTTTGGATACTGCCTTGCTATTAGGAAAATATTAGAAACATTAGAAGAAATCTGTACTGAGGAGGGAATGCAGAGACTTTGAACTTGGGAAACCAGAATCAAAGCAAGAAACAGCAGGACAGTCACAGTGCACAAGGCCCAAGTCAAGATAAGGAGACAAGGACAGTAAACTTGACCACATAACAAACTCCAAATGCTTCTTCCACAGCCAGAATGATAATTACTCTTCCAGTATAAAAAAAAATTCTCCCATAGAGAGCCAGGCTACATATGGCAGTTGCAAGTGTTTTGTACATATAATTCCCAGTTAACAGGACTGTGGCTGGCTGATACTGTCTTATCAAAAGGTCACTTCTGTTCCCATGGGGTTGACTGTAGCTTCCAGTGCAATCCAGAGCCTGCAAGCCAGAGCAGAGTGGAGTATCTGGCTGCTTTCCCCAAGGTCAGCCAGCTGAAAAAGAAAGTGGAGCTGCCTCCTGGCTGGGTTCCCAAGGCCGCCTGGCTGAAGAGGAAAGTACAAGTGGGAAAGTGAAGTTGCATCAGCTCCTCCAATATAACAGATTATCTAAGAGTTTAAACCTCCCCCAAGGCCTTGAGATAATTGTGATTTTGCCATATTTGATAGTGGCCAAATAATGACCTTGCTGTGTTCTGGAAGGGTGGATAAGTGAATGTAAGAAGCCTCCTTGTTTATTGGGATGAACTTTGTGTTGCGGGAATAATAGTGGTGGCTTCTCTTCCTTTCTGTGTGAGCAAAGTGTGTACAGACTCCAGGTATAAGTCGTTCCTCTCCTCTCTCTAATGCACTGTTGAGCTGTGCAAAGTCAGAGAGCTGTGCTGAGCAAACTCTGGATGCCATTTAATTTCTTCTGCAGAGAAGAGAAGCAGCAGAGACCAAATAATTTTCTGCCCAGCTTCATTGTCAAAAGGCTTTCACTACTAGTGAGATCTCCTTAAACAGCTGGTAGGGTTGCCAGATAATCCAGAGCCCCAAGAGAAAAGAAGATATGCCAGAAATTATGGTGTGGGAGCTCAGTGCCACCACCACTCAGAGAAAAGCTGTACCTCAACTTCCTTTTCAAGAGCACAGTAGAGCAGAGCTTTAGTTTGACCAAATGCAAATATTTAAATCAACACTTGGTGAGGCAGTAGAATGTCATACTCAGTAGACTGACAACCAAAGAACTATCAGGAATACCAGTCCATCCTGGGCAACCTGAAAACTGCACATTCAGATGCTCCTTTAACAGCTTACAACAAATTTCTAGATGAAATTTATTATTTTCCAGAAGGAAGAACAATTTCAAAATGATGAGACCTAACCTCAGCTGATCAGGTTTTATTAAATTTCAAATTCAACATTATGAAATGTACCCTCTACAGGTGAACATGGGGCACAGTGATACCTAATAAAAGCAAAGGATTGCTAGAGATAATATCTTTACGAGACATTTTTGATTAGGAAAGAAATTCTTCTCCCTCAGAACAAAATGGGTGTGTGTGTTTCACCCTTAAAAGTGATGTGAAAAACAAGCTGAGGCTTATTCACCAAATCTGAGGTGAATATAATCTCTGAAAACACCTCATATTAGAAAATCATCAAGCATTGTATTTTAATTAAAGTGATTATTCAACAGGATTTGCATGCTCTACTTACCCCATTATCTGTTGATTGACCTAACAATTAGCCAAAATCAAGTAAAGTATTTTAAAGTATATGGTTTTGTTAAAGCTAGTGCAGTGCACTTTTACATCCCATTAAAATGTGCTACTTCTCACATTTTTTAACATCTTTCATGAGAGTACATTCTAAATAGGTGGTATAATATGCTTAAGCAGATAGAGGTTAAAGTTTATTTTACAATCAAAGGTCAGTAATCAGAATGTTGGATTTGGTACACGTGAAACATCAGGATGATGAATGGGTCTTAAATAATTATTTTAATGGGAACATAAAGTAAATCTGCTTTGTTGCTTTATTCCCCTATGAAAAAGTAAGGATATGCTTTCATTGTAGGAATTAGAACTTAACAAACAACTCTGATAATGTAGGAAAAAAAGGTATTTCATACAAATTAGTCCATAGGGAAATAAAGTGAAAAATAAAGAATTTCAATGGACTAACCTAGGAACAAAGCCCTTCAAACACCAAAGCAAGAACACAGCGATATCTTCCTTCCTTCTACTCTGCCTCTCTTTATCTGCTCTCTCCCCAGGCCCCCTTAAGTTGGTTCTAAAATTCCTGTAAGTTATTTCTAAAATATTCCTGGTATCCCTACATCCCTTCCTACTTAGGTTGGAAGGGATACCTTGAGATTGTCTACTCCATGCCCTTGCCCCAAGCAAAATCAGCTGGAGCCGATGCCCAGGGCCATTTTGGGTTTCAAGTATCTCTGAGAATGGAGACTATGAATAAGAAAATTTAAGTGTGTGAATTACTTTGTCAAAATTAAAATATCTTTTTTTTTTCCCCCCTCCTCTCTACTTCTCTCCTTTCTTTCTCTTTTGGGTAATGTTCTGTTAGACTGTGGGTTGTAAGGTCTTGGCTCTGTATTTTTGAGATGGATTCTTTGATTCAGACCAGCAATCAGCCCAACTCACCTCTCTTATCTCCACCTTCCATGTGCTCCTTAAGGAAGCTCAGTTCAACATCTCTGCCTCCATGCTTGATAAGTCATACTTTTTTTTTTTTTCCCCTGCTAAGGCATTTTTCTTCTCTAAACTTAGTTCTGTTGGGATCCTTAGAGCAAATATTTTTTACTCAATGAATTTATTCTGTTTTACAGGAACTATTGTTCGACGGCACCAGATTCCTCTTCCACCTCCTCATGAGGATCAGTTCTATACTATGTATCATTTCAATATCAACACAGAAGTAACCTTTTATGGCCGAAGATACAAGATTATAGATTGTGACCTGTATACAAAAAATTTCCTGAGGAAGATAGGGATCAGATTAAATCCTCCTGCATGCCGTCCAGACGACCCGTACACCACGGAGCGGGAACAGGTCAGGAGAGGCACCAGTAGTGAAAACTTAATTTGAATAAAACTTGATTTGAATGCATATTAGTTATATGTATTACATACATGATTTCTTTAATATCAAATAGAAAGTAGCTATTTCAACATAGTAAATCCCAAGAGAAAACTTGGATTTAAAAAATTTAGTATGTGGTTCGTTGTACTATATAAATCATTTTCTCTTGATGTGTTCACACATATCTTAAAACAGAATAAAAGTAATTAGGAAAAATAATATAAACCTTTCAATATTAAACTGAAAAAAAGTCTACCTATTACATGTAATTTATAATTTTGTTTGAGCTAATCTAGTGATAATAAACACTTTTAAAGTGTTTAAAGGAATAACTAATTGAAATTGCTGTTCCAGCCCACCCATGGCTTCCTGCAGACTCCTTTCTTCTATTCATATGTTATCTTTCATCTCTACCCCTACATATTTTTAACAGCTTTTTGCATGTTTAAAGCAATTCTGCCATACAGAACCAGTGTTCTGCAGTTTTAAGGCTTGCAAGGTTTTATTTGCCTCCTTCTTTTGTAAGTGTATGGGAATACATATACACAAACATACACACCTCCAGAAGTCTCACTCCCAGCTCCGGGATTGTATATGGATTCCGCTTTGCAGGATTTGTTGTTTTTTCTTTTTTTCCTCTGGGAGTAGTAATGGGAGTGATGTTGTCTGTTGTGGAATAATGACAAGTTTCTTTCAGTTTTGTTTTTCTTGATTAATATGAGTGCAAATGGCACTTGACCTGACTCTTAGGATTGTTGGCCCACAATATGCAGCCTGTGGTGACAGATCCAGCCTGGTCCTCTGAAAGCAGCAAATACCCCCTGTTTCTGTGGCATCCTTAGTGCTCCCAGTGAGAAAACTGCTGCAGGTCTCAGCAGCAGTAATGGAAGGAGACTATGACTGAGATGTGTAGGACAATTTCCATGTCTCTGAGGCACTCTCAGGCCAACAAGTTGCTTTCTCCTCATTCATGCTGCCAGACTTGTGCATTCCCCCAGTGAAAAGCAGCATTTGTAATACATCTGGTTGTGTGTTGTGGTGACTCAGCCTGGCCATGGGTTTCTTTTCCCTTACTCAGCCCCTGTGGGTAACAGCTGTGTCTATAAACACATGCTGAGTTGTCTTGATACTGTCAGACTGTGTCAACATTATGTATGGTACTGCATAACCCACTTACGTTTAATTTTTTTTATTTTTGTAACAACAAGCAAAACATTCAAGAATTGAGTATATTGGTCCCGAAAGAGAATGGAGAGGAGTAAAAGGTTTGAGAAATAAGAGCTTCAGAAGACAAAAAATTACTAAAATATATGTCTCCATGTTCTCAGTTGTTGAGGAATTCCAGAAAAGTTATTTAGCAGATTCTGGCTGCCTTATGCATTCGCTTTTCTGTGCGTAATTTGTGGAAGGTAATTTTTTTTTGATTGCTCTGGACTACTTTGAGCAAAATTAAATTGGTTTTCATTGAACTCCTAGTACATGGTCAGAAAATGAAGGTAGGAAGGAAGGTAAGGAATGGGATGGGATAGAAAATAAGGCCAGTGGAAAGTGCAGTAAACCATTTAGACACATATTTCACAGAATTACAGAATCATTTAAGTTAGAAAAGACCTCTGAGATTATCAAGTCCAACCTGTGACCAATCCCCACCTCATCACCCACACCAGAGCACTGAGTGTCACATCCAGGTGTTCCTTGAACACCTCCAGGGATGAGGCCTCCACCACTGCCCTGGGCATCCCCTTCCAATGCTTAAGAACTTTTTTCATGAAGAAATTCTTCCTGTATTGTTGGAGATGGTATTCCATGGATGATGATGGTATTACCTGGTTCTGTGGCTGTGTTTGGTTGTCTATTGCATCTTCAAGATCAGGAAGGAGGAAAGAGTGCACTGGGAAGATAAATAACTTGGTTCTGCTCCCCTTATTTTAAGATTTGATGCTCTCAAAGAATGGGCCTTTTCCACTAAGATTTTTAATTGTTGTCTAGTCAATGTCTGTCACCATTCTTCTTTGAAAGAAATTTTGTAGATGAGAAGGGTTATCTCATCCCTTTCAATGCACTTTGGACATGTGGATTTTGACTTAGGGGAAACACCCTGTTCAGGTCACCATTTATATATGGAAACAAACACAGTATAGAAATGCAGTCCTTGGACTGGATCATCATCCTGGGACCCAGTTTAACCCAGTGCTACTGGTTTTGCAGCAGCCATGACTGCAGGAATCACCTTGTCATAGGTCACATAACTGGAAAGTATCTTTAGTTGAACATTTGCTGTTCCTTATGGAATACACCTGTGGGTGTGTTTTGAGAGGAGTAAAAACATACCCAGTACCTGCCTACTGTGTAACATGAATCAAAAGTTAAAAATCTATGTTTTAAAGTTGAATGACAGAAAATACCAAAGGGAAAAGAATGAATTGAATCTTTACACCACTTTAGTTTAATAAGTCCAAGTGCCAAGTCCTGGATTTTGGCCACAAAACCCCCTGGAACGTTATAGGCTGGGGACAGAGTGGCTGGACAGTGCCCAGGCAGAAAGGGACCTGGGGACAATGGTGACAGCAGCTGGTCATGAGCCAGCAGTGTGCCCAGGTGGCCAAGAAGGCCAATGGCCCCTGGCCTGTATCAGGAGTGGTGTGGCCAGCAGGAGCAGGCTGTACTCAGGCTGGCCTCCCCTGTACTCAGCACTGGTGAGGCCACACCTTGAGTGCTGTGTCCACTTCTGGCCCCTCAGTTTAGGAAGGACGTTGAGATGCTTGAACACGTCCAGAGGAGGCAACAAGGCTGGTGAGGGGCTTGGAACACAAACCCTGTGAGGAACAACTGAGGGAACTGGGGTTGTTCAGCCTGGAGAAAAGGAGACTCAGAGGTGCCCTTGTCACTCTCTACAACTCCCTGCAGGGTGACTGTAGTCAGGCGGGGGTTGGTCTCTTTCTCCAGGCACCAACTGACAGAACAAGAGGACACAGTCTTAAGCTGCACCAGGGGAAATATAGGCTGGATATTAGGAAGAATTTTTTCACAGAAAGAGCGATAAAGTATTGGAATTGTTTTACCCAGGGAGGTGGTGGATTAACCATCTCTGGATGTGTTTAAAATGAGACTGGATGTGGCACTTGGTGCCATGGTTTAGTTGAGGTGTTAGGGCAGGGGTTGGACTCGATGATCTTGAAGGTCTCTTCCAAACTAGTGATTCTGTGATTCTGTGATCTGTAAGAAATAATTTTTAAGGAAGTAAATCAGGAAGAATGATGCTATTTGGCGTTTTAGTCATCTGATTATCACAGGCAGTTTCTGAAAATATGAGCTGTACTGTAAATAATTTAACAACTCTCTGATTTGGAGGACTTCGTTGCAAGAAAAACAAGGATTAAAACCAATCCAAAATTGTTTTCATATTTTTTCTGAGGGCATGGCAACCTTGTAAATACTTCTCTGAGAATGGCATAAATCGTGTTTCATGTATTGTAATGGTGTGGTGTCATTTGAAGATCCTAAACCCATGTTCTAAGGTTAGACAGCACCATGCAGTTGTGCTCTTGTTTTTAGGAGTAAATAATTAAAAATATGTTTCTCTTAATTTCTCCTTTACCAGAAACATCTGGCGAGCACGAATCCTTTTCACCCTTATGAGCGCTTTGACACTTTGAAACAATTTCTGGAGTTTGATGGACAAGTTTTGGGGTTTTCTGGTGTGTGGAATGACCCAGAATCTCAGCTTTCTGGTCCACGGGAGCTTGTTCTTCGTTATTATTTGTCTGATGATACTATAGATATAAAAGAAATTTTACCAGACAACTCAGGCCGGGATGTGGTTCCGTTTTTCCTCAAAAGAAATAAGCTTCCAAAGGTGAGGAATGAACATTTCAAATTCTTCCACTAATTAAGGATTATTGAATGCCTTGTTTTGAAAATCCTGTATTGGGATTGCAATGATATTTAGAAAGTGTTTTCAGTATCAATCATAATTGCATGATTTAGGTTTTGCACACATACTCATGTAGTAAATTAATAAGTGATGGAAAAATATCTTTAGGCTTGTCATGCTTAAACTAAAAGGAGCATTTAGGCACAGAGATGCCCTGTGATTTTCTTTCTCCTATATTAATGTATTAAGGTAACTGTATTAATAAAACTCTGCAATAATGGAAGACAAGAAAATCCATTAATATTGATAGGCTTATGTCAAACAGGTGAATTCAGATTTGATCTATGACTTACATTTGCAGCCTTTGGAAAAGTCAGTTTTAGTATTCTATAACATTACTTCTTCATAGGAAATCTGGTGTGATTTCTATAAATTGAGTTTCTGTGTTTGGGGCCTTAAGCAAAACCAATTAAAATCAATAGGAATCCATCAATAAGCTTTGTTGGGCATTAATCATGAGAAAGGCTCCACTCAAAGAGTGTATCCTCTGTAACCTGTTATGATTATAAAATTACTGATCTGGATACAGCTCTGTGTCACTCCAGACAGATCCTGATGATAGAATAACATCAGCCAACAGATGGAATAAAATTCTGGGAGACTTTTCATCCTTTCATTCTAACACTGATAATCTATTTGTGATACCACAGATGTACATGACATTTTATAATAAAATCCTACCAGCAAAACATTACCCTTTTCTCACCTTGTAAGTCCTGTGTTCTGAGATGCTGATTTAGTAGTTGCTCTGTGATACCAGACCCCTTTAACCACTGAGGTGCATGTTACCAAGTTAAGTACAAAATTACAAAATTTCCTCTGGAAATTTTGAGAGTGGCAGCAGAGGAATCAAAAGTTGAGGGGTCAGGAGAAGTGGTAAGACAAAATAGCTCATTTTGATTACCCTCCATCAGCAGTTTTCTCATAATTTTTTAAAAAATGACATAAATATATATTAAGTTTGATATTACTGGGATAAATTACTACTGTCATTTTAAAACTCACAATAGAAACAAAAACACATCTTTGCCAACAGAATCATGCTGAATTGAATCTCCTGTGTTTGTGCAGTAGATAGGACCAACCCAGGATGGTTCTTTGCATGTTTTTATAATTATTACCAATCAAAATAATAGCCTTTAGAGCAGATGTTGACAACGATGTGGTACTTTGGGTATGCTGACCTTTGCTTTCTGTTGGCTCCCAAGAGAAAAGAGACTTTACCCTTCGAGAGAGAGGAAGATTCTGAATGGTGCTTCTGGTATATGTACAGGCTTTTGGAATATACACTTTTGGCTTTTAGGTTTGGTGGTAGAATTTTAGAATTTATTAAAAATTCTCCTTGAAAATACTACAAAAACAGCCAGTGTACAACAAACCTGCTGGTTCTCAGGTAGGAGAGTTCTCTTTCTTTACTGTTGCCCATGTTTCTGAAGAGTTTATTTCCTTGCAGAATGCTCCCATTGCTCCGTATCACCCGGGCACCATCACCAATTACACTCTGCTCAACGTGTTGGGAAAGCCAGAAAAAAACAAATCCTATTACATTCGGGATGTTCTGCAGGTCAGAAATTATTGAGTGCCTCCAGCTGCTGAATATCTTTATCATAGTTTTTGTAATTTCTATGGTTGTTATCTTCTGCAACGAAGAGAGTTATTTATAGAATTGTGCTGCCACTGGAGAGTGGCTCAAATGAGAACTACTGAGATTTACTGTATGTAAATCCCACATTTGTAAAAGTGAAGGAGCTTAACATGGGGTGAAATATACTTGCTAATGGACCTAGAAGGTTATGTGTTAAATCACCCACAGTAAATAACCTGGGTTTTAAGAAAGGTTCTGTGATTCTGAGATTTATGGAACTGCTGTATAAAATTTCCTTCTTTTATTAGACAGGAGCAGTGCACCAGGAATTTTATAAAGACAGTGACTTGAAAATAGGGGCAGTAATTAATGTTTGGGGAAGGCAAGTATTACTCTGTGATTGTGATGAATTCACTAAAGAACATTACAGGAAAAAGTATGGAATTGGTAAGTAGTGATAATTATCCTTTCCTTATGAGCATTTTTATACTTCCAAATTTAACAGAGCTGTCTTCAAATTTTATTACTGACAAAACATGTTCATTAAAACCTTTAGCAATAACAATCTGTTGTAGGCTGTTAGCAGCAAAGCAGTAATTTTGCATGTAATCCAGAGGGGCTTTCTTATACATTGCTCCATTGAAAACTAGCATATAAGGTATGTGTTCTGCTCCTAATGCCTCTATTTGAAAACTACAGTGACAAAATAGTCATATGGATCGAGTGCCATTTCTTCTCTCCTTCCCCCTCCCCTTCCAATAGCTGTGTTCACAGTCAGAAAATAATAAAGAGCATGTAGTAAGTGGGTAAGTAGAATGAGCTCAATTATTCTCCTTTTTACTGTATTTCATTTTATATGGATGTCAGAATCCTCACATAATAAGATTTTCTGACATGACAGTTTTAGTCTATCACATTATTGGTTTTTACAATGCAGTTTTGTGTATTCTAGGCCATTAGAGTGTGTATCTTGTCAAGTTTCAGTACTAAATTCTGGAAACATTTAGCAACTATGTCCATTATGGAAAAGCATTTTGGAAATGAATAACAATAGGGGCTTTCATTTATCTGTCTTTGAATGTCCCCAGTCAGACTTGCTAATGGTTCCATCATGGACATCTTCCTGCAAAAATGACTTAGTTATTTTCTGGCAGTTTATTCATTCAATAAATATAGCTGAGCATCTCACTATTCAGAGATGGTTGGAAGAATCCTACTATGGCCTTTCCTTCCCAGTGTGAAATAAAACACCTGAGCAGACTATTTCTGTTACCTTGTGATCAGATAGTGTGTGTGTGTATCAGAGCTTGTTTGCTGCTTTGGGGGAATTAAATGGTGTATCATTGCCATTCAAACATTAAAGTTCTTATTTGGCAAAGTATTTCTCATTAGGACTTTTTCAATAATGCCTTGGCATGTTTATACCAAAGTAACCCTGATCTTGCCAGTGTGTGAGGAAGCCACATTCAATAACCATACAGATATTACCTGTAATAATAGCAAATTTAACTCTAGAGATGCAAAATAGGGGGATCTGCTCTGAGAATTTGTTCAGCCAAGTCCACTGCTGCTTTTGGCAGCAATATCCTCTGTCTGAGCAAATTATCCCAAACAGAGAATGTGGATTTCTTACTCAGGGCAGGCAATAAATGAAATGCAGCTGACCATCCTGGATCAAACAAGCAGTGCAACCAAGAGATACATAAATGCAAAGGCCCTTCCCCTCCTCTAATGCTGGTTCAGTAATTACTGTTTATGTCTCTGGATCCTAAAAGTTAGGTGGTTTGCAAGTTCAGGGAATTCAGAAGTTGCTGATGTGCAGAATTGTAGAAAACCGTGACTGTAGGTGGTCTAGTCTGTTCCTGTTCTGCAGTGAAAGAGATTTCTCAGTCTCCTGAGGTATCTTGTCCTAACCTTATAGTTAAAAATGCTGCTTAAAAGCTACTCTGAAGCTGGTTTGTGTAAATTGAGAGAGTAAATTTTTTCTCTTATCTCTGTTGGACTTGGGAAACAACTGCTCAGTATCCCCTTTTAATAACAGCCTTGTACATATCTGAATACTATTCCAATACAAAACCTTACTCCCCTGCCCCCATCCCAGGCCATTTGCTGCTGAGGGAAAACCTTGCAGTCTTTCTCCATAGTCCATTCTTTTCTATCCGTGGTAATTTTTCTCAGTGCTTTATCCAGTTTCTCTGCCTTGTTGACATCAAACACACAAAGATGTGCTCTAACTGAGACCTCTGGGAAACTGGGAAGTGTTTTACACATGCGTTTAAGGATATATGATGGCAGAGACTCTGGCTCACATGGAAAATCATCCATCTTGATGCAACCTGTCTTGTTCACAGACAATACTTTCTTAGAGCTAAGGCATTCACACACTTTGCTGTAAAATTTTTTTCTGCTTTCTCCACAAGGATTAAAAAATGTAGGTATGACTTTTTAACTGGAAGGGACCAGGAGTAGAATCAGGGTAGGTTTTAGCTTAAAATCAAGTTTTTAGAGAGAACTAGTGAGTGTTCACCTTTTACTCTTAGTGATTTACGCATTTTGTGTGTGTCTGTGGATGTACAAGGTACTCTCCATGGGCTCAGTCCCACAAAGTGCTCAGAATGCCACTCCGATCCAATTAAACACTGGAACAGACTTAATTGCAGTTCCAGTCCAGGGAGACCATTTACTTGAGCAAGAGTAAGCAAGTGGATAAATTAGTTCTTACATCAAGGCACAGTACTCAGCACCTCATGGCATCAATCCAGCTGTTTCGTTATTGTGTTTTTACATTACTCCCCTTCAATTTATACTCTTCTGCCAAAGCCATTAAAGAAGCTGACATTTATTTTTGAGTCTGCAGTTTCAGCACAAGTTGCTTGCCCACAGAATTTGCCTTTTAGGAGGATGAAGCACAGTTTAGCTTTCTCTTGAAGAACGTGACATATTTCTAATGTGGGGTTTGCCTATTTTAATATGTTTGTGAAAACCAGAGTTTTTCCGTGGATGAACGTAGCTAATGCTCTTCAGTAGGAAGCTGATGGCATTACTATCACCTAGAAGTACTATGAATGCAAGAGAAAATTCATTAATGTGTGACGTTACCTGTCCAGACTTGCTACTGCAGCCTCAGGGGAGGAGAAAAAGACTCTGTAGCCATGAAGGTGTTGTGGTCACCTTGCTGAAATGGGAAACAGGCTGATATGCAGTGGGGGGAAACTGGTACTCATCCTTCTCACTTAATACAGTACCTTAGCACAGAGTATAAAGTATTCTTTCTTAAATAACAAATTACTCAAGATGGAAGAAAACCAAGAAAAATCTGGTTTCCTACTGCTTTTTCTTCCCTGTCCCGGCACCTCCCAAGCCTGGCCGTAGAGGCTTTTCAGAGCACCCGGCAATCCCTCTCCTGTGCCGGCTCTCCACCCCTCCCACCCCCTCATTTCTCAGGCTCCGGCCCTGACCCGCTGCCGGGGCAGGGCCGTGTGCTGGTGGCCAGGCAGCTGCTCCTGGATAACAGGGATAACAGCTGACTCCTTGCTTTCCCCTCGGCGGGGCACTAAAGCCTGCTGCCAATTTTCACTGGGCTTGTCAGAGGTCAGTGTCTGTGGTGTTTAACCTCTCCACTACATGTGGTGGAGACTGAGCAGCAGCTTCTAAATATACTTGTGCATCTAGAGATGCCTTTTTTTTTTTTTTTTTTTTTTTTTTTTTTTTTTTTTTTTTTTTCCCAGGTAACTGTAGTAATCATGAAGTAAGACTGTAAGTGGAGATTTTATTTGAATCAGGAGACATACTGTCATGTTTCAGCTGCATGGACAATTCTGTGAGCATTAGGTTGTCTTTATTTCTGCATGCAAAAGTTGTGGACGTGTTTTTTTTGCCTTTTTATTTTACTTCTTACCTCAGTTGTGAAGCAGACTATCACTAGAAGGTCTCAGCTGTTTGTCATACATCTCCTCTGATGTATAAAGAACACCATGCTGCCATCTCCCCAGATTTTCACCACTTCTTTACATTGCCCAAGTCTAGTGGGATTTCTCTTCCTATTCCTGGCTTTAATGCTTAGAGGCGCCTGTCCTCTTCCTCTGAAGGTTGAATTTCTTTGTTGCTTCTATACCCTGATATTCAGTATAGTTATCGTTCTAATCCAAAGTATGTAGCACTTGGCTCTTCCTTGAAATATAGTCTTATCTAACACATGAGAGTTTTCCTGCACTTCTTCAATGAGGGCAGAAGGTAATTTCACACTCTATACCAAAGTCTCAGAATGTATATTGGAACTGAAAGCTGACAAGCTCATTCAAGCTGGTTTAATGCTGCCTCTCTGGCAACAAATTCTTCTTGAGGAATTCTGTTTTTCTTACTGAGAAGGCTTTGGTATCTTCAAATTGTTTATATGCTGAAGATGTGGCTGGAGCTGTTTTGTTTCTTGCTGTTTTCAGTGCTTGTTCCGATCTCACTCAGGTTTTGATGTTGTGAGAAATCTACAAGTATGTGGTCCATGTTTGATAAATGAGCTGAAATAACCCCCCAAGTTACTGCAGTAACAAGGGATGAAGCTGTACATAGCAAAAAATACCTGTGCTATTCTTTCTGGAAGTAGAAATTTGTAATCTCAGACTTTTACTTTGCCCTCTACTCACTGTAAATTTACGCTGAAAATGTTACAGCCTGGAAGAAGAAAGAATTGATTCCTTTTCCAGACTGGACAGAGGTAATTTTCTTAAACACCAGTGATCACCTTGAGAAGAGTGCATTTTGTATGTAAGTGCCAGCTGTCTGTCTGATTCTGCCCTAACGCTGTCTGGCAAAGATAAAATGAGTTTTGAGCTCAGGTAGCTGGCTCTTCACAAGTTCCAGAAATGAGTTTTTGACTAGTTTTGTAACCTGTATTTCTCCATGGCAATTTCTTTCTAAATTTCCTCATTCACAGGAGAGAGTATGAATATATAATCCTTTAAAATCCTGAAAAATATAGGTGACACAAGGCTGGATGTTTGTATTTTTCTCTTCTGTGAATCTAGACAGGTGAGGGTCGGTCTCTTGTGTTAGGTAACAAGTGACAGGACAAGATGAAACAGTCTTAGAGGAGGTTTATATTGGATATTAGGAACCATTTGTTGACTGAAAGGGTTGTCAAGCTAGAAGAGACTGTGCAGGGAAGTAGTGGAGTGGAGTCACCATCTCTGGAAGCGTTCAAAAACTGTGTAGATGTGGCACTTAGGGACATGGTATAGTGGTAGACCTGACCATGCTGGGTTAATGGTTGGACTTGGTGATCTCAGAGGTCTTTTCTAAAATTAGTGATTCTATGATTCTGTGAATGACACAAAATCATTTTACTTCAGGGATGAGATGGGAACCAAAGGGCTGAACTTTGGATTTCACAAGATTCACTTGTGAGGGATTCAACACATCCCCAAGGGATAAAACATTATTCCTCTTAATTTACAATTTCCTTCTAGTTTATAAATCTAATTTCCATCCACATGTGTTGAAGTTTACAAAAGGGAAATGCTTCAGCGTCTCTTAATGAATGCCTTATGCATCGGTGTGAATGTTCAGACTGTGACCAGCGCCCAAACACAGCAGCTTCTTGTCCTCTGCTGCCAGGGTCCCGCGCAGGTGCCCTGGAACCCCGAGCCCTTCTGGCAGGACCTGTGACACCTGAGAAAAGAGGTGGGACTTGTGTCTGCCAAAATATGCTCTTCCATATTGCCTAATTAAAAAATTAGCGCTCGGGTTGATGAATAGTATCAACATCCCGCCGCTTTCGCCACGCCGCCACCGGATGGCGCTGTGGGAGCGCGGAGCCGCCGCTCCCGGTGCCGCTCCCGGCGCGGGAATCGGGAATCCAGCGGAGAATCCAGCGGAGAATCCAGCGGGAGTCTACCCGGGAATCCAGTGGAGAATCCAGCCGGGAATTCAGTGGGTATCCAGCAGGAATCCAGCCGGGAATCCAGCAGGAGTCTTGCCACGGGATCCTGTGTGTTACCTGCGGTGCTCAGCATCTGTGGGCATCGGGGTTTACTTCCCCGCTCCGTCTATGCCGATTTACCAGCTCCCTGTTTGTAGTATCAGGAATTACCTGTATCAAGCACATGCTGTGGAACTGTGAAAATGTGGCGTTTTGGTCACAAACAGTGTTGAGAAAATAGGGGATCTCATAAAGTTTAACGGGAATCTCATGGGGTTTAATAAGAACAAGTTCAGGGTGCTGCACCTGGGCTGGGACAACCTCCAGTACCAATCCAGGCTGTGGGATAAGCAGATCCAGAGTATCCAGGCAGAGAAGGACCTGGGGGTGCTGGTGGATGAGGGAGGGGCTGGACATACCCTGGCCATGTGCCCTCTCATCCCAGGGGCTGCTGGGCTGTATCCAAAGCACCTTGGGCACCAGGTCAGGGGAGGATTCTGCCTCTCTGCTCCACTCTCCTGAGACCCCACCTGCAGTGCTGCATCCAGCCCTGGACTGCCAGGACATGGACCCATTGTAGAGAGTCTAGAGGAGCAACCAAGCTGATTAGAGGGAAGGAGCACCTCTCCTATGGACAATGGCTTGGAGAATTTGGGCCGTTCAGCCTGGAGAAGAGAAGGCTTTGGGGTGACATAAATGTGGCCTTCCAGTACCTGAAGAGAATGGACAAGAAAAATGGAGAGAGACTGTACAAGGGCTTGGAGTGACAGGGCTAGGGGGAATGGCTTCACACTGAAAGAGAGTGTGCTGAGATTGGATATTTAGAGGAAGTTCTGTGCTGTGAGGGTGGTGAGGCATTGGAACAGATTGTACAGAGAAATCTCAGATGCTCCATCAAGAGCAGGTCCAGAGAAGGGCAATGGAGCTGGGGAAGAGTCTGGAGCACAAGTCCTGTGAGGAGTGACTGAGGGAACTGGAGGTGTTCAGCCTAGAGAAAAGGAGGCTCTGGGGTGACCTTATCACTCCCTACAACACCCTGAAAGGAGGATGGAGCCGTGGGGGGCTTGGGCTCTTCTCCCAGGGAATCAGCAACAGGTTGGGAGGACGTACTCTAAAGCTGCTCCAGGGGAGGTTTAGGTTGGACATTAGGAAGACATTCTTCACAGAAAGGGTGGTTACACATGGGAATAGGCTGCCCAGGGAGGCAGTGGAGTCACCACCAGGTTTTTAAGGAAGGGCAGAACATGGCATTCATTGCCATGGTCTGATTGAGAAGGTGGTGTTTGGTCAAGGTTGGACTCGATGATCTCAGATGACCTAATTGATTCTGTGATTCCTGGAAGTGTTCAAGGCCAGGCTGGATGGAGCTCTGAGCATCCTGGTCTAGTGGAAGGTGTCCCTGCCTGTGACAGGGGGATTGGAATGAGATGATCTTTAAGGTCCCTTCCAGCCCAGACCATTCTACAATTTTGTGAGTCTGTGATTTTGTGCATATTTACACACACATACTCTTTCATGGTGAAAATTACTTTGAGGATTTCTGAATGGTTTTTCTTTGGGCTTGGTCTTTTTGCTTCTGAGTCCCAGAAAGGGGACATATAGGTTTTATGGAGAGGAATGTTGGTGTGGTTTTGCAAAACCTCTTTTTGACTGATTCAGGTGAAAGTATCAGCTTTTTGAATCAGACCATATTCTTCTGAGAGGTAAAGGCTAAAGAAGAACTCATTCTGTTTTCAGGCTAAAGAAAAATTTTGACATCTGAATGCTTGCTTTATTTTTCAACTCACACTGCTGTTAGGCAAGTCAGATTTTTGGAGTGTTGTGCTTTGATCTTCTGATACAGCCAAGTTTAAAACATTTTAATCACAAACCAGTTCAGTGTTCCAAGTGACAGCAGTTTTGTCATCCTCCTCTATTTGCACTCAAACCCATGCTACAAGTTTAGGGTATCCATCTCTCTTCAGTTCTGGGTAGAGAAGTTAAGTTTTAAAGGAAAAAAGAACTTTATTTCATGGAATCCACTTTTTTACACTGTTCTCATATCTCTTACATTCCTCTGACCTGAGGCTGACCCTGTGCTAAGCAGGAGACCTCCTGAGGTCCTGTCCAGCCTGAGTTATCCTGTGTTCCTGTGGCTCATGTCTTCATTTGCCTCAGATCTGCCCATTTGCTTTCTCCCATGTGCAAGTTCCTTATTTTCCTCCAACCTTTTCCATTTTCCATTAACCTCATTTAAGCAGCAGACTGAGCTTCTCTGTTAAGTTTTATGTGAACACACTGGAAGCTGTCCTGCAGCATAAGGGCAATGGAGGGTGCAACAAGGGGCCAAATGGGACAAGATTTTCACCAAGAGAGGAGAATCAGAGAAGCAGCACTTTTGGGAGGTACCTCTGTGGGAATTGAATGCAGGTCCCTGACCAGATGTGCCTCTGCTGAGTCAGGACAGCTGCTGCTGTGTACCTGGGATAGTCAGGACCACTGATCACTGCAAGACAAGGCTTGAGTGTGGAGAATATGAGGAAAAGCAAGGCTTCCCAAACTCTGGATATAGTGAGTTGTGGGATGAAGTTATTTGCTTAATGTACTAAAGACTTTTTATATATGTATGTTTTAAATAATGAATAAATAATTATTTATTTATGTATTTTTTCCTCTGGCCAAAAGCACAGGGCAGGAAACTCATAAGATAGTTATTTACTTAATCATGTTTTCTCAAAGGATGAAACTGAAAAATTAATTTACAATTTTTAATTTACTATTTTATCCCATTTTGAAACTGTATTTGTCTTTCCTTTTGCCTGTGTATCTTAATGATGTTTTCCAAAAATTTTAAGATTATAGATAAAATCCTGAAACCCTTGAAGAAATAATTTTGCTGTTTACTCTATGGAGTCTTTGTCTACTCTGTAGCAGTAGGAGGGATGCTGGTTTGACTTTGATCAGTTGTCTGTTACAGAAGTAGGCTTATAACTATTCATATTGGAAGTTTAAATCCTTGGTAAAATGCCTTCATCACAGTAGTAACAAATAAACCTTGCTCTCTTTGCTGCAGTGGATTTCACCCCAATTCAGTATAAGACTCCACCACCTCCAAAACCAGAAAGAATTATTCCTCCTTATAATGGATTTGGTTCTGAAGAAGATTCTTTGTCCTCCTGTAAGGGTGTGGTTGTTGAGCCTGCCCATAAGGATTACAGGCAATTCCTGATGAAAGACAGGTATTTTGTGTGAAAAATAAATTCAGTTGTTTAAATTATGTATATTTGTGAAGGAGATAAAAGTTATGTGGGGATGTCAGGTTTTTTTCAGCAAAATATACAGCAAAATACAGAGCTCATCAGACTTTTAAGGCCCAGGTGCATGAGGCCTGGATCAGTGACATGGTACCCAGATTTTCTGCAAGCTCCGCAAAATTTCTCTTTGGAGGAGGCAAATATTACGACCCTTCCATCCTCTGCCTCCTTCCCTCTCCTGTCTTCAGTGGGAGTTTGACAGAAATGTTAGTCCAGGCATTAGTGAGGAATTTTGGATGATCCAGCAGAGCAACACAGGTTTGGTTTTGTTTGAATTTCTGATACTTTTTTTTCTGTCTGCTGCATTTCATCCAGTTTACTGTAGGACTACTAAAGCTTCAATGCTTTACTTTCCATTATGAAATGATTTATTAGGCAGCAGTTGTTGAAGCCAAAGCAAAAAAAAGCAAAGCCTCCTGTTAAAGATTCACCTGGAGAACTTTTGTAAAAAAAGCAAAGCTGTTAGAAAAGGCTTGGGAATGTGTTGATAGTGTGTATACAGACACAGCAAATTATTTAAAACACAATCACTTAATAAATATCTAGCTAGTAAGATCATCTGGTGGACCTCAATTTGTGAGAGATAATCCTAGTATGAATTGCTGTTCTGAATTTGGTTTGAAAATATACATACCTAATTGTGTTCTTTTCTCAAAAATTTTTTGGAAAGAAACTTGGGGCTTGATTTGCAACTCAACTTGAATAAAAATTAATTCCAGACCTGTGCCAGAGAAGTAATTTTCCCCTGAAAATTATTCCATTCTCTCTGACTGACTCAATCTGGTTCCATTAATTTAAGTTGAAAATTATTTTTGACAAGGTAGTGAATCTTACGCCATTTTCATTCTTGGTGCAGCAATAACACAATTAATATACGTTCCAAAACTCAGGAGAAGGCATCTCTTAGGGGTGAAAACTTCTCTCACACTCTGTATTTGATTCCTTACCTGTTCCTTTGCTTGTTTAGGTATGGCATGGACAGTAACATCCTGCGCTTCAGGGCGAAGCTCATCACAGACAGTCCCATCGACAAGGACCGGAAATTCATCATCTCCTTCTTCCTCAGTGATGACACCATTTCTGTTTTTGAGCACACAGAGAGAAACTCAGGTAAGAGGTAGCAATGTCTCTAATCAGCCCCAGTTACCCTGCTCATTTGGTTAGACTTTACAGTAAACATCATGGCCAGACTCAGCAGTAGCAGAAGCAGGGATGTGGAATTTCGAATGCAGTGGGAATTACATCAGCAGGCCTGCTGCATTATCTTGCATAGCTGGATGTCATAGTAATTCATGATCTTCCTCACTCAGAATTACATTGTTCATTGCATGACAGTGCTTCACAATATCCTTTGGGACCTGCAAGTGTAATGCCTTACAAATTTTATTACATTTTAATTTGAAAATCTGACCTTTAAACATTTGCTTTTGTTGTGGATAACATACAGGCATAGTATTGTAACCGATGATAAATAGGGACAGGAAATACGAGACGTCAAGAATGAAAGACTAAATCCTTTGTTTTGCAAAATTGTGTTATGAAATCTATACAGCATCCATTGTACAGAAGCAGCTCATGAAAGCCAAACATGTGTGACACTTTCTAACATACTTTACCATTAATCATGGAGTGCTGAGCTTTTAAAGAGGGAAGATTTCCCTGGGCTAGAGTCTGGATGTGTGTTTGTGTACAACACTGAACTGTATTCCAAGAGCCAAACTGACAGGGTTTAAGTCACAAATAATTGCTTTGTTTCTTCTCTTACACCTTTATCCTATTGCTGGAGCATGGTCACCAAATGTTGTCAAGTTTAAATTCTTTTGGCCTCTGTTGTCTGTTTTAGGCTGCCTCCAGCTGAGGATATGAAAGGTTATGTGATTTTCAGGCATCTTTTTATTTTCCTGAAGTGTCTTGTGCATGGATGGAAGGACACAGCAGTGGGAAGGATGTCAGGAAGTAATTCTGTAGTTCAGAGAGATGAGGGAGCTTTGGTTAAACATGACCCTGTTGGAGAGATTAGTGTCTTTTGTGAAGCCCACTAAACATTTTCAGCAATAGTTTCAGAGCAGCTAACATCCAGAAGCACCTTTTCAATCCAGAGAACCTCTGATGGCATCTCTGCTTGTATCCAACTATATTATGAGTGCATAAATAGGGACCTCAACCCCAACTAAAATACAAGCAATTCTCTGAGAAGTGTTTTGATAAGGTGTGGAATACCTG
The DNA here is from genome assembly GCF_965231275.1 of Zosterops lateralis. Lineage (NCBI taxonomy): Eukaryota > Metazoa > Chordata > Aves > Passeriformes > Zosteropidae > Zosterops > Zosterops lateralis. Next base: position 7,237,135 of record NC_139763.1, read on the forward strand.
CTTAGGACCTCAGCGAGCATTCCCAGTTAATCCTGCTCCACTACAGCATCAAGATTTAGCACTTTTATGGCAGCAGTGTCTTGTTATCAATATTTTACTTACCTCCTGCCATCCAGTGGCCTGACATTTCTGCAACTTCTTTTGTTGCAGCTAAATACACAAACACACACACACACACACACACACACACACACACACTCGTATGTATGTATTTAATATGTAATGCTGCTGTGAGGCTCAAGAGCAGCTCAGTTCTCCACCACTGAATATCATGTTTGATTGGTATTTTTCATGTCCGGAGACATAAAAGGTTCTAAAGGTACAGCTGTATTGTTAAATTGAAGAAGTCCAGGGAACAGTTTGAATCTTGGACCCTAAACATGTGTACTGCCTGTTCTGTCACTTCTAGTTCTCCTTTGTACCATTTCCACCAGACAAGGCCCCAGAGAGCCTTGAACACACAGTAATAATAGCTGTGACCTGGGAATCCAGATTTGTCCCACAGCACCCAGAGAAGAGTCAAAGCCATGCACTGCAGAGCAGATGTGGTCAGATGGTCAAGCCATCAGCAGCATGAGTGCCAGGCCAGAGATTGCTGCCTGCCTTCCTTTCATTTTGGAATGAGAATATGTGCTAGGATTTCATCTGGGAGCCCATTGAACACTGCTGGTCAAATAAAATGTGAAGCGATAAATGGGCAAATTTGCCCACTAATAGTAACAAATGCTTCAAGCCACATATGAAAGACATGTGTCTTTTAACTTCCCTGGGTTATTAGAATGGATGGAGTAGCTGACTTTTAGAGGTGGTAGAAAGGTGAAATGGAAGGATGTGGCTGAGAACTGGCCATTGGAGAGTTTAGTGGGAACTGCTTTGAAGAGACAAGGAATGTGCTGGAGGAGGTAGAGCAGCAGTTGGAAAGAGGCCTGGGTCTGCACAACTTTGTTTGTTCCCACCTTTCTTTTGTTTCTACTTCTTTTCTCTCACTATCCTTCCCTCATTTTAGACATGTCTGAAGGAAAGTGAATTAGTTTCTTCAGTGTTAAGAATGAGAAGGCTTTTTAGAGGTCAGGTAATAGTGGCTAAGGAAAAAGAGTAAGGCATCCAAAATAACAAACCCTGTTGTGCACAGGTTCAGAGGGCTAATTTTACCTTTTTATTTACATGAACTGGTACAAATTGCCAAGTAATGCTTCAAATCCCAATCCTAAAATGGAAGTAGTAAGTTGCTCTTAGTTTTTTTGGTTCAGCAACCTGAAGGTTTCAGAGAAGTACTTCACTCTAATATTAGTAACACTGAAACTCTATGAAATTCACAGGGCTGGACATCTTGAAGCACTTCTTGAGATGGGGATCAAAGCATGAGAACTTTGGCTCCCCATGAAGAAGATCACAACCCCTTTTTTACTCAGTGTAAGACCCAGCCAACAGCTGTACAAACACCTGCAAACTCTGATCTGATCTTAATGGAAGAGGGTCTTTTGTGGTGGTGTTTATTTTGTGCTTTGAGCCTGGCTTTTGTAGATTTCTATCAAAACTCCTTATCAGGTTTCAGTGTAAAATCTCTAACTTAATGAGATATTTTCAGTCATTTTTCTTTATACCACTTGTAATGTATTAACCTGTAACATTTAAAAAACCATTATGGCACAGAAGTAAGTTCCCAATATAAGTGTACAGTTGCAGGGAAACAGAGAGGCAAGAGTGAATTTCCAATCTTACAGAAACATATTAAATATTAAAAATAGTTGCCAAGATTATATAACCTAAAAAAAAGTTCTTATTTGTTATTATAGCTGGGTGAAAAGGAATGTGTTAACATTAGAGTCACATTAATGATTTGAATTGTTTTTTGATTCAAGCAAGGTCTGATGATTACCATAGTGGAGGCTTTTTTTGTCTTTTATGATGCTAATAAAGCAATTAAGACAGACATCTGCTCCAAACTCTGGTTTAATAAGTAGTTTGGGTTTCACAATAATTTATAATTTTGACTATAAAAGGCATTCGATTACACTGTTCATCAGCCTTTTAAAACTTGCATCAGTACCTGATATTAAGGCAGATATTTAGTAACATCATTAAATGTTGCTAAACTAAGCTTTTGGCTTTTGGCTTGGAAGCTGAAATATCAACAGGAAGCAAACCCCAGAGTTGTTGTAGGGCACATATCCCAGTTAAACTAAACATATGGCAGAAGGTTTTCCAGAAAGCTTGGTACGTGCAGTGCAGTCCTGTGGTAACACCAGAAGCTAATACAGGAAAGTGAAATGTTCCTTTTAGCATCTTACCCACCCTTGAGTACCTTGTGCAGTTTCTAGTGACACAACTAAAATCATTATATTGTGAAAAGGAACCAAGTTACATACCCACCTCACAGAGCAAAGAGCAGACCACAGTTAAATTGCATTGGCAGAACAATGTGTGGAAGACAGTATCATGTCACTCCTACATTTTTAACAAATTTCAGAAGCCCTTTAAAAGAAGTTAGAAATACAGTGCATCAGAATTCACAATCTTCATGGGACAGCACTCTCTTAATTTGTGATTTTTTTTTTCCTTTTTCTGCTTTTAACAGTTTAGAGATAATTGTCTGCATCTTAGTGTTTGGATCTTAGGCTTCTCAAGGACCAGTTCCAAGGCTGGTGACAGGGTTATGGGAACCATTTGAAGAGGCACATTTCTGTCTTCTGCTTTTAAAGAAAAGCAAAGTAGGGAAGGTGCTTGGCAGGCATTCAAATGAGACATGTCACAGAATGAGCACAATGTCACTGTTGCTGTGGACACTGGCAGAGACAGTCCTTTTAGCAGTGAGAGGGAGGGGAAGAGACTGTTCCGAGACAGGAAACTGGAGAAAATGTCATATTTAAATACAAATAATCTGGTTTGGGGTGTCTTTTTATTGATGGCTTGGAGGGTTTTTTTTGTGTGTGTGGTTTTTTTTCCAAGTAAAGTCATAATTAATTATTTTTCATTCTATTCCCATAGGGATAGCTGGTGGAAAGTTCCTGGAAAGAGGTCGCATTAAGAAGCCTGGGCAGGAACTCTTTAAGAGTGAGCCATCTGAATACTACAAGGCTCAGGATCTGTTTGTTGGAGCCGGAGTTTGTTTCCATGGTCACAAGTTTCTTTTGGTGGATGCTGATGAATACACGTTCAACTACATGGAGAGGAATGCAAATGAGGTGAAGCAGGCTCTTGTTAATTTCCCTTATCTCTCAGGACTGTGGTTTATCCAGATATTTTTCAGAATTATTTATACTGTTTCCTCACCCAAAGCTCACAGCCCTGTTCTCTCTGTCTGGGAATGGATTTAGGAGATGCCAGCTGGGAGTGCAGGGAAGTCTGGCCACTCTTTACTGCCCATTCCCTTTTCAGTCTGCATTAGGGGTTGTGACAAGGGATATCCCTGCCTATTCCTTATTGAGGCTGTTCATGAACCTCTTGTCCCTGAGTTGATCTAACCCTTGCTGCACCTACAGATAACTGTCAGCTTCCACAACTTTCTGTGCCAGTAGGTTGAAAAGTTCACTGCCTGCTATGAAAAATAAATATCTGGTAAAAGAAGCATCTTTTATCTGTTTTAAACCAGCCTCCTACTAGTTTCAAGGCAAATTCTACTGTTCTGAGGTTTGGGGAAGATCCCATTTACCTTATGCACCACCTTCATAGTTTTGTAAATCTAAGATATTCTTCTCCCTCAGCCTAATTCTGTGCAGGTAAGAGTCTCACCTTTTTCAGTCTGCTCTTCCAAAATAACTGTGAGATGTGGAGACTGGAACAGTGTTCACTACTCAAGATCCAATGTAGTCTTACTAATGAGGCTATTTTATGTCCTGATTTGATTTTTTGGGTTCATACACATTTTTCTACCAAAAGTCTCCCTTGTAATATTAGAAATTCATATCACAGTCAGGAATTCAAGCTTAAGGTGTTTATTGAATTTTACTGTCTTTTCTTATTGCCTTCAAAGGGGAGAGCGACAATAAATTATGGGCTGGAGTGCGTCTGCTGCTTTATACTTTAGCAGAATGGTGCAACTTTTTGTAAATTAATGTGGATTAGCACCATCTGCCTTCCCTGGAACAATGAGGAAGATCTGCAAAATGCTTTGGATGTAAAGTCAAAAGGCTGCTAAATGCTTAAAGCAGTAAAATACAAAGTTGAAACCTCAAAAATACAACCCAGTGTGTTTCCTTCCTGCTGCTGAATGGTTTCTTCTCCTGGCAGAATCAAACCCAAAGCTTTTCTCCAAAATGCAGAACTCATCTTTAGATTATAATTGTTCTTTGGGATGTTGTTTGCATTGATTGTCATGGATCAAATGGATGAGGCTTTAGTTCTCCAGACTGAATGATTGTATGGTATCAAAATAAAATCTGCAAAATGGGAAGAGGCAACATTGAAAATATGTCCTTAAAGTGAATTTTGAATGGTTCTTCACAAAACTAAGGTTTTAATGCAGCGGGTAGGAAGAAAAAAGGTTGATTTTCCCAGAGGCAGGTGCTTCACTCACATCCTTTGACTAGAGCAGCAGAAATTTGCCTCAGTTCATCAGGGGATCACATTCTCAAATCACAACAATTTCAGCAATTACTAGAGAAGATCAGAGCTGGAAGATTGTTTGGAAAAAGGGGAAACAATATAAAGATGGCTATTTGTTAGTTATTTATAAAATTAGAAAACAAATAATATTCCTTCTGAATAGGCAAGAGATTTCCTTCCAGCAGAACACATTGGTATGTTTTCTAAAAACTGGTGAAAGAAATCTGTATAGAACTTTTTTTCATGGAATTGGCCATTTTGACCATGGTTCTATGGGCATATGGTGATTTGGATGAAATTTTGATTGGCAATCATAGTGCAGGTGAATATTGCAAATTTGTTTGACACCATTAAGATAGTTGGAAAGCTTTAATTTTCTGTTTCAAAATTATACTTATTGTATTGTTTTTATGTTTAAGGGAAAGTCATAGAGTTGTCATTTTGATTGAAAGTAACTTCAAGGACCTAGTTAAAAACTTTTCTGTGCTTCTGGTTTCTTTTTCTCTTTGAAGGAAAAAAATATTTATTTGGAAAGTGTAGATTTGCTTGCAAAACAGAACAGGTGTGTTGTGCACAGTCCTACTGGTTATTTTTCCAGGTTTGGGGAGGACTGTTTCAAACAAGGCATCACTGGAAGGGAATTCAGCATCTCCGAACTGCCATCAGTTGTTCTTGCTTTGCTGTGTGCTGCAGAGCAAACATGGAAAAGGATTTTGCTTCATTGAATTCAGTATAATAATCTCTGAGTTAACCAAACTAGGCTGTGACTAGAAACATGTCAGGAGTTACATGAGAAAGGGGAAAGCTGGTGAAATTATTGCCATGCTGCTGGGATACTCAATGCCTATGTAGGTGTTTGGAAGATGGAGTTTAGGGAAAAAAAAACAAAAACAAAAACAAAACAAAACAAAACAAAACAAAAAAAAAAAAAAAAAAAAACAAAACAAAAAAAAAAACAAAAAAAAACAAAAAAAAACCAAAAAAAAAACAAAAAAAAAAAAAAAAAAAAAACAAAAAAAACAAAAAAAAAAAAACAAAAAAAACCAAAAAACAACAACAACAAAAAAAAAAAAACCAAAAAAAAAAACCAAAAAAAAAAAACAACCTGTTTTGATAATGTGGAAAAGATAGGCTCTTAAATATTCAGGATACTTTGTCCATCCTGCTCTCTGAATCCTTCTGCTCAGTCTTTCCTCCCTGTTCCTTGCTTGATCAGCAGAAGGCTGTGTGCTTATGCCCCAGTGTGCTTATTGGAGAGGGGCCTGGAAAAGCTGCAGCCTCTAAAACTGTTTGATTCCTGGTCCAACTGCTCCAAGCTGCTGCCTTAGAGGGCATTGCCTGCCAGGGCTGCACCTGGGGTTTGGCATAGGCAGAAATTGTCTTCTCCAATTCTGAGAAAAACCTGCAAGAGCTGATGTATTGATTAGACTTGGATCAGTTTGTACTGCTCTGGCAGTGGCACAGGGACTTTAAATACCCTTTTCCAGATCATTTTGAACTGATACAAAGCTGTAGACACACTTCAGCAGAGTTGGGACTGAGGCCCAATTTTTATGTCCTGGTCCTTAATGCAGTCATACCTAATTTCAAATAATTGCTATTGGAAGAATCAGGAGGAAAGTTTTCAGGCAGTTCATTGTGCTTTTTAAGCTAGATAGAGCATGAAAGATATAGGGACATAGCAGATAATCATACTTGAAGTCACCCCCAATTTAATGACTAAATACTTCTGTGTTTTATATTAAAAATGAGTAGAGCAAATAAATCTTTGGTAGAGCACCAACACAACAACCTGAATATAGATTGAAAGCCTTAGTGCTTCAGTTCTGTTTCATCTGAGTTCAAATTTATTTTAATGGTCTATTTAGGAAGAAATAAACATTTAAGCATTTTTATACACAACAGGTAAAATTGGTTCCTAAAAAATTTCTAATGTACTATTTCTGAGTATGGAAGACAATGTAGTCCAAAATGAATGAGGCTATTTGTTGGAACATTTCTCTGGAGCCAATGGTGAAAAATTAGCTTTAACATGGTGAAATTTATGACTTGAGAATTCAGTGAGGTGCACCAACATAAAATGAGGACCAAGTTATTAGAACTGTACTTTAAATGTTTCTACTTCTGCTTTAACAATGCAATGTTTCAAGCAAAAGTGAATGTTCTAAATGCACTAAACTTTCTGAGAATGCACGATCTGATGATTTTGGTTTAATTGTTTATATTTTTGATTGTCTTACTGAGATTCCCATGGGCGCATTTCTCCAGCCTGGACAGGTCCCTCTGGATGGCATCCTGTCCTTCAGGTCCTTATAATCTATGTATTTCCTCTTTTAAGTTTCCCATGGCAGATATTCATGTCATCCTCAACAAACTGAAGAACATTACTGAATCTAATGCCAAGGAAATCAGAAAGACATTTGCTACTGCTGACCCTGAGCATACCAGTGTGATTGGCTATGACACTTTCAGGTAAGACAGTGGGTTTGGGGTTTTAATATTTAATAAAGGCACATTCCCCCTAAAATGTATAAAGCATGACTGGATTTTGATGCTTTCTGTCCAGTAGCTGACAAGTGGCAGAGATTTGTTTTGCATTTGCTTGGAGATTATGTGGTGAAAACAAAAGTAAATCCATGCTCCAGAAAAAAAAATAAGGTAATAGTTTCAAGTAAGCTGAAAAGCACAACAGAATCCGTCTACTTTTTGTGGAGTTGATATAGAGTGTTGTGAAGAAGGGCACAAGTCAGCAGTAATATATATATTACTGAAAGATAAAGAAAAGTCCATCCTGAGAATCAAACAGTAGTTTTGAAATTCAAGTAGCAATGTTTAAGTTGCCTCCTGAAAATGGTGTTTGGGTTTTGAACCACTGGTAAAGAAGACAGTCTTTACAGAACTAAGATATATTGGAGTTATAGAAGGCAGGGCTAAGCATGATTTAAAAAGATTGGAAAGCAGTAGTGAGAACAATAATTAATACTTGGAGAGTAATTTAAGCATAGATAAAGGGAGCAGAAATCTGGATTCTGGGAATGATCCAGATATGGCAGTGGGCAGATGTAGAGATACTTTAAAGAGGAAACCATGTTCAAACGCAAACTGATTTCAGTTTATCTCACAGGCAGAATACTTTAGTGTCTGAACTGTGCTGGACACAGTAGTGGTAAAGTTAATGATGTGAAACAGAGGAGAAAACTTTGCTTAGAAGCATTTGGTTTTCACAGAAGTAAAACACTGACTATTTAGGAACTGTCATAATAACTAAGACATGTAAGTAGATGAATATTGCATGGAATGTCATCTCCATAGGAATGCTAACCAAGGCAGGAATTGCTTCTGAAATATCTCAGAAAAGAAATAGATCAGCAGAAGGCTCTTTCAGCAATTCAAAGTGAAAGTAAAATTAAAACAAGCTGGTATTCAGAAATGAAAAATAAGTGAATTAAAGGTAGGATTTAAACTAAAAGAGGCTACAGTTTTTGGCAGCTTTTGGTCAAGATATTTCTGAACTCTGATATTTTACTCAGAAGAAGCAAGATTTTGAATTGCTAATTGCATTAAGAGGGAAGATGTTATTACTTGAATAAGAAGGGAGATAACTGAAAGTTCATATTTAATGAGAGAAAGTTTCTGGCACCTGGAAAAGATTTTTAATTTATGTACAAGGTCATTATTTAAAATTTTAAAAAATATGGTTTTAGTTCAAATTATGAAATAATCATCTGCAAAAATTTGTGCATGCACTAAGAGCAACTCAAAGGTTTGGAACATTTGTATGACAGAATTAGGGAAGCAAACTTTTAGAAGGGAAGATTGTGCTTTTAAATGGCAGGGAAAGGTTTTTATTTTATCCAGAAGAGGCTCAGATGGGTGTAAATTTAATCATGGAAATAATCTGTGCAGCTGTGAACAGCTCAACTGTTTAATTTAGGGTGGTGCTATTCTGTGACATGGAGAGAGATATGTCAGATCTTGTGGTACTGGGGGACTTGGTTTCAGCCACAAAAAATGCAGGAGGCCTCTCCCTGAGCAGGAAATGAGGAGAACCCAAATAATGAGGGTTTTCTGGGCCTCAGGGCTCACCTGAGCCAGTCTCAACACCCTTTAATGGTCCCCATCCCTCCTGTGGGGGAAGGCTCGAGGTCAAACAGGGGATGTTCATACTGCCAGAGGAAGAATTTGCCTCTAAGGAACCTTGAACATTTGTGCTCTATAGTGATAGTAGGTTTTGTTTCTGTTAGTTTGTATTACATCCAGTAATCTAAAGGCTCTCATTATTATCATCTATGTATCTTATTTCAGAATGAAAGAAGCATTTTTAATGGCAAAAACAAGAGCATTTTTTTACATCTATGAAAATTCCAAGATACTTTTATGTGAATAGAATGTCTTTTTTTCCAGTTTCTTATTCTGTACATCTCTGTTTATTTTTAATCTGCCATGGCTATAACTAACAACAAATGATTATTTTTAGTACAGGCAATTATCTGTATGACAGCTTCAATAATAATCCTCTTTCCTTATCTTAAATACAGCTGAGGCTTTACTCTGCTCTGAATTTGGCTGTTCAGATTTCTTCCTTTCTACCTGTGTAATTTTATATAATCTGCATGTAAAACTACATCTATAAGTATGATGTGGTGAAGAGAATTGTAATTTACTTTAACTGCTTTCAGAACCCAAGTCTTCGGTACTTCATCCAGGAAATAAATGTGTGATGTACACTGGAACTATCCCCTAAGCTATCATTAGAACTATTGGAAGTTTTGTTAAAAAGAGAATTAAAATAAACTTAGATGCCTGTGCATCACACAGCCTTATCCAGTCTGGTTTTTTCTCATAAGCTACTGCCAAGGCTGCTTGCTGTTAGAGACAAAGAACCATGTGGATCTATCAAAGATGCCTATCTTCAATTCAGCTTGAGAAGCAGTTCTCTTGAGTGGTTAATTATGACTTCTTTCTGTAATAAATTCAGATTGCAATCTGTTCTATTCTTCTAGAACAAAAAAAGAAGTAAAAGAAGAAATAGCTAAGCTGTGGGAACAATTATTGAAGCTTGTTGTTTTTTTGTCAGGGAGAGTTTAGATGTCCTTCTGTTTGTGAGTCTTGGGTCTTACTCATTAGTCCCTCACAATCACTAAAATACTCCTTAATTCCCAAGTGAAATAATTTTATCTGTGGGTTTTGGTGATTTGATTGTCACTGACTGGATCGAGAAAATAAAAGACTTTTAAAATCCTGACACTGGAAAAATCTGTGCCATGTGTGGAAATCCAGTCTGAGGGAGTGGCTGATGTGACCACAGTCCCCAGCTCTGCCAGCCCAAGCACTAGAGTCCCACCAGGCAGCACTGTCCTCTTTGTGTGTTCAGTGGTGTTTATTGCAGGCTGCAGGAAGGAGGCTCCAGCTTTGACTGGATCTCTGGATGCTGCTGCAATATAAATAATAATATCCAGTAAGTAGAAAAATAATACTGGCAAGATAATGATTATATTAGTCGATGGACCAGCTCTTGGTCATTAAGTTTGTGTGATCTCAAATAAGGTTTGCTACTGTCAACAACTTGCCACTGCCTTGTATTTATTTCCTGCCACTGCAAATAAAAGATCATTCTGATTTATTTGATATGAACAAAGAAGCAGTAGAATCAAAGTAGGCACTCTACAATATTTAACCTTTCTTTAATAGTTGTGTAAGTGCAGTCATATTACATGAAGTGATCCCTTAATTTGAACAGGACCACACAAGCCTCTGAGAGGAAGCAAGTGAAGAACTATGGTTCTTATTAAAAGTTTGCAAATTTGGAGGGGTCCTAAGTTTCTGTGTTTTCAATTCACATGTGGATGTTAAAGAGATCCCTCATCAAATTAATTCAACAATTCAAGTATTCTCCAGGCAGCCATTTAAGTTTTGTGTCAGAACTTTTTGCATGACAACTAATTTCTTCTATTTGTTATCAAAGATTGGTGTTCAGTCACAGTGATTCAGTGTCCTCATGGGTATCACAAGGTAGAGCACTAATTGCACCAGAAATTACAGTGAAGTTTATTCTTAGTGCAGTTTATCCAGAAGTATTATATATAACTAATCTAATTTTGACTGAGACACATAGGCCTGTGCTGATGCTTGCTGGTTAAAAAGCCTGGTTGAATGTGAGTGCACCAGAGACAGATGTTTGGGATCATAGAGCTAATATAGTTCCACTAATCCAGATTTGACAGAAGGCTTTGTTACAGCTGAGGGAGCTGACACTGTCCCATCAGATGGATCTCTGGAACACTTCTTCTTCCTTGGGCTGGGCTGATTTGTCTGAGCAGCACACACAGGCTTGGGAGAGCACATCCCAGGCTCATCCCTGCATGGGATCTGATTTTCCACTTACAGCATCCAAATGTAAGCTGCTCTTGCTGCTGCCTCCTGTCTTACATTCTTGCCAGGGGAACTTGTTTTTTGTTGTAATTCTCTGTGTGGCATCTCTGGTAAAACACTTCAGTCGTGGTTAGGATGTATTTTTGTATGTATAGACAGCTACTGCAGAAATTTGGACATCCTCCCCCCAAAATTAGTGATTATTAACTGGTTTTAACTTATTTACTTAAAACTAATGTGGGCTCTTGTTTTTGTGAACAGAAATTGGATAGTCAGTGTCACTGGTGGAGGATTTTCAGAACACGAAATTATCACTCTTGGGCGTCACTATGGCGTGAGAGATGACAGTCAGACAGACCTGTCCGTTCTCTTTTCAATGGCTCAAGAAAAGCTAAAGAAAAATGCTTTTGAATATTTTGAACATCTTATGTCAGTGTTTTTGTACAACGACCGAGAAAAGTAAGTTTCCTCTCTTTATCCCAAGCTGTTATTTTAAAAGCTCTTCTTGCAAACCCACATACTTTTTGTTTGTTGCTGAGCAAAGGTATATTGTGGCCAAAGAATATTATGTATAATTTTAAGCCTCTCTCAGCACTTAACAATGGACAAGAAGAGGACAGCCTTTTTGTCTATTTGACATTTTGTATGTGGGCTTTTTATTGTAGATGCTGTACTCAACATTCTGGGACATTAGATACCACTTCATGGGCAAAACACAGGATTTTAAATCAAAAAGGGGAGATAGTGGTTTAAGGGAAAAAAAAAAAGAAATAATTTGGATTCTTTATGTGACTCATTTGCCTTTTTTGTTCTCTGATGTCACAGATAAAGAATCACAGAATCACTGAGGATCTCAGTATGAGAAAGTTCTTAGCTTCAAGTTTCTCAGCTTTGTAATAGCAAAATTTCATAAAACTTTGTTGTCTTTTTCTCTATCCTGATATTCCTCACGTGTTTTCCTATGCACAGAAACATTCATTTAAAGTAAACCTGGAAAATATCTAATGTATATTTCTACCCCTCACTTTCTGATGTGCAGGTCTGGATTGTTGCCCTACGAGACCTGCAGGACTGTTTTCAAATCCTTTAAGTTACCACTTCCTGATGATCTTCTAGAAACTTTACTGACCAGGTAACTTAAGGGCAGATAGTGTGACCTTGCATGCATGGGTGCAAATCAATGCTAAATATCTACTGCAGACACAAATCCTCAGAATTTGTCATTTATCTAATACGAATCATTTCATGATGCAGATTTTATCCCTACACACACACAGAATTTCCTATTTATAGAATATTTATAATCAACTGAGATGCATCCATCTTAGCAACTTCCCTTCATTTTGCCTGGCATGGTAAATCATCTGGGGTTTGGCAGAATTCTATGGAATTAATCTTTCCAGAGTCAGTTACTGATACTTATAATTTTCAATGAGATTCACTTTTTTTTTGCTTTAGTTGTTCTTGTGTGTAGATGTGAGGTAAAAACAATAATCTTAAGAAGGCACATTGTGTGAGTTCTAAGGAACACATTAACATGAATACAATGAAGTGTCTTTATCAAGTAGACAGTCTACTTGATAAACATCAATTTACTACTGATGAGTAGTAAAAAACAATTCAGTTTGCTACTCCTATTAATCTCACATTAAACATATTTTATTGACATTTTTAAAAAGGAAAAGGAGTGTTGGCATGGCTTTGGTACTTTTCCATAGTACATTTAGCTTTTTTGAGACAATTGTTTTGCTAGATGTGTTAATGGGAATAGAAGTGAAAAGAACTACTATTTAGTGCACTTGTATTAAAACTAGAGTTCAGAGTAAGCTGTCGTGCTCTGAACACTTTGGTTTTCCTGGCCAGGTTTTCTGGTAATATGTTTAAATGCATACTTACTGCTTTCTTCTTTCCCTTGAGAGAAATCTTTAAATCACATGTTTTGTCTGTGCTTTCATACTGTGTTAAAAACAGAAACAGGTCTTGTCTTCTGTCATGTTAATATGCTTTCAGGTAAATACACTTCTTGATTTTAGGAGGAGTTGCAAATTAAGTATCTGAGTTTAGTAAATAATGAAAAGCCCTTGTCAGGCAGAAATGTGGAATCCATTTTGATAAAGCTTCTTTGCACTGCTGTTCATCACTTCTGACACTGAGCTATAAGCATTAGTCTTCAGAAATGTCAGAATTTTAACAGTGATCTACAGCTGATACTTCAGAACTCCCACCAAGCTGCCCAACACAATTGTTGAAGGACAGTTGACATCCCATATTAGACAAGGGGTTCTTACAGATTCCACTTCTTAAGGGCTGAACCAGAATAGATGCACAAGGCCCTGGAAGTTTTCCTTTATGTACTGACTCAGTTCTGATAAGAAGCAGACAAGCCTGACACATCCTGGGCTCTAGGGACATGTTTATTGTTGTGAATTTATACCAGGAAAATCTTTTGTGCCCTGAACCTCTACTTTCCCAAGGAGTGAGTGTAGGCAGTTAAAAAGAAAAAGCCCAGTACACTATAATAAAAATTAGAGATAAGCTTAGAACACAGGGAGGAGATCAAGGGCTGGATTTCACCCAACTCTAGCAAGGTACCCATGACCTTGGGTGAGGTTTCATGAGCTGGATGAGGTTTCAGCTGCTGTAGGTTCTTTCTGTAGGTGGTGGAGGAGAGAGTTATCTCCTCAGCCTGCATCAGAGTGGCATTTCTAAATTCTTATCCATTCTCCTTAGTTTCTAAAGGGGCTGAGGCCAGCCTGTGTTACAGACTTCTCTGTGAAAAAGGTAAATGAGAATGGTGTGAAGCTGGGCCTCAGAAATCAGTGTAGAAAGTGCTTCATTTAAAAGAGAGCCTTTTGTAAGGCACTTCTAAGTTACAGCATCAGCAGCTTCAAAGGTGGCGATTTAGGTGGTGTCACAGCACTGCAGGTAATGAGGAAGATTGTCACATTCTTCATCTGTGTGCACTTGGCACTGCTTGGGAAGTTGATTGTTTTATGAGGGTGCAGAGCCAGGGAAATATTTTTTTGAACTCTATTTAATAGGACTTAACAGTAGTCTGTAAATTGAAGAATTGGGTAATCTTAATGAGGTTTAGACTTTACTTTTCCTTTCTTTCTGCTTCCTGTAGTTTTCTTCAACACTGAAGCATCATGAAACAGACAGGTTTATTGTTAATGAAGAACAGTCTCATTCCTGGGGAGTTTGCAATTCAGTGTGGGCCACGTTTGTCAACAGTATTCCTCTCCTTCCTCTCCTTCCCATGATATTTTGAAAACAACTGGTGGTCCTACTCTGTGTATCTATATTTATGAAGGAAGAAAGTGGTACAATAAAAGTTGCTGGCCTGGTTCCCACAAGATCAGTATATATAGCTAATGCACTAGCTGGACCCTATTCAGCTCTAAAATGATGCTGGACAATGTGATCAGATAATAGTTGAAGGCTGAAGCTCTGTGTTTATTCAGCTTTGCTATCTGAGATTAGGTGGCAAAGACTTTCTCCAGGACTTAATGACTCTATGATTCCATTTTGAAAGGTAGTACTCTTAAAGTATTTATTATTTATATTTGTGAATTATACTACAAGGATCTGTCACTTATTAAAAGCATGAGATGGGACTAGAAATTACTGTCTAATTTTGTGGTCACCTCCAAATGACCCAAGACTTCGTTTACTGTACCCAAAGACCATTCAGTTGCCATAGAGTGAAGGGAGAGTTAGCACAAAACCTGGAGTTTCAGACCTTTTCATATTGTCTATATAGTGTAAATTTATGCTTTTAATTGTGGGATGTTGAAATAGTAGGATTTAGGTATCCAACAATGTGAAATTTTTTCCAATATACCTGAGCTGGCATGTTAAAAAGTATTTGCTTTCTTCATCAACATTTTCTCACTTTTTAAATCACAGAACAATACAGAATTTAATCACACTGTATTAAGCTTTGCAGATGGTACACAGTTGTTTCTGCCAGAAAACTACAGTAGTCATTATAAACATGTCTTTAAATTTATGCAGGCATAATGAACAATTACAGTTTGTTTAATAAATAAATTTTGCCGAAGTAGTTAAGTAATGACTTTAGGGGGTTTTTTTTCTGTTATTTTTATTTATGCAATGCTAAATTGATGCTAACAAGGACTTAAAAAGAAGCAGTCCTTCCCTGGAGGCTTTATAAACAGCTGGCAGACAAGGAAGGAAAAAATTGAGAGAAGAATGTATGACAAGTTTACAAGCATTACATGTTGATTATTCTGCATTAATTTAGTTGTTAATTTTAGGTCCCTGTTTTTTTGAATTACCTTTTTTAATTTCTATTATAAGCAGCTGTGTAGTTTTTCACCTCTCTATACTGCTGGGGTGAGTCCGTTTGAAGGGTGCTTGTTGTTTTGTGAATCTCCAGTCCCTCAGGTAGCAGTGCCTGATGACAGAGGTCATCCCAGTTCTCAATTCCCAGGCCAGGCCAGGCCATTCCTGCCTGCTCAGTTTTTCCCAGGATTGTGGTTGGGTAGTCATTTTTTTACCTGGTTTCCTACCTGTAATGTTTTTTTTTTAGGGCTGCCCTTTTCCTTTCAGGAAGCAAAGCCTCTTTTCCTGCTACAGCAAGTGTCCAGTAGCAGGAGCAGCAGTGGAAAAGATCACAAGATCTTTCTCCTGCTGCCTTCTTATTACCTTTGCTGCCTGAGACTCCCTATGCTGTTTGTGGCTCTCTAGAATTCATATTTGAATCTCTTAGGACAAATTACTCCTGTTACTCAGTTTGCTGAGGAGATGATGGTTCAATTCATGGTTGTTCAAGACATGACTAAATGTAGTTCAAATATAAATTTAAATAAAGAGATAGTAGCTATTATTATTTAATAGTGACTTGTTGTGCTTGCTGGTTTAAGTCCTTTAAGATGAGCAGTTTATGACAATTTAGGTGTCCACCTGTGACAATTTAGTCTCTGTAGAGCAGTGTTGCACAGAGAGTATCAAACAGGCTGAAGAATCCTAACATTTTCTCTAAGGTTAAAGCAGCAGATGCTTCTGCTTTGTTATTATCAGATTAACTTGATAATAAATGTTGTTTGAAATGAAGGAATTAAAAAACTCTGCATGTACATTAAACTTTCACATAAATCTTTGGGGCATAGATTTCTTGATGGTAAAGAAAACCTTATTAATAAGTGACCTTTACTCACCAAAGCATCGTCAGGAATGATCATAATGTGATTTGACCAGATTTTTCACCTCGCTGGAGTATTTAATTATGAATGTATTTTTAGAAGCAGAAATGTGCGATTATTTCTGTAATGATAAAGAAAATAAAAAGCTCTGCAAACTGTGATAGGGATGGAGGAGTGACTTTCATAGTCTAAAAAGCCCATTGGTGAAGTAACAGGGCAAAACTGAAGAGAAGAGTGGTTTAAAGCTATCTTTGGTGCATCTTCTTGATAAGACAAATCTAATTTCCTTTTCTGAAGAGCACTGTCTGTCTCAGCATTATTAACTCCAACCACTGAAATGTATGACATCTCTGTCCTAATAATGCACAAATTGATAACATCTCCTCAGTCCATCTGGCTGCTCTGTGCTAAATCTCTAGTGTGTGCTTTTAGTAGATTGATACAATAAGTCACAGCAGTAAAAAGATTTAAGAGTAGAGTTTTTTGTTTCTTTCTGGGTTATTCTAGAGTAGTGTTTTAAGATGCTTTCTGTAGCTATTTCATTATGGGATTTAGGAATCCCATTTCTTCTGCCCATGTTAAAATTCTTGGTTATAGATAATTTCAAATCCATATTGTCATCTCAGCTCACTAGTGCTGTCACATCAAAGGACTATTCTCCTTGTAAGTGTTTGTCAAAAGCAGAAGCAATGCTTTCCTCAACTTTGGTGCCTCAACAAAAAGTTTAAGTAGTTACACACCTTCATGTGTTCTTTGTTTAAAAATCCTGCTTATACAGCTCAGCATCTTGGTGGTAGAATTAATCTTTTGACTTTTCACAATGAGCAAAAGGTAACTGCCTTTTAATAGTAGAAGGAAAAATAATTTGTCCTGATAGTTCTGAAATTCCAATCCATGTGCCATTATTTTTCCAAGAGGTATAAGATTTTTGATTGTCTTATTACATCTCATGCAGAACTTGTTTCTTTTCCCTATTGCCACCTGCAAAAAAAAACCCAACCCAAAAAAAACTCAAAAAACAACAACAAAAAACAAACCCTGAAACTAACAACTCACTGGAAGTGGGAATGGTAATTTTGTTGTATATTGGATATATTCCCCAAAAGTAGGGCTTTATGGAAATGTTAACTTGCGTGTGAACTATGATAAAGAAGCAGGCTGTCATAGGAGGGTTTCTCATGGCAGTGTTTCAAGCTCCATTTAATTCTGGTAGCAGTAGCATTCTTTTCTGACTTTGCTTTCATCTTCAGCATAGCTCACTGTACTTAACTTTCCAGTTTATTGCTGCCATCTCTGTTTATGGCTATCAGTATATTTTATTATTATCTTTCCTGCTGACTATTAAATGAAAGGAGAAGGGAAGGATGAGTTGCAATTTATTGCAGTTTATTTCTGTCACCAGATCTATTTTTCCTCCAGTATTGTTTTCCACGTTTGTGCTGTAAATTCTCCCTTAAAGTGCCTTCATGCCTAATTCTTGTTAGAACCCTCTGCAGTGATTGAAAGGTTTTGAGGCCTGTGTTTTGTGCACTGCTATTTCATTAAAGAAAAGGCAAAATGATTTTCTGAAATTCTTGTTTCCTGTGCAGTAGTTTTTGTCTCACCAGATGGCAGGGCAGAATTGTTTAACCTGCTGTCTCCCACCAGAGAAGAAGCTGTTGAGTCTTGCTGGGTGTCTGTGTCTCTCCATGGACCCCAGTGAGGCATACACACTTCCAGGCTGTTTTTGTGCCCAAACTGGGTCCCTTTTGCAGGTGGGTGGTGTTCGGTGAGACAGGTGTCCTTCAGAAGCTGCCAGTGCTGTTTTTATCACAGAGCATTCCAGCTGTTCTTTTCAAGCTTCAGCCCAAAGGTGTCTTTCAACATTTGGCTGGTGACACTGAAAGAACAGTGGTTCCCAAGTGTCTGAATCACCTCAGTGTTCTGCTGAATTGAGAACTTTTATTTCTGAAGCTGCTTCATCCAAATCAATGGCAGAAGGATAAAGTGACTTATAAATCTGTTCCCATGACTCTTATTAGCACAGGGTAAGGATTTTAGAAATCAGAGGGAGGGAAACAGCGTTTTCCACATGTACCTGTAGACCTTAGCTGGCAGCATATATATCTTCATGCATTTAGGGGACAGCCACAACTGATACAAATATTTATCCATAGAAATAAAGAACAATGCCATAAACCTGTTACCAAACACTTTCAAAATTTGGCTATTATTCGATACGTTAGCAAGCTTTGTGTTTGTCAATTGCAAATTGATCCCAAGGTGTGTGCAAGCATTTTTGAAGGATTACTTATTTTCAGGAGATGATTGTAGAAATCATAATAGAGCAGGTCAGTTGTGGTACAGCACAGGTCTCCTGTATAATTCTGTTTCTTTTCCACACAAAGGAATCATACACTGATCATCCCAACTCTATGTGTGTCAAAAGTTGGGAGATCAGTGTTGGAAGAGGTTGGACAGTGCTTCAAAACTAAAATGAAAATAGTTGAAGTGAAGTAAAACTGAAGAAGTTGAATTCTACTATAAGAGCAAATAATAAGGTACAAGAATATGGAAAAGGATGTATAATATAGGAGTTCCTGACATTTTGCACCCTTTTTTCACTCCTGGCAATGTTTAGGAATAAAGCAGTATAAAAATTATTATCCCAAAGGTAATGAATAATATGCTGTAGATAACATGACATAATTTTGTTAAAAATTCCCTTTTACCTTGAGTCATCTCATGGATATTCTGCTCAGGTCTGCAAATAACCAAAAGCAAATAGACTATAGCAAGTTTGTTCATGCACTGAACTGGAGAGAGAATCAAGCCCGGACTTATGCAGAGGTCAAGGAGCCACCCAAGGTAAGACCAGTGTCTTAATATAATTTCTCCAACTTTTATATGACTGTTTTAGCCAACACACACGACAACATTTTTTCATATTTGTGTATTTATATTTGTTTTCTTCAAGTAATTTTTTAATAGGTTTAATAGGGAGGTTTAGGATGAGGCAGAGAAGTCAAACAGGGACGAGGAGGCGCCTCATAGGTATCCCATCTCTGGGACATTTTATAGAAGAAAAGAGAAAAAGAGAAGGGAAGAAGGTGTATTTATCCATGGACAATGGGCATGAGTACTGCTTCCCCCACAAATACCATTGTCACACGTCAGATGATCTGTTCACTTGCTGAGGTAGTCAGAAAATACTTTAAGCTCCACTGACACATACGCAGAAAATAGCTCTGCATTTTGTATAACTCCTCAGAAACCTGTACATAACCCACCACATCTCTGGTAGGCGTGCACAGAGAAAAGAACTGATGGATCGACTTTGTATATCTTCAGCCTCCTACTTAGGGTAAATAAAAATGCAGTATCAACAAACTGCACAGACTAATCTGATCTTGCCATCTTGTGCTGAGTGGAACATTTTAAAATAGAAAGTCCATAAGGCAATTATGCTGAATTTTAAATACTTTGTAACAGATAAATCCAAAGGCCTTCTGCCAACACATCATTTTGATGTTGTGGCCTGGCCAATGTATTGTACAGAATGTTGTTTGGTTGTGTTCAGACCATTTAGAAACACAGCATTCCTTTAAATTCAAGTTCACTCGTGGCATAGTTTAAATCAGTATTCCTCAGGCACTGTGCTCCAGACTCCTCACTCCTGCCTGACTTACCAAGACTTTCTTCTGCAGCATCTCAGACTGTTTGAGGTGTCTAATGAGGGCCCAGGGCTGTTGGTTTGCTCTGCTTTCCATGGCTGATTATTTTTGCTTTGTCTTTGTGAAGAGTTTTTCTGTCTTGTACAGAAAAACTCAAAGCCCTTCCACATGTTTTATACAGCAGTCTTGAGGATAGTGGTGTTTATTAGGCTTTGTTGAGGGGGTGTTCTTTGTTTTTAGAGATGAATTTTGTGCTTAAGCAACAATTAAATATTCAATATTTAGAGACAAGAAAAGTTTTAAATCTTGTTCAGTTTTAGAATTCAATTGTCATTCTGTGTGTGATTTACCACAAATTAATAGCAGTATTTTGAGGCTACAGTACCCGTATTTGACAGATAGATTTTAGCAGAGTTATGCTTTAGCTGGCTTTTTTTTTTTCCTTCTCTCTATCTCATTATTTTGTATGATTTTTGGTGTTGAGACATAGATGATTTTCAAGAACTTGAAGTATAAGCATTTTAATGAAGAAAATATAGCATGATTTAATTTAAAAATGTCTGCAAAAGGGCTAATGATAGAAAATATTTTTAATAAAATATTTTGCAACAATCATAAGAATGTGCATGTTGTAATCTTTTAAGAAGATTTGCTATATAAAGACCAAATTTTTCACAGATTTGTCTATGAAGCGATTGAAGCAGCTCATTCAATCTTATATTGACCAGCTTGTGATGATTCTTCTTTTCATTATTATATACTAAAATATTTTCTGGGATTTCAGAAGGAAGATATCTGGACCCAACTGCCACGATCCCCTCCTGTGACTGGGATCAGATACCCTCCTCTTCTGGATGATCTGTTTGGCAAGGAAGAATAATCTCATCTGTGCAAGGCACTGATTCAAGATTGGTGCTCCAGCTCTGAAGATTGCTTAGAGAGATACAGAAAACATTCATTGTAAAACACGAAAAAAACCCCAGATTTAGGTTTTATTGCATTTAATTTCTTGTTCCAACGAGATGTATGCTTGTGTGTTTTTGGAACTCTTTCTAAATCAACAGCACTCTGTCATACTTATACAAGCATAATTAAAACTAGATCCTCTAATCTCTCTCTGGTTGCATGGAGAATTTGCAAGTATTGAGAAATCTTTGAGTCAAGCAGTGCAAAATCTGACTGACCCTGCTTTGTTCTGCAAACAAACGTGGTTGGATGACCTCTTGAAATTGGGTCGTACTGCATTAGCACAATAATGCCATTCCATTCACGTTTCTTCCTTGCTCTTCAGCTCCTATCCCTGGTTTTGCTCTATTCCCGTGGTGATGCTTGAGTGCTGTTCATGTCAAAGTTGGGTATTTCTTGGAGGAAACACGAGTAAGATTTTTGCACACTATAAAGCTGCTCTGGTATCAGAGATAATTGTAGCCTTCCAAAGTGGAAGCAAATGTTTTGCAGGCATGGCAGAGAAGCTGTCAGTTCTTGTGTTTTGTTTTAGATGTGACTCAGTGTTAGTCACACCCAGCTTTCATTGGGTGAGACATGCCTGAAGAGAAGGGGTTTCTGTGCAATCTCAGTGTGCAGCATTCTTGCAGCAGAACTGTACTTGCCCTTTGAAAATTCATTGATGCTCTTCTCTTTCTCCATGGCTTAATGGAGTTCCTGTTAGCATTTTTGTATCTTTTTAAGCTTATTCCAGCTCAAAGCCATGATTAGGTTTGGGTTTACTTCATGCTTTTGTGAGAGGAGTAATTACCCCACTCTGAAGAATGGAAGAGCTGAGGTGAAGGTGGAGCTGATTCATCCATGAGATTCCACTGGAGAAGGGGAAGAGGTGTGAGCCAGTGCACCTCTTCTGGTGCCTGGGAAGACATGGAACCCTGGTTTTTCTTTAATCTGAAATTACAGTTTTGGAGAGGAATTATTTGCTTTAGGAAGATGAAAATTCAATGTATCTAAATCCCCAATTTGAAGGAAAGACAATAGTAATTTTTTTGAAACTTGGAGATCCCCTTTACAATTATGATTCTGTACAGAAATACCTTCCTACACTTTTGCATGATAACATGAATTAAATTCTTATTATTTTTGTGCCATATGGCAAAATATGTAGCTTTTGACACTCTTTGCCTTTTTTGCAGCAAAAAAGGTCTTGAGACAAGGCATAATTACATTCCTGATGCTGAGGAGGGGTAGAGAGAGAATGGAGAAAGAGTGTCTGTGTCCAGAGGCTCAAAATGAAAAAGGCAAAAACCTAAACTGCTCCAAGTTGTAGACCAGACCATGAATTGCTTTTTGATCCAAAAGAAGAAAGTGGTTCCTTACATGACAAGAAATATCTGACCACAGTGCCAGGATCCTAAGCAGCAATTTGTGCTTGAAGCCAATTTGGTGAGAGCTGGATATTTTTATAACATGCCACCAAGACTAAGATTGATATTAAATTAATGCAGTTTTCCTTGTAAGTTTTTCATGTTCCCAAGACTTCAGATGGATTTATTTCTATTGTGGAAATACTGTACAGCTGAGGATTTCCAAGAAAAGGGGACTCTGAACATTGAGAACCTCTCAAGTGGCTTCAAGAAAAGACAAATTCACTTTATTTTGTTTCTCTTTATGTGTATGAGACAAAAGAAGCATTTTTAAAAGAAAAAATTAGTTCAAGAAATGCAACATTTCATTCATGTGTTCAGTATTTTCATTGACAATGAGGGTATTGAATGATGGATGAGGGTATTGAATCTTTCTAAATTTGTGGACAACGCTAAGCTGGGAGCGTGTGTCCATCTGTTGGAAGATAGGATGGCTCTGCAGAAAGATCTGGAACAGTTGGATGGATGAGCAGAGTCTAACAAGATGAAGTTTAATCAGTCCAAGTGCTGAGTCCTGCACTTTGGCCACAATAACCCCCTGCAGCGTTACAGGCTGGGGCCAGAGTGGCTGGACAGTGCCCAGGAGGAAAGGGACCTGGGGGTTCTGGTCACGAGCCAGCAGTGTGCCCAGGTGGCCAAGAAGGCCAATGCCCCCTGGCCTGCATCAGGAATGCATCAGGTGTGTCCAGCAGGAGCAGGGAGGTCATTCTTCCCCTGTACTCAGCACTGGTGAGGCCACACCTTGAGTGCTGTGTCCAGTTCTGGCCCCTCAGTTTAGGAAGGACATTGAGATACTTGCACATGTCCAGAGGAGGCAACGAGGCTGATGAAGGGCTTGGAAAACAAACCATATGAAGAACAACTGAAGGAGCTGGGGTTGTTTATCCTGGAGAAAAGGAGACTCAGAGGTGACCTTATCACTCTCTATAACTTCCTGAAGGGTGGTTGTAGACAGCTGGGGGTTGGTCTCTTTCTCCAGGCAGCAACTGACAGAACCAGAGGACAGAGTCTCAGGCTGCATCAAGGGAAATATAAGTTGGATATTAGGAAGAAGTTTTTCATGAGAAGAGTGATTGAATACTGGAATAGTCTGCCCAGGGAGGTGATGGAGTCACTGTCCCTGGATGTGTTTAAAAAAAGACTGGATGTGGCACTCGGTGCCATGGTTTAGTTGAGGTGTTGGGGCATTGGTTGGACTTAATGATCTTGAAGGTCTCTTCCAACCTACACATTCTGTGATTCTGTGATAATTTCATGTACATAGGTCTATTCAGTTATGGTCTGGTCTTATCTGGTCATGTCAAAAAAGGGGACTGTAAATTAGAATTAGTGCAGAGAAGAGCTGAAAAGGTGACCAAGAGAATGGAGATAAGAAAGGTGACTGAAAGAGTGTGACTTATTTAGTGGAATGAAATGAAGACTCAGATTGAATTTATATCCTCGCTCTCTGTAAATACATTGTTGCCAGGTGAGGAAAATTATCTGGTTCAGGTAAGAATATTGGTAGTCTTAAGGAAAAAATGTGTTTAATTTGCCATGAATAAATTAAACCTGGACAACAAAAGGTGGTTTCTCACTTGTAAAACAACAAGGCTCTCAAACTGCCTTCCAAGACTGATGTACTCAGTTTTAAGGTTGAGATGGGTTCATCTGATGATAATTTTAGGAGGTTTATAATACCATTCTGAATTATTAGTCTCACTTTTGGTTTTCCCTTTTTCCCATGCATCTTGCATAACTCTGACAAACACAAAACAATCTCCTAGGAGAGGGCAGACAGGGCCTGAAAAATATTTTCATTGCTTGTCACTGTGCTCAGTGTGTCATACACTGTGGTCTGACATGCTATAAACACTTTTCTCCAGGTTTTATCTCTTACAAGCAGCAGTGCTTCCAGAATGGAAACCCATGACCAATGAACAGCCCAATAATCCTCTTTGTATAATGTGACTTACAGCATAGGCTGCCCAAAATATTTCAACCTCTCCTCTAATCCTGCCACCAGCTTCTTCTCACTTTTCACATTGCTGATGAGGGGCTTGAATGAAGACAATACCGCAGGATTATGTTTCGAGATGGCAGGAGGCCACGGCTTTAAGGCACGCCTGGCACAGAGGGAAAGGCAGCCCCCACAGTTGCCATTAATCTCAGTTCAGGATCTCTGCAGGGCAGCCGAGGGTATCTCCTTTCCAAATATCTGCCCTGTCCCGGCAGGAGCAGAGGGATTCACGTTACAGTACCGGCTCCCTGCCCCACAGCCGGGCTCTGCTGAGAGCTCAGTGTTAATGTTTGCTTCCTCAGCCTGGCATTTGGGAAGAAGAGGCTCCAAGTGCTTCGGAAGAGCTGCTGCTGCTGCTGCTGGCAAGGAAATGGCTGCAAACAGGCTGGCTCAAAGTGCCTGGGCTGTCACCTGCAGTTGGGCCCCCTTGGTTAGCCATGAATACCTGCTGTGGGCAAAAAATGGATGTTCCTCACCACGCAAATATTTTCTTCATCATACAGCCAGCTACTGTATTTTTCCAGGCAGAGCCATTTGCACCAACATCAGGCAAATGTTGATCTGCATAAATGAAAGCATGAAAGTCATCCTGCATTTGTTCCTCATGTGCTGGTGTGAGTTCATCCTACTTCATGGAAAAAGTTTGGGCTCAGTTGGCTCCTGTGTCAGCTCTCTCTGTTTTGTCCTTTTAGCCCAGGAGACATTGTTGTCTCCCAAAGGAAAACTTGCTGTGGGAAAGCTGCAGGGATCCTAATTCCACCAAAACCAAAGTACTGGATGTTTTCAGTCACTTGACTGCATTCAGAGAACAGCAGTCCATGTATCATTAGCAGTAATTCACCAGGTGTGTGCTTGTGTTCCTGTGGTTTGAGACATGGAACTAACAGAAGAATTTTCCAGTTTTTAACATTTTGTAGTTCAGTGTCATGGGGGGAAACATTAGTTCTTTAAGCAATAATGTCCTCTACCCTCAGTAACTGAACTATTGCATGTTTACTTGCAGAATTTCTTCCTCTTCAAGGCTGTTTAACCATCAAGCTGCACTACAATGAGAAAGAATAGTGCCTTGTTTGTGAAGAATTTACAGTATCAGGAGGAAAAAAGTACCACAATCTGAGTTCAGTCAGATTTTTGAAATTATTTTTAGTTTTTAGAGGGCAGTATAGATAATATTTGAGAGAAAACTATCTGGAAAGAAGACTTTTTAAAAGTTACTCTTTGCTCTAAATCAGTTTCTTCTTGTAATTTGTTTGGGGGAGTGGCTCAGACCCAGTCAAAAGCATCATTCTTGATTTGGTCAATGGTCAAAAAAGCCAGAGAGAGGTGTGGGGGAAGGTCAATTTCTCTGCCAGTTTCCAAAGTAAAGTTTAAAACTAGGAAGCATAACCAAGATTAGGAAGTTAACATAGCTATAATATATTAAGGTTATGAATTGATTAAATGAACTCTTCCTCTGCACATTTCTCTGGTCATTTCTGAATCATCTGGAAGTTTCTTCTGGTATGTATTACACACAAATGAATGAGCTATCCTCATCTGCCCTTCACCCCAGCCATCTGTCCTCTCTGCTCTCCTGTTTCATCAGGATAGTTTCATATTTAGAACTACAAACAGAGAAGTAAAGGAGCTGATTCATAAACCCACCTTGAAATCTGATGCAGATCCCTGGCAAGCAGCATGGTGGGATGATCTGTAACAGCACCAAATTCACTGTGTCACCTGCCAGCACTTGAGAGAGCTCCCACTTCCAAAGCAAATCTGTCAGGATGGCATTGCCATGGACGACAAGAGGAAGACCCTTTGCAGAGTTGCTGTGCTGCAGGTGGGACAAGGCCACTTCCAAATTAGAATATCTCTGGGTGATACTTGTGTCCCCTGCTCTCAGATGTTGCCAGTGCAGGTGTCTGCACATGCACTTGCTCTCTGGATCCTGTACTGCTGATGGGAGGATGATCAGCACCTCTAGGCAGTGGCCAGCCCACAGGAATATTTAGAGGATGCCTGATATCCCTGCCCATCCCTCTGCAACCACTGAAGGGATTGGAAACAACCATCTAAATGTAGATATTTGCATTGGTGCTGGGAGACATGAGTCCCACCCTTGGGATCCACTGACATTGTGAGAGGAGCTCTGAGACCAAGCAGGGTGACTTGGCTGCTCCCTGCCCATGGGCAGATTGTGGCTGATGTGTAGGATGGGCCAGCTGTGGATAGCCTGAGCTCAGCTGGGTGGAACAGGCAGAGACCATGAGACCACAAGTCCATGAGACCAGGAGTCCATGCTGAATGTGTACAGGATCCCTCTCCTAGGATGTTCTGGAGCTCAGGATGAGCAGATTCAGTTTTTACCAGGTGGACCTGACTGTGCTTGAGCTTGACTCTGCCTGGTGGGTCTTGCTCAAACTTCAGCTGGGTAAACAGGAATATCTGGATTGATTTAAATGGAACTAAATTTCTTTTGTTAGAACTCTCTATGAACCTAATTTCGCAAACTATTTATGCATGTGCATAAGGTTGTCCCGTTTGTGTGAAGCCACCCGAGTGTGTGCCAGCAGCTTGCTAAAATCTCTCACACAAAGCACTGCTGGAAATGCTTTCCTAACAAAGAAGAAGCCCTAATTTGAGGCATTTAGGAATTAAATCATTGTAATACCACCCCTACGCCCCTCCCCAAACCATATAAGAAGGTAGCAGTGAAAGGAGGTGATACAGAATTGTCTGGACATGTTTATAGGCTATATATTGTGTGTTGTTATTGCAGTTCTTCTACAATAGAAGCCAGCAATTAGCAATTAAATTCCCATTATGGGATCATGTTGGTAATTGAGACAAACTGTAAGTGTCTAACTGTTTTAAACCTTTCTCTTAACTAACCAAATACTATAGTACTTTTATAATTTAGAGATAATATTCCCATTAGTAGAGTTTATGACTCAATAAACAGCTCCCACGAGTTCATAAAAGCCCAAACTGTAAACACCAGGACTATTAATGCAATAGAAATTCTGTGCCTCCCTCTTCTCTTGGTGGTCTGGATAGAGCAAAGGGAAATGCTATTGCAGAAGAAAAAAACAACATTTATTTTGGCTATATAAATATAAATGAATTGTCCTAAAACCCATCTGGAAATTTCCTCTCCTCCCTGTGTCCCAGGTGGTCTGGCAACAGTGATGCATTCTGCTTTTGTCTGCAGGCAAGGGCAGGAGCTCCTGTTGGAAATTATTTACAAGAAGAAATTGCATGTGAAAGCTTGGTGGTATCCTCACCCTGCTTCTCCCTTGGGAGAAATAGGAACAAAATCTTCTCTAGAGTTGGGTTTCAGTGTACTTTTCTATTATTATTGTTATTACATTTATTAGTGTTTTAAAGGAAAACCCTCACTCAAGTGCCCTGGAGTCCACAGTTTTTGAACCGCTCTGCTGCTGGCATTTTTTTGACAGCATGAATTTTAGGGAGGTGCATCTGCTCGCCTGGACACTAATACAAGCAGACCTTTTGTAGCTCAAGCCTCTTTTCATTTGGGCCTGGGGGTAGTAAGTAATTTAACTATTTTCAGTTAAAAAATGAGCACTTTTCTTTGTCCAAAAGAACATTTTGCAGCGCGGTAGGGCACTGTTCTGTCTAGCAAATCCTTGTTCCATGAACCACCTCTAGCTGGTGTCTTGCTTTGCTGCTGAAGGACATTTCTTCCTGTGTTGTTAAAATCATATTGCCCAAGGTCATCAAAATGCAGGAAGCTTCCCCTCCCCCGCCCCCCCTCACTTGCCATCTAGGTTCAAGTGGTTGTGAAAAGCTGGAGGAACACACAGAGCCACTGCTCCCGCACTCCCTCTCCCAGTAGGTGACTCACCCTGGGATGGACCACACGCTTTTCATCACGTTTTGCCATTGCATCAGGTCTCCTGTTCTTGCCACTTCGCTTGTGAGAGTTTGTTTCCAGAGTCAGCAACTCAAGGGACTTCTGGGATTCGTGTCTATCACCTTGCTGCTGCTGGATTCCTGCGCTTTACACCTGGCCTGCGAGGGAGTTTGGCTTTCAGGAAAAGCTCAAACAAGGCAGAAACTTAGACATTTTGTTCTGGCAGAAGTGTGGTATGGAGTGAGAAAATGGTCTCTCTTAGGCATTTCCATTTCACTGGCCTTCTTGAAGTTTCAAGATTCCATAACAATGGTATCAAACAGAGAGGGCTCTCCATCGGGAATGTGCCTGCCACTTCCTCTCACCCCACACATAACACTCCAGTAAAGTTTCACGGCCTTGGCCTCGCAGCAGGTTCAGAGATGCCCCTTTTGATTCCCTCTTGGCCCCTTTTGATTCCCTGTTGGACCCTTTTAACTCCCTGTTGGCCCCTTTTGACTCCCTGTTGTCAGGCAAGGAATGAAGACAACACAAGGCCCGAAGCAAATCAAATATGTGAATTAGAAAGATTCCGCATCCTAATGAAGCAAAATTCCTTTTTGAAGGCAAACAATCATGAAGGACCCTGAGCTGTCACTCCTGAGGCCCCAACAGTTTCACCATTGATTTCTGTGAAACGGGGAAACAGGGTTTCCTGTGGGAACAGGGTTTGGCTTTGCTTTCCGGGAAAGGGCGATTGCTTTTCTGCATTCCTGCCCTTGCACACAAAATCTCCGACCTGTCTCAGGACAGCCCATATGCTTCAGCTACAACAGCCAGGTCCCAGGACTGGGTCAGATCCTGGCAGATCCCACTCAAAATTCAGTATTACAGATATTTACATGAAGGGATTAGGTATTTAGGTGTGGGGGGTTGTGACAGATGCACTCGTCCCCTTAACCAAACAAGTCGTTGGATCCAAAGGAGGTAAAGCCTAAGCCAGAACTGTGCCAAGAACTTCTCCAGTTCCAACCTGTCCTCTGAAAACCCATGAAGGAGCAGGGTTAGAAGCCTGTCCTTTGAGGGCTGCAGATGACTTTGGGTCTCCTGGGCTGCTCAGGTCCCTGTATGCAGCTCAGGAGCCACAGCAAGCCCAGCAACTGTAGGATTGGCTTCAGCCCACAGCTGAGGTTTCAGCTTTTTGATCTTTCTTTTCCCTGCTGGGTTGCTCCTCTCAGTGGCACAAACCTCCCCCTTTCCCTGTGTGAGAGGCAATGCTGCCTTTCCTGAGCGTAAGAATGAGTGCAGAGTCTTCCTCCTGCTTCATCAGCTGAGGCTTTCAGCCAGTCTGAACCTGTTGAGCCCTGCCCTGCAAAGCCCCAGGCTGAGCTTTTCCTGGCACTGGTGGCACATGGAGAGTTATTGAAAGCATGAATGGCATCAGAATTAACACCCAGCAAGCAGGGGAAGAGCTGCACCACTGACTGATGTATGGATGTTGATGAACACTTCCCTCATAATCTTTTTATAAAATTGAATCACTGGTGGCATTTGAGACGTCTCTGGCTCAGTGTGCCAAAGGCCTCTCCTCTCACAGGAGGTAAGCTATAAATCATACTGCAAGAGACATTTTTTTGGATTTAATATTGCTAATTTAATACATGTTAGTGATGTTGAGCATGCATCAGCTAAAGAAAGAAATCAGTTGGCTACCTCAGGGGAGCATTTTCAGAATGTTTAAGGTCAAAAAGCTAGACCCCAATTTGGTGGAGCAGGAGGTTTTCAGCACAGGTGAACAAAAATTATTTTCAGGATGATATGGTATAATGTTGCCTTTATCTCAGGAGTATAACTAATAAATAATGTACCATTGCCAATAGATTTAAAGTATGATGTCACAGCTGCCTTTCATCTGTGTGTCTGAATATTCAAGCCATCCCTGAGTGAAATGGTCACTGTCTTTCTGAAGGATAATAATGCAGGATTCAGCATAAAAAATTGCCATGTTCTGGACTACATCAGTTGAAATGATGGTGGTAAACAGAAGACAGGTGGGTTTATTAGCCTAGAAAAGGGATTATTGCCTCTTCCCTTCTCCTGCTTGCATCATTCACTGTATCTGCTATGGGTGATGCAGAGAAAAATCTGAAGGGACACCTCTTAATTAAATTAATCAGCAAAAAGGAAATGCTTGCAATAAGCATCAAGATAAATATTTGTTTCATATTTCTGTGTCTGCCAGGAAAGCAAGGGTGGGTTGCAGCAGGACATGTTGTTTCCAAGAGTTGGTTTTAGGAATGATGAGCAAGAAGGACTGGGAAAGACTGGCTGCACAAAGATGATTACAGTTGGGTGAGTAAGCCTTGGATCACCCTCTGGGAACTCATGGCCACTGCTTCAAGAAAATCAGATGGCCAAAGATGACTCATTAGGCAGCGTGAGCTGGGATTGCACTGATGTAGTGGTAAGAAGGATGAGGAATGGAAAGTGAAAGAGACAATCAACAGTTACTTTAACAATACAGAAATTAAGTTGGGTTTTTTTATTATTATTTTCATGAGGCTATTATGCTCCCTGAACTTCTGTTCACAGGTGTTGCTGTTCTTTATCCAGAGTAGTTTTCAACATAAGCTGAAAGCCGCATTATGATTTGGGCACTGGCTGGTGTGACCAAGGCAGGTTTGGTCTCTGCCAAGATACACTTGCCATTCAAGTTATAAAGATTTCAGTCTGGGTTTTTTTTTTTTTTTCAGTTTGTGAGTGTGGTGCTGTAATGTTGGCCTGATGGAAACACTGCTGCACACAGTTGCTAGGGAAACATCTTCATTTTTCTTTGAGTTTTGTCATTCAATTCACAGCATTGCTGTAATTATTCTTTTAAAAGTGGGACGTGGGAGCCATGAAGAGGTGCCAGTCACTGATGTAAGAGCTGGCATTGACCAAACACTCTGGCTTGAATCTCACCAAGGGTCTCAGGGTCAGCAGAGAGGTTTCTGCAGGTGCTGGAGGGGTGTGGGAAGCAAAACAGCTTCAACATGAATCTGAATAATGTGTTGAGAACCCCCTCCAATTATGCCTGCAGCAATGAGTCAAGTTCAAGCTTATATGAGTGAGATGTTAGGCTAGACTTTGTATTTACATTTCAGTAGCCTTTTCTTCTGACAGTGATGCCCCTTGTCTTGTTAATGAGTCTCCTAACAATGTATTGGTAGGCTCTGTAATGAAAGGAAATGTGACAGGATTTATTGACACAATGCCCAAAACTGATCAGAAAATTCTCTTCTAAAGAGGAAAGGAAATGACAAGCATTTTTCAATTATTCTACTTTGAGTGTTATTAAAATCACCCCTCATTAGATGCCACAGAGGTGGTGATGGATGTTGTAAGCACAAAACTTAGTGGAAGAAGAGGCCTCTCAAACTAGGTACATTTCCCAAACATTTATATGTCTAAACTCTACTTCGAAGAGATAATCAGGCACAAAATCACTCATCCCTCTGTGGGGACTAGTTTTCTGATGGACAGTTCTAGGGATTGCTTTGTGAGCAGAGGCAAAGCAGAGCTTTTGGAAGAACAGCTACACTTTTGTCATCACCCCTCTGTAATGCCTGTTTGTCAGCAAAGCTCCTCCCTGAGCCCGGTTGTCTCTGCACAGACACAGCAGCAGTTTGGTTGTGACCCACAGGGACTGCCCTGGAAGTACATCCAGCAAAAGTCAGGAAGGGATTCTGAGCTGTGAGATGAAGTGGCACATCAGAGATCAGCACAGCAACCCAAGGCAAAAAAAATCCTTACCCTCTGAAGCCCTAAAGAGCTCCTTCTCCAGTGTCTTCATCTTTACCTTTTTCCTTTTGGGTCTGCAGCTCAGGTAATGTCTTCAGAAGCTGTATGCTCTTCCCCAGGACTTGCCAGCTGAACCAGCTGGGCTCTTCTGTGGGTTTTATCTTCCCTGAGGGCCCAGTGTCCTGACCTGGGTGATGATGTGCAGAGAGGGGACACAAGAAAGGCCCCCATGTCTCCCAGGGAAATACAGTAGGGTGACAAACTCTGGGCCATGAGCTCCTCCTGGCAGGCTTGACCATTCTCCTGGTCCTGTCCTTGGTATCCTGTACAGCTACAGGGTGCCAAGCCCAGGGAGGCTTTTCTGGAGCGAGGTGGGATCTTGGGCTTCGGGAGAGAAGAGGAATGATCCCATACCAGCTCTCTCATCCCCCACCCCAGCTTTGATGGAAAGTTGGGTCAGTGTTGTTTTTGTTTCTGCTTCTTTCTCCCTTGCCAAAGAAATCATTGTGACTAACTCCTCATCATACGTGTTCAACAGTGTTTCTGGGATCAGGTCCTTCTCAAGAAAACAAAAATAATCCCTCTTGTTTCTCCTCCCAGCTATCCCATAACATACGTAAGTGTTCAAGGAAGCCAGGAATGTATTTTAATTCAGATCATTATTAATAAGTTCAGGAGCTATGAGTTTTCCTCTCTTCATTCAAAATGAATTATGGCTTGGAGAAAAATATATCAATCTTACAAAGTTTTAATCCAAAGGGACACCTCTTAATTAAATTAACCAGCAAAAAGGAAATACTTGTAATAAGGGTGCAAGATAAATATTTGTATCGTGCACACTCTAATTCATCACAGCCATAAAAGAGTCCATAAGGTTTGTTTTTTGTCACTGAAATGTGATGCATTCAGATATCATTCTCATTTATAAATTATTGTGTGTCACATGGGACACCCCCCCATGGGTTGGGGTATTGGCCTGCCAGTGATATATTGCAGCTGGGAGAGCTGAGAAGTGAAGATGAGTAGTCCTCAAACTCAGGCCCTAAATTTAACATTACCCAGAGACAAACAGAGCCCTGAACTGACTCAGGGCTAGAGGCAAAGCTGCACAGCCCTGATGTGTTATCTCGTGGGATTGCACAGTGCAGTGGTGCTGCCAGGGAGCAAGGGGAAAGCACCTCTACTTCCTCCATTAATCTGCTTTTATTTACCTGGGTGGTACCATGGTGATACTCACTGAAGCCCTGGGTGGGCAAAATATTTAAGCCTATTTTTAAGGCAGCTGAGAGGTTGCATTAATTTCACAGGCAGTGCTCTCACATTTGTAGTTGTGTTCATGATTAAATACTTGATGCCTTTGCTGCTATAGGTAACTTCTACATATTTGGGGTTTATTTAGCAGTTTTCAGGAAAAAAAAAAATCTCCAAACCACAAGTCCTGTACATATGCATTTGTTTGTACATTAATCCTCTTGAATGTCTGCATGAATGCTCATGGAGTATTTTGCATACTCACACATGTGCTGGGGTGTACAGGACACACAGACACATCAAATACAGACTTTCATATTTTTACCCAATGTTCTACATCTGACTACATTTTAGAAGTATGCAAATTTCTGGTTCGCAAAACTGGGAATAATCAGGCTGAAGGAAAATATGCTAAAATATCAATAAATATGCACAGTTATTCCAGGAACTGAGTGGGCACAGAGGAAGGTCTGATTTAGACTAGCCTAGACTAGACTGGAATAATTTCAGTTGGGAGGGACCTACAAAAATCCTCTAGTCCAACTGCCTGACCACCTCAGGGCTGACGAAAAATTATGTCATATTGTTAAGGGCATTGTCCAAATGTCCCTTGGACACATGGGGCATCAATCACTGTACCACTATAACTGAAATTTTAGAGGCAAGACAACACTAATGCATTTCGCAATGTAGGAGGGCTCTGACTAGGAACTCAGATCACAGCATTAATTGCAGATGCCAAACAATGTGACAATGTCTGGATGTTCAGTTGGTGTCTTGTGTTTGACCTATGAGAGATTATAGGAGTGAAAATTTTCAATATAAAATTAAAGTTTACAGGGGAAATTTTTCAATGTATAGTGCGGAAATCAATGCTTTATTCAAAGAAAAAGAAAAACTTTCAAAATATTTTAATTGTGGATATACTTTGGCCCAGTTCATAGAAGAAGCTGCCATTTTAACAGGAAAACAAGCACAGATAACTGAACTTGTCTACAGGGAATATCTGTTGTCCTTTTAATTATTAATAAAACCTCATTCCAGATATATTAACTATAACTAGAAATAATTCAAGAACAAACCTAAGAACTGCAAACTAATGTGTTGACCTTCTATACTGGTCAGGGAATTGAAAATTCTATTGCATATTAGAACTGGCAGACATGGATGGATCCTGTGTGCATGAAAGAGATGGTGGGAAGAAAGAAATGCTGCTTTTACTGGGGAGATCCAGGTTTTTCAAATCTGTTGGCAGGCTTTGCAGAGGGCAGTGAGGATGTGCCTCAGCAAGGCATCACTGATAAAGCACATCCAGCTTTCCAAAAATGGCACTTTGCCCCAGGGGAGCCAACCTGTGGATGAAGAAGGGCTGAAGTTCTCTCATGGAGCTGCTGCAGTCTAGAAAACAGTGGAGATGTGTGCAGTGTCCTCCAACAGGTTAATCAAATGGGATAATTTGATTTGGGCTAAGATGAGATAAGCAGTGAGGTACACACATTTGTGGATGGTGTAGAACTCTTCAGAACTGCCAGAGAATTGCAGGAGGATCTCACTCACACCCAGCTGAGTGACTGGGAGATCAAATGCCAGTTGAAAGCCAATGCTGGGAAGAGCAAAGTAATGAAACAGGGGGAAATGAAAAAATGACTGCTCAGCCAGCAGCTGGAAGTCAGCACGCTGCTGCCTTTTAGAAAACAATTTGGAATATTGATGGAAAATTCTCTGAAAGCAGAGTTCTGATCCTCAGCAATGGAAGGAAAAAAATAGTCAAATTAAGCACTGGATACTACCAGGAGAGGAAGTTGTCAGATGAACCGTAAGTCCAAGCCATGCCATGCTTCAACCACCCTAAAATGGATATGGGAGAGCCAGAGGTAGAGAGAGAATTAAAACAAGAAAAAGGAGACTGTGACCAAGCTTGTACGAAAGGGGTGATGAAACAGCTTATGAAAAAGGCCTGTTCAGGGAAAATAAAAAGCTTATTCAGTGCTTCTCATAATGCAAGAACAAAGAGTATCTCAAGGACATGACCAGGTTTAAAAAGAGGGTGAAGATTTGCTGATCCCACAGTGTAGCTGCCTCGTGGTGCCCCCACCACAAGATTCTGCAAAGGCCAAGAGGGCAGAGGGGCTCCAAATTAGACAGATTCAGAGAGGACCAGGCTGTCCGTGACTGTCAAACACAGCATTCCAGCTCCAGCTTAGGAGTCCCAGTGATCATGGAGTGATGGGAGCACAGCAGGGACACCAGGAAAGGCCCCATGGCACTGGTCCTGTTTCCTCTTTGCTGTGCTCTGAGCATCTGCTACCAGCCATGGTGTCAGAAACAGGACCCAGCATTGGACCAACCCTTATTCTGACCTCACAGAGCAGCTCTTGAATCCCTCTGTCTCACCAAGAAGTACAGATGTGCTGTGCTGATTCCTGAATAAAATAAAATACCCTAACTCTAAATAAACGGAATGTTCTCCTTGAACTTAAAAAACAAAACAACAAAAAGCCCCAAAATAAAACCAAGACAATGTTTATACTGGGAAATGTGCATTTTTTTCTTCCTGGATAACTCAGAAACAGCTGTAGGGGTTTTATTCAGACTCCCCCTCTCCAAAGTTCACTTTTAGGTTGAGACAAATGTTTTCAGTGCCAAAGAAGACATTTGAAGAAGACCGTAAATGAGAGAAAACAGAGTTAAGATGCAAATGGAGTTTTGCTGCAACCTTAACCAGAAACCTCATGATTTACAGTCATTTCTCTAACATTTGCTTATCTTCAAGGAGAGAAGGGCTCTGGTTTAGCGGAAGCTGTGTTCTACCAGAAGGATAAACAATGATCTTACTGACTAACCAGCATTTCCCAATGTTGTCTTGTGAAGATTTCAGGAAAAATCTCCCCAGAATAATGCTCTTGATGTTAGGGCAGAGAGATTTGAAAGAGAGTATTAGACCTGACAGCACTTAAGCAGTGCTGGGACAGGCCCTGTGCGTGTCACAAGAACCTAGGGAAATCTGGAACTAATCTTGGTGGCAGGCCCAGTGGGGGATTTTGCCTTCACTAAAGACAGGATTGCCCAACATTTCCCATTATAATCTCTTGCTTATGCTTTCTCATTACATTGGCAAGCTTTAGTTCTTCAGGCTAGCATTATGTACACTGGATAGCTTTCCCTAGCTTAGAAGTTTGGGAAAAATGTCAGTGCAAATGGAAGCTTCTGAGGAGAAGGAGAGAAAGGAAGCAGAAATGGGGGTTTACAACCCACCTGACAGCTTGTTCTTGTAAAAATTGTGAAGTCCCTGTGGAAGTGTGGAAGTGACTTGATACCTGGGAAGAGTTTTTTTGCTATCAACCACAAAAACTTGTTGTCATTTAGATACATGATCCTCTAAAATCCCATTTTTACATGCTCAGAGATGAGCAGAGAGGCTGCCAATGCATCAGCAGAACCAGCAATGCTCCTATCCCATTAAACCATTCCTGGGTGGTGGGCACTGTGCTAGGCAAGAGGAATTATCCTGAACAGTGTTTTGGAGGGTAGAATGTGTTCTTGGTTTGGCTTTTCACCTTGCAGGTAACTGGAAGGTGATTTTGCAAGAGCAACAGAGGTGTGATGTCAGACAGAATGTGCAGCCTTGGCAAGGCTGGATTTCAAGGACAAGCTCCCAGAACTTCAAGAAGTCCCTGCGCTCTTCCATCTTCCAGGTGAGGTCAGCCTAGTTCTCCAGTGTCAGAGGCAAGATTGTGTGTTAGCAGGCATGGTCCTCCCCCTCTGAAGGGGAGATGAGAAATGACCAAGGGTGATAAGTACCAAAAAGCTGTTGACATGCATTCAGGACTCTGGGAGAGAACATAGGAAATTTGTGTTTCCTGTTCTGCCAGAGACACATTTGATGAAACAACCATAATATATGTATGTGCAGAGGGTTTGAATGAAGGGTCATTATATGTTAAATTAACTGTATTGCAGGAACATTAAAGAAAACAAGAACAGGAGAAACTCCTCAATCCATGAGAGGATTTGTGTGATGCCTCAGAAAAACAGATCTTTGTGTTAGCAGGAGGCCTATCATTCTTGCGAGGTCACTGGAAGAGACCCAGGGCCTTTTGCACTCTGCATGTGCAGCATAAAATAGCTTTGCGTTTGCTTGATCTTTTCCATCGTATTATACAACCTTGAAGAAAGAAAAGCAAGCATCAAATTTGTGATTTATAGCTTGATATTTACTTGCTGTATCCGGGTGTGAGACCTAGTCCAAGAAACAAAAAGAGACCATGAGCCCAGAAGGAAAAATACACGCTTAAGGACTAAATGTATTTTTCTTGGAGCGCAGTCCCAGCAAGCTCTGCTTGGAAAGCCGACCGCCTGCTCACCCTGTGAGGGTTTCCAAGTTCAGCTTCCACGCTGAAATCTCTCTCTCTCTCTCAACACTCCTTGCACTTGGCTCAGCAGACCTTAACCCCCATCCTCACTGCTCCTTGTGGAGGAGATCCCTGCACCCCTCGGCCGGGCTGAGAAAACCCCTTTTTAATAAATTAGCACAATGTGATGGGATGCGGGAGCATCTGGTGCTCCCAGCCCTGATTTATTTCTGCAGGAGCACACAAAGCATGGAGTGATAAATTATTGAGAGTCAATGGGCCCTTGGAGAACGGGGCTGTGATGAATAGTGAGCAGTTGGCATCCCACATAACCATAGGTCCCAGAGGGCTACCTAGGGAGAGGGTAAGGGGAAAGAAGAGGCCAAAGCCTTTGAAGG
Source organism: Zosterops lateralis (assembly GCF_965231275.1). Taxonomy (NCBI): domain Eukaryota; kingdom Metazoa; phylum Chordata; class Aves; order Passeriformes; family Zosteropidae; genus Zosterops; species Zosterops lateralis. The sequence continues at coordinate 7,274,866 of NC_139763.1, forward strand.
ATACAGCTGTTGGGAAAGTCTTTCCTTTCAGTGAGACATTATTTTTATTTTTAACGCCTTTTTCAGCAGTGGGAAACGGGGTTAGGAATCCTCTGGGGATAAACAGTAACCACTAAACCCATGTTACCTGCAGCCTGGTTTGATATAGGACAACAATGACCCTGAGTATTGATCTACCCAACTGAATTTTTCATTAAGAACATCAGGGGCTCATTTAAAAGATGTTGCAGTTAAGAGAACTGTCTTTTGCAAATTCCAAGGCAGAGAAATCCACAGTCTATGTCTCACACATAGTGTGACAGGACACAGTGTGCTTGTTTGGTATGGAAAACAATTATTTTGGAGTCAGTGTTTAAAGACACAAGAACAAAGGCCAGATAATGTAAACACTACCTGATTGCCCTGCTTTTGTGGCACTTTCACAAGGAGCAGTGGAAAAATCACTGAGAAATACCTTTCCTTAATCACCCTGGACATTGTGGTCATAGGGAAAAATTCCCCAGGAGTGGGGAGGTGGTGACTGGAATCACTGCAGGGGACTGCTGGGTGGCACTAGGGCAGGAAATCACTCCTTGTGCCTCCATCCCATCACTTGGGAGCTGAGTGCAGAAAAAATATCACTGGTCGTGCAACACCAGTTGGCAGAGGGTTTGTTGTACATCAGGTTGTGAGAGCAGCCTTTTCCAAGCCTGTACATATCATGAGCTTCACTACACCCTCTGAAGCAAAATACACCCCTATCTGGCATGCAGGTGTGTGAGAGTTAAAATGAGCCTTGTGCCCAGAAGTGAGAGGATTGATCCAGAATGAGAACTAAAAAGGGCAGTGCACTGGACACTGACCTCCTCTACCTGACTCCAGCTTTTCAAACTGGATTTTTCTTCAGGAGGCGTGAAGGAACTTGTTCATGGACACCTGGAGCATCCTTGTGCAAGCACTTTGAAAATCTTAAGCTGCTTCAGCCTGTCATACTTTCTGAATTATCTGTATTATAGCTGGTAGACATTATATCCCACACTCACCTGGCCATTAGTAATAACTTCACTTTGGCTCAAAAATTTTCATTTTAGTTGCTACAGAAGCTATCAAATGCTGTATTTTCCTGGCTGCTTCTGCTTCAGACAGCTCTGCTTTCACATACTTGAATTTAGTGGAGTTTTTCACATGCACACAGCTACCATAGTAGCTGTGGTAGAGAAAAAAAATTGAGTACGACATTTTGCTGTTTGTTTTCTCTTGTTTACATCTGCAGCTGGTCACATGTGACAGCATGCTGGCTGATGAAATTTAGCTTTGACTGTCCTAACCTAAGAGTCACTGGGTCTGCTCTGGCGTTAGGAATAGACAAACTTGTACTGCTCCTCTGGAGGGATTCACAGCCCAGGTTGAGCTCTGGGCTGGCAGGGGTCTGTTCAGGCTGCCTCTGGTGTTTCAGGCTTTATCCATTTCTATTTACACCCTTAGCACTATTTTACTGTAGCTATCACAAGGGAGTGGCTTCTAAGTTGCCCCTAGAAAGATGTTTATAACACACCCAGGTCGGGACATTTTGGTGCCCATTTAAAACCTTCCTTGTTGCCTCTCACTCTCCCTAACTTCCACAATTCCTGGAGTCTGAAGTGCCATTGAAGTCTGAATAACTTCTGGCAGTCTGTTCCTTTTGCCAACCCTCTGAATGCACTGACTCTGCCTCCTGGGCTGGGAGACACCATCTGGGTGTGCATCAGGAGGTACCTACTCTGCTCATTCAGGACTTCATTTTTATCAAAATTAAACCAGTGGCTTTCATTAGTGCACTGCTTGAAAGAAAATCACAGCACAGATATGTCATTTAATGTATTAATTAGAATAAATTCACTACTAATGTTACCAGCAGTGTCCTTCTTAGAGGATGAAAACCAAACATTTATTCTTTTTAATGGAGCAGTTTTCCTCTCTGCTCCCCAAGTGAACAGGGGTTTATTATCATCATCCCCACTCCTGTATTCCATATGTGGCTCCAAATCAGACCCTGAGGTATTTAATCTCTTACCTGGCAGGGTCAGTTTAATGTATCGAAATCAGCCTGACTTACATCTGCTTTGCAGATCATCACTGGCATACTTTAAAAATTGTTATAAGTCTATAATGATGCTTTTCTCCCCTCCCCCAGTGCTCCAGCAATGTCAAGATTTATTGAATCTGAAGGTCCAGTTGTGACCTTGGCTCCCACTCACTAAATCTGAACCTCTGGGGTCCATAAATCTTTGTGTGCTGTTCAATTTATAGAAGTGAACATCTGCTTATCATACAATATTTAATTTGCAGGTGTATTCCACCAGTAAAATAAACACATGGGTTCAGTTGCCTGGGCTGTAGGACATTAGACAGATGTTGATGTGATGGTGATGGCTTTGCCTGTTGGGAGAGCCCTCACTGTTGGCAGAGCTGCTGTGTGTGGTGAGGTGGCTCCCAGGACTCTGCATCTCTGAGAAGTGAGGGTGGCACAGCTTTAACCCCAAAACTCAGCCTAATCCTGCTTGAGAGCAAAGCCTGAGGTGCTCACAAATCACACACAAGAGAAAAACTCCTGTCTTCCTGCCTCTCCTACGTCTGGTGGGAAAGGCATCAGCCCACGTAGGGATGGCTCTGCACAACCTGGGGAGTGAGAGGCAGAGCAGTGGCTCTGTTTCTTCATTCACGTGGTGAAAAATACAGTGCACAAGAGAACCCTGTCTCAGAGCCTGTATGGAGAGGGAGAGGCCTACAAACACCTGAACATGATGAGAAAGGCTTGAAAACTTCTGCTCCACAGCGTAAGCAAAGCCTTGCTGACCCCAAATCATTGGAAAAAGAGAACAAAAGGAGCAGAAAATATCTACTGTGATGGAAAAGGAGGAAAGAGGAGGTGACCAAACAAATATAATTAGAAGGTCAGTGTGGCTGAGCAGGGAAACAGAAAGGCAGCAGAAAACCAAGGTGCCTTTGTATGACCCATAGGAGGTGACAGGACACAGGATTTTTGACAACTGAAGAAGCCAGAGGAGACAGCAGTCCCACAGGAAAAAGAGGGAGATGGGACAGTGAGATCACCCAATCCTCTGCTCTCCCCATGAGATGTACACTCACACTGTGCACAGAAGTGCCACTCCCAGAAGTGCCTGGAGAGTAACTGAGCTCAGAGTATTGTGGGCATACACAGAAGCTGGGGAAACATTTCTGGTTGCCTTCCATCCCAACAGCTGGAAGGGAAAGAGCCTTTCTTCTGTTTTGCCCAAGAGACTCCTTCTAAAGGGCTTTGGCCCAGTGCAAGGTAAAGTGTCAGTTGCAAGCAGGTAATAAAAAGTGCCTTTGGGCATGAAGCATTTTAGAAAGCAGGTTTGCATTTTAAAAAGTGCTCATGCTCCCTTTGTGTGAGAAAGAGCCCCTCTGCCAGAGGCCCAACTCCCACACTGGAGAGTGAGGCTCTCTCCTCCCTGTGAGCAGTTGCCCAAGCAGGGAACAGGTTGGAATGGGAGCAGCTCCACTGCATGGCATGTGCTGGGTGAGGGACTGGGCAGGGGATCCCACAGGCCATGGGGCTGTGCCAGCAGTGAGCTGGCACCCAGCTCAGGGGCCCTGCTCTGCAGGAGGACAAAGGGGGAGCAGCACTGCAATATTTCCAGGGCAGACCCTCTTCTGTCCAGGCACACGGTCGGATGCTGTCCTTCTTCCTGCTCACTTCTCCCCTGATGCTCCAGGGTGTCCAGGTGGCCCTGGAGCAGCCAGTGACACTGCTGGGGATACTTTGCACATTCTTAGACTGAAAATGGAAATTCACTAACTGGACATGGGTTGCAGTGGTGCAAGATGAATTTTCCATCATTTTTGTCCCTGTCCCTGGTGCCAGAGGTGTCCTGTGAGCCCATCATACACATATTGGAGAGTGACCAGCTCAGATCATTGTTGCCCACAAAGAAGGGCAGGAGGGCATCTAGTTAACAATAACAAAGTACCTGAAGAAAGAAAATATTCTGAAATATTGTAGCTCTACTTCAATAAAAACATCTATTAATATATTTCAAGACCTTCCACAGTTGTTTTCTCCTCCCTCCAGGATAGTCTAACCCCAGCCATAATTTAGCATGAGGCATTAATATCTTCACTTATTGTACCCATAAAAGAAGAAAATTGGGAATTTGCTCAGACTGCCAGGAATCTGGAATTTGTTGATGAATGGACATTTGGCTGAACATAGTGAATTCCCAGCTAATTGAAAGCAGATAATGAAATAATGCATTCACCTTGAAAAACCTAATTTTCTTAATAAATAATTGAAATGGCATTCTTCTGACAGATGAAATAAGAAAAAAATAATAATTTAAAGATTAATTCCTGTCCTATATATTATAGCATACTTCAGTCATACCTTATGAGGAGATTAAAAACCATAATTTTTTTTTTTTTTTTTTTTTTTTTAAAGCACAGTGCCAGAGAGTGCTTTGGTCTAGAAAATGCAAGGGCCATCCTGTTCAGGGAGTGTGGTTTCAGTCATCATCAGCTTATGCTTCTGTCTCCAAATATCATACCTAGGGAGAAGAATGCAGAGGCCAGGGGAAAAAAACAACCTTGGAAAAATGTAGGGGATATCCAGCATGATCACAAATACTTGAATTACCATATCTGTAGATGTTCACCCTTCTTATCTCCCTCTCATGCTTGGGGTGGGCCAGCAAACCTTTTCCACATTGCACTGGTGGGAATCTGTGGCTAGGAGTTACCCTTCAGTCAAGGAGAAATGGTTTTCAGCTGAAGGGAGGCTGATGGCTGAAAACATGTCAGCTTGAAACACTTGCAGATGATCTGATCACACCCTCCATTTTAAGGAAAAGATTAGCAAAGGATCCAAATAAGAGCATATGGGTCCAAATACCCCAATCTGGGTAGGGCTATGGCTTGGAAACCCTTCTGGATCTAGAAGTAGGTTCCTCCCATATTTATGCAACAGGATAAAATTAAACTGCAGAACTGAACTCCGAAGTGTGGAGCTTACAAAATGCAAAGGTGGATTTTTTTTTTTAATAGCTTTAGTTTGACAGTAATAATTTCTTGTCAGACTGTGGTTTGAGCGGAACACAATGTTCCCAAAGAGACACGAAACCTGACAAATTTTAATCTGCTAAACTGCAAAACTTGGCTATCCTAATTGGACACGTTACTAATCTGGGTTAAGTTTGGAATTATTTTTCAATGAATTTGCAGCAGGTTGTGGTTTTGGGCAAAAGCCATGGAAAACTTGGTAGTTTTTAATTTTTAATGGGAATAAGGGGAAAACCACAGTGATTTTGCTTGAGTTGTGATTTAGAACTTTAGACTCGGTCAAATTGACGGGCTGCAAGGGCATATGAAATAAAAGAACAAGTCTTGTAAATGGAAACTTCTCCACCAAGTGCAGCAGATCTGCTCACAGAGGTGCTTCCTCTCATTTAAGCTCAAAGATGTGTCCAGCTTCTTCCTAAAATCAGTGGGCCAGAAGTCCTACAAGGCCACCAAAGGAACTGAAGAGTATAAAGAAATGAGATGAATGGTTTTGAACCTCTACCTTCCTTGCTGCTAAATGTTCACTGATTTCCAAGACCTGTTAAGCCCTCTGCCTTGAAGAAATTTCTGTGTGGTCAAGACAAAATTAAAAGAACTGCTGAAAAGCTTAATGTTAACTAAACATGGTGGTTGCATTAGCTAAGACATCTTATTTTGTTTGTCTGTAAGAGTATCTACCTGGCAAAGGCAAAGAGTAACTTTGGGAAGGTTTGAGCACTCTAAGGTGTAGAACAGTGTCTTCCCAGTTGTCTCAGTGGTGAGTCACTCTGATGGTTGAAAGACTCGCTGAAAGAAAGTATGTGTCACCATTGCCACTCTATTTACTTGGATTTTTGGGGGGTTACAATAGGCCCTAAGGCCTTCTTGAACGATCTTCATTGTAATACAGCTCATGGAATCTACACCAGTTTCTTCAAAGTCAGCTTTAAATTCCCAATATCAGTGTTTTAGAGTACCTTTTTTATTGGTTGTTGGTTTTAGTGGGTTTTTTGTTTGTTTGTTTTTAAATTTAGGGAATACTGCAGGCCTTATTAGAAACTGATTAATAACTACCGGTAAGTATCTCTGGCAGTTAATTATTTTCCCCTCTGAAGAACAATGTCTTATTTCCATCAGAATTAATCTATCCATCATAAGACCATGAGATTTGTTAAACCTTTGTCCAAGAAGTGAAGGACTCTGTCTTTGGGCAAGTTCTGCTGTCTGCAGCCGTAACTCATTAACATCATGTCATCCCTGAGCCTTCCTTTGGACGTGTCACATAAATTGAGCTCTTGAATCTCTCAGAATAAGACATGTTTTCCTATCCTTAATCAAGTTAGTGTGTTTTCTGTTTGAATCCCCTCCATTATTTTTTTTTTTTCTGAACACCAAAACAACTGTAGGAACCATCACACCATGGTGAAACACAGCAGATACCTGCTCTGTGGTGGACCCTGCTTTGCACAGCCAAAAGTTGTTTTGGCCCCTTCAGACCCTGAGCTGAAGTTTTTCTGACTTTTTACCAGGATCTGGAGATCTCTGCAGAATCACCAATCTATTCACTTGGAAAGTCTGGCCTGCCTTGCTCTCCCTGATTGTGCTCTGCCAGGGTTAAGGAGCAAATGGGCTCTGCCACCCCAGAGTCCCTCAGTCTCACTCTTATTTGCCACCAGCAGGGAACAGTTAAACAGTGATTAGCCAAAAACCCCGCTCATGAAATTGGACAATTCCCCAAAGACAGTTTTATCTGAGGTAAAATAGTCCAGCTGGTAAAACAGTCCAACAGTATCATTTATATCAGCTCTATCACCTTTACTGATTAAACATGTTCATGTTCCAGCATTATAAAATTATTTTGATAGGGTCTGTTTTTGATAAGCTCATGATAATTTCAATGTAATTCTATTTTCTCCCTGTAATTCTTAAGAGAGTTCCCAAATAACCATTCTATTATTTTGTTCAGATTGGTGTCAGGCTGACAAGTCTATATTTATTCACATCATCCTAGTTACTGTGTTTAAGTGCTGGCACAACTTTATCTTTGCTTCACATCTGTAACTTCTCTAGTGTTCCAAGACTTATTCAAAATCAGCAGCAGGGGTTCAGTGAATATCTTTCCCTTTTGGATGCAAATTATTCAGGAACTGCCAATTAACAATTTCCAAGTTTAGAAAGCATTGTTATAAAAGAAAGGCTTGTTTTTCTTACATAAGATGCAGTGCATTACATGGCTTTTTCCCAAACAGAAGTGGGAAACATTTACTCATCATTTTTACTGTTTTGGGTTTATTATTGGCAGTTTTAGCCAATAAACTTTCTTAATTTAGAAATAATCTGGTACCTTTCTAGTGATCCCATTTGTAGCTAACATACTTTTAAAACTCTTGCTGACCATGGGTGTCTGCATTTGTCCTTCTCTTTACCATGATGCTATCATTTACAGCCTGTAATTAATAGTCATTACCATCAATTTACTCATTTTTTAAAATTAGTGACTTTTCTGGACTTAGGTCTTTAGTACAGATTCTCAACTGACTAGATATCAGAGAACCCATTCCAGAATGTTTGTTCTGCTAGAACTCTGGAAACAGGCCAAAACCTTCTCACCAACGGTGCTCAGCTGATCCTCCTGAAATACCCAATAAAGATTATTGAACCATTCCAGCCATGGGAATCTTCCTGCCAGATTTCACCCATGGTGACCAGGTTAAACTTGTGTTTCTAAAGGGGTAAAAATGGTTCCCAATTCACTCTAATGAGCAATTACAGGGTTGGAGATATATATATATATATATATATTTTTTTTTTTTTTTTATTATTTTTTTTTTTTTTTTTTGCCAGACTTTCTGATTTGATGCTAAATGAATGATTGGATCTTCTCTTGCTTGTCACCCCTCTGCTCCAGAGAGCCAGGGAGGTTGGTCCCTTCCTGAGACAGGCATCCCACCACAGCCCCTGCACCAGAGAACACAACCAGCCAAACCACAATGTCATGACAGCTGCTCTTGGTATTTTAAAATGGCCAGTGGTGGTTTTGCTTATGAAATAAAGTTTCTAGCTCTTTCTCACGTAACACAGGAGACAGCCTGTCTCAGTGCAGATTGAATTATTATAATGAAGCAATCATCCTTTTACTGCAAGTCTACCCAAGTGATAAACAGAAACGATAGCAAATGCAGCTAAAAATATTGGCTGGCTCCCTCCAAAAAGTCCCCTCAGGTCTTTACAGCGATGTGGAAAAATAGACTAGGTTTGGCCAATGTTCGGCAATAATTGGGATAAAGAAGGGAAACATGAAGTCATTCTTCTCTGAGTGTCTCATTCATCCTATTTGTTAGGATTATCTGGCTGGTTTTCATGTTGATTCAATGGGAATGTATCACTTCCTAAAATTCTCAGCTTTATTTTCTTGTTGATATTCAGTGTTGGTTGAAAAACGCAGAATAATATAACCTGGAACAAACCGGCCATCTATTAGCAAATGCTTATTCTGCATTTTGTACATTAAAAATGTTGGATGGCAGTGGTGAGGCTGAGCCTGGTCATCTTAAGAATCCTTTTCTAGAATAAATCCACTTGGTGTTCATGGCCTGCTCAGGTAGATTCATGTAGATTCAGGTAGATTCAATCTGCCTGAAGAAATTAGGCACTCAAGGCTCAAATAAACCCAGGGCAGGATTCACCTCACCAGGTTTTAGGAATCTGGAAGGAAAGTTTTATATCATCAGTGGAGAATGACAGGTTTGTCAGGGGTCTCAGTTTTCCTTTCCTGTAACAGGTGCCCAAACAGGTGTCTGCAGAGCCTTCAGTTTTAATAAACCATTATTGTTTATTCTCAACAGCCCCAAACTCAGTGCTGGTCTCCTCAACAGGACAGTCCCAGGAGCAGAGTCCTGCCCAAGCTGGGTGAGGTGGGCAGAGAGCAGCTCATCGTTGTGCGCTGAAAATGTGATTTGATCCTCTTACATTTTTGGAGTTTGAGAGACAACAATGGAATTCCCACAGCTCTTCCCTTCCAACTGTCCTGCCAGACTTGGAAAGTTCTTCAGCAATTTGGGAAGGTATTAGACTTGCAAATCAGTTTATTACTTTGACTTTGGCATTGTCATTAGGGCCCTGGCTGTACAGCTGAACTGTTACCCCAGCTCAGTTTACCTTCTTGTAAACTTCATTGATATGTGAAGTGTTGGATGGGTCCTTTCTAAAACATATTGTCCTATTAAAACACATTTAAAGAGTCTTGTAAACCCTGGGGATTAACCCCAATGTTTATGGAGAGTTATAAATGCTAATTCTTGCATATTTGTCATTCCAAGGCATGGCCTGGTGGCAAACATTCTTCCTACACCGCGGCATTTGCGTCAGTGAGGATTTGTCCACACTCTGATTCCTTAGGACAGAGAAAGGAAATGGTGGGAAAGTGAGGAATATGGGCATTTACCATCCTAGACTACATTACCTGATCATAAAATCTTAGTCCTCATATCAGGAGACTGGGAAATAGAAGGATCGTCCCCAGAGGGTGGTTTGGATTAAAAAGATAGTGATAAGAGATGGTGTCACCCTGAAAAAGAAGTGGAATTTTCTCTTTCAGGTTTTGTTAATGTTTCTGTTTTGGAGCACCTCTGTGTATGATCTCTCCCCCTTGTCTTGCCAAACACAGAGTTGGCAGCAGCAACCCCACAAACCTTCAGCTTCCTCACCAGCTGTGGGTGCCTTAATCTGCCCAGAACTCATCAGCTGCTTCTCTTCTAGGGATGGAAGATTTTTAACATCTGCAAGCTTCTGTCTGGTGGCAAAACAGTAGATAAAACAGTGGCAGACTCAACTGTTTGGGATATATGGGTGTAACTGGAGGGAAATATGTCCTGTGTGATCATAAAAATCTGTATGTGTATTGGTTTTGTGTTTATATATACATATATATATGTGTGTGTGTGTGTGTGTGCGCACACAAAGAGTTTGGCACATATTTATTTGTATAGCCAACACAAATCTGGGCAAATTCAATTTGTCTGAGTTCAACCTTTACTATATCTCCATAAAGCTAATCCTGGCAACTTTTTTTGAGAAACAGAAAGCACCTTTTGGGTGACATAATTTCTTTAGGAGACAGCAGATGTATCAATTATGACAATCAGAGGAGTCACAACTAGATCAAGAATTTAAATCTTATGGATAGATGGGTTTTTTTGAGGAGAACTGACGATTGAAAGAGAGACCACTATGGAAGGAGACATGATGATAATGATGATGATGGAAAGGTAACACAGCTCTGACCAAGCACTTTGTGAACAGTTGCTGTCCAGAAACGCTGTGAGGGGTACCCACAAAGAGCTCCATTCCTGGTGTTGATTATTCCTACCTTCAGGAGAACAGGTCTTTATAGTTTTGGTGGTTTTTTTTCTTCATGCCTAATTTATTAAATAAACAGATGTCTTTAGTAAGTCAACTGGGCTTATTATCTATTTGATTGGACAGCCTTCTGGATCCCAATTTTTGGCTGACTACTGTGACTGATTGAAGTAGATGGAAATTAATCATACTCAGGCTAGCCAACTCAAATCCATTTTTTTTTTTTTATGAAAGATTCTTTTAAGCTCAAATGAAGAGAAAAAGTTCTCTATACAACTGGGAAACTAAGAGGCAATTACAGGACAATTAAAAGAAAGCAGCTCACACAGTCCTTTGTTCCTAATTGAAAATGCTGTATTAATAATTTGTTAAATATTTGTTTGTTAAAAATAATCTGATAAATTTCTTTTTTTTTTCTTTTTTAATGTATTTCCTCAAGATCTCATTAATTTGAAAACACTCGTTGATCAATAGTATTTTCTGAATAACTTTTCAAAAATATTTCTTACTCTCTTGGCCTAGAGCAGGTCACATTGAATACTAGATCCTTACAATGCCTTGGTTGTGTGTTTCATTATGTTTCTGCTCTCTGCCTAAGGAAATGCAGCTCAAAAAATCAGATTTCTAGTGATCATATCTCTTACCCAGCTGTATCTGTGATGTAACACGGAGAAAGGTGCACTCGCCTGTCTAAAAAAATAGAATAGATAGATAGTAAAAAATAGAATACATAGATAGTAAAAAAGACATGCTCCTTTTGGATTTTGGAGCATGCTGGGACCCTGCATTTCTAGTAACAGTTAAACCTTTGGAAGCTCTTTTCCTTAATCCCTTTGCTGTGTCCAGCCTCAATAAACAGATATGACTAAGAGAGGGCAGCCTATGAGCACCAATGCAAACCCCAGCACGCTTTTCTATCTGTTTATTTGGTTGTACTTTACAATAATTAAGTTCTCCTGTTAACAGTTGTGTGGGCACTGCACAGAAATTTTACTGATAATGCTTGAATTTCACCTCTTGCCCTTCCTCAACATCTCATTCAGGAAACTTGCCTCGTGTGGGAGCAGCTTCTGTGTCCTGCTAATTCAAGAGCACAGTTCAGAGTGAGAATGAAGACATAATAAAGACAGTTTGGCCTTAGGATGAGTAAGGAATTTGAGTTTGTTATCTCAAATAGCTAAAACTCAGGAAGTCAAAATGACTTCATCTTGGAGCAGTGTAGAGTTGGATGAAGACAGCTCCTCCATGGGCAGGGAAGAGGGAAGGCTCTCCTTCCCAGTAGTTTATTAATTTCACGCCTGACACGGGCTGGGTGATAGCTTCAAATAACAAATCCAGTCACTGCATTTCCTTATGGGAGCAGACTGCAGTGGCTGATCCTGCAGCAGGGTGTGGACCAGAGAGCTGCCTGCCTTTCCCAGGATCCTTCCAGGCACCACAGCTTGGGCCCTGGGGCTGCCAAAACAGAGCCAAGGGTTTGCTGAGTGTGCTGCACCCAGCTAGGTGCAGTCTCTCTGCCCAAAGAGAGGAAAGCTATTTAACTGGTAAAGGGGTCAGTAACAAAAGCCTGGCAAGTTTTGCTCACGTTCTGAGAGATATAGTGGCCTCCTCATGGTTTGTGTCTCCACTGTTTCTCTCAGTAGAGTAAATTTACATCTTTATTTTGCAACACATGTTATGTGCAGGCTCTTTATGCTCTGCCTGAGCTGGAATTCCTTCCATGGTCACAGCAGGTCTTTGTGCAGGCAAGAGTGGTCATGGAAGTGATTTCAGTCTCACTCCTTGGAGATGTCCAGAGCAAGGGCAAAAGCCTCCAGGCTGCTTTGTGGCCACCCTCTGCAAAAGCCTTGGGATGAGATGCTGAGCAGCAAGAACCAGGCTTTCTGCACAACAGGAAGAACCTGAAATATCAGGATTTCCCAGTGGCTAGCAAATGTACCCTGGCTGTCTCTGGTTTCTTTCTTCCTTAGTGGAGAAAGGAGAAGATGTTGTTGATTTGGGTCTACAATGAAGACTAATGGGGAAGATACTGGAACACTGAGTGTCTAACAAGCTAAAACAACTGAATTTGGTCTGGGTCAATGAGCTCTTGATTGTGCAGCTACCTCAAAACATGGTGTGAGTGCCAGGGCAAGCAGTTTGTCATGGAGCCTTGAGAGACACTGCATTCCCAATAAACAGAGGCTCCCTCTCCTTTGCTTTTAGGGAGGGAGCTTCTTGGAAAGACATTCAGTCCCATGGCAGAGGGTGGCAAGCGATGCCACTGAGAATGCTGCCTGTCCTTGAGACCACCAGGAGTAAAGAAAGCCAGATGAGATTCCTGTTGTGATCACAGGCTCTTTGTGGAATCCAAGACTGCACTGCAGCACCACCAAGGGAAGAAAAAGTGTCAGCCTTAAATGAAAACAGGCCTCTCTGCCTTTCTGCTTCTGAGGGCGTGGAGACACCACCAGAGAGACAACCACCAGCTAATTGCTTGCAAGGAAGGGCGTTTATTAATCACTTTCCGTCCCAAGCAATTTCTTGTAGCAATTAATTTGTGGCTCTTTCTCTCCTACTAGAGCATGTGGTGTAGGGCTTTAACTGGTTGAAATAGGATGACTTGACCTTAGCATTTGTACCACCTTCAGCCTCCCAGGGCTTGGGTTAGCACTGAATGCCTTAGCCAGGGTGTCTTGGTTTGCAAAGACACGTGTCTGCCAGGGAAAGCTGGACCTTCCCTTGGAATGGAGAATATAAACCCTCCCCCTTCAAATTATTATAATTTTGCAATTAAGGGCTTTCGGGCAAACATTTGGGAAAAGGAATAACAGTTCTTTACTAGGAATATTAAAAATACAAATGTAGTAAACAAACAAAACAAAACAAAAATCCTAGAAACACTGACAGATTCAGAATACAACCTGATATCCTGTTGGTCAGGGTGTTGGGAACAGTCCAAAATAAGTCCTCCTGGAGTGACAGATGTGGTTTTGTTGGAGCAGAGATGGTCCTGTAGAAGGGTGTAGTTTTCCTCTGAAGATCCAGTGCTGGTGAGATGGGTCCAGTCTTCCTCTGGGAATCCAGTGCAAACAGGCTGTCCTGCTGTTCTGAATCTCAGGTTTTATCCAGTTAGGAATGCTGGTGCTGGGCTCCTTCTGCTGGGTGGAGCATCTCTCCATGGGATGATGGAATTGTATCAGCCCCGCAGTGAGCCTGGATGGCCCATGAACAGCAGAGATCCTCTGGAGGGAGGATGGGTGGTGGAAGAGATAAAGAACACTGCCCCACCTGGTTTTAACAGCTGCCCATTAACAGAAGGCACCTGCCCCCTCCACACTGGAGTTATGAGGAATGGGTTATAGAAGAGATAAAGAAAACACCTCCCCAAGCAGTTTCAACAGATGGCAATAGAATACACAAATTTGGTTACATATTGCAACCCAAGACACAGGGCTGCCCACGGTTTGCTTTTCACTCACCCACAGTTGCTTCTCCGCTCCAGCTCCACACGGGAACTCCTTTGGATGAGCAGGGCTGGAGGGATGAGTAAGTCAGCTTGTCTGGGTTGACCCCTGGATGGTGTTTCCCTGCTTGGATGAGCACAGAGGGAGAAAGAAGGTGCAGATCATGGGAAAGTGGTGAGAACTACCCTCAACGAGCCAATTGCTCAAACCTCCCCCCCTTGGTTTGTGTCAGGTGCCTCTTTCAAAAACCTTAACTCACACTGTTAGGAGTTTAATTTTAGGTTCTTGCCTCCCACATATGGCTTTTATACTGTGGGAAGCCTTCAGACATATCACACTTAATCACTGTTTATCCTTACTCATTTTCTTGCCATGTTGGATATTTGTTTTTAATCAAGAACAAGTTTTCTGTGTCATGCATTCATCCAGCTAAATGATAATGTACAGTTCTGCTCTGAGAAGCCACTATGTCTTGCTGCATCATTTCAAAGTAGGATATGCTGAGTTGGGTAACAATATGGCTTTTTCTCCTACCACCCAGGGGCAGCTGGCACAATTCTGAGGCAATGAAATAAATTATTTCTTATTTTTTGCGTTGTCCAAAGAAATAGAATAGAACATAAATTTCCTATCTCTGCCTAGCTGGGTGGCATTTTGGGAATGTTGGGCTTTTCCTAGGAGAGGAGTAAGGACAGAAAGATTCCTTTTTGAGTGGCACTGTCCGTCTACAAATTAGAAAAACCACAGAGAGCTTTGCTGCAAACTGCCAGAAAACCAGGATTAAACTCACCTATTTGTAACACTAATATAGCAGATTTTGTATTCAACACATCTGACACATTTCTCATTGCATTTAATAGTAGCCCAAGTGGTAGAGTTGGTCTGAGAAATAATAAACTCAGAGCCACAAATGGGGAGCTAATCCTCTCATACCACAGCAGGTGTTGCCAAGGCAGAAGTATGTGGAAGACAAATGCAGTTTTAGCTCTGTAAACCTTGGAATTAAATTGGAGGAAGAACTGGATTAAAGGAAAATACACTCTTGTGTCCCATATAGTCATTGAAATCATGATGGAGAGAAAGGAAGATTCTTATCCACAATATGTGTAAATACAAACATGAATTTGCAGGGTGTTAGGGGAGATGAACTCTATGAAAACAGCTTTGTAAAAAGATAAGGAAAAGAGATATTTGTTTTGTTTTGTTGTTTTGTAGGTTTTGGTGGTTGTTTTTTTTTTTTTTTTTTTTTTTTTTTTTTTTTTTTGTTGTTTTTTTTTTTTGTTGTTTTTTTTTTTTTTTTTTTTTTTTTTCTGTTCAGCCATCACATTTTAATCTGGTTCTCTACTTCCACTGGCTATTTCCAGGAATGTGAGTTGTTTGGGAATACCTGACACACACATAACATTTTTTTCATGTCAGAATCACCAGTAGGAGATATCATTATTTTGTTGTGCATTCATTTTTATCTGTTAGTGAAGGAGATGAGTGGATGAATCTCTGTTCCCAGCAGAGCACCCTGGGTGGGATGGACATCCTGTGCACACACTAGCCCTTTAAAACTGCTTATCTTTCACCTTTTTGCCTACAAAATACCATGCAAAAAAATGCATGTTCTGGAGAGATGAAGATTTGGATGAGACACAGCCATATCTAATTACTCTTGAACCCTTCTCCTCTCACAGACACCAACCTCCAAGCCTCAGCTTTTACCATCGGCCTTGCTCTGGTTCATAAAGAGTTTATTTTTTCTGAGTGGCCAAGTTTTACAGCACCTGCACCGATGCTGGGCAATTCCTTCTCTGCTCCTGGGCGCACCAGCTTGGACACAAGTGGCCAAGAGGACAAAGCTGGGGTGACACTGCTGTGGGCAAGGAAGGACAGGGCACACAGGGGCTGCTGCTTCACTCAGCCATAGAAACAAGGACAAGTTTTAGCTGATCTAAAACTTGCTTGGGAGAGAAAAGCCTGGGCATGAGGATTTTTATCTTCTTGGGGCCCAAAGCCTTGGCACTGCCTCAGTTCTCGTGTGGTTTCTGGAGCTGACAAATCAAAAAAATCACCCACGTCTTGCATTCCTGGAAGGTGCTGCATCCATGGGACAGCTGGGAACATGGTGGCATTACAAAAGCCAGAGTGACCACAGGGCAGCTCTGAGGGAGGAGATGCTCAGTCAGATGGTTTGCTCTTCACTAGGCCAGAAATGCTCCCTTGCTGAAGAGATATCCCAGTGTCAATTCAATCTGTCTCCTGTTCTGGTGACAGACAGTTTTGATTTTGGTTTCTGTCAGCGCTCACATAAGTCAGTGACTACTTCTTTATGAAAATTACCATTAAGGACTCAAACCATCTGGCACTTCACAGGCATGTGTAAATGACAAATTAAAAAAACCCCAACATAATATCAGCAAAACTTCTAGAACAAAGATGAGATCTGATTTTTTTTTTTTTCCGGACAGAGACAGAAGGCACAACTTTAGACTTTGATCTTCTTAATACATCATTAGATAAAGCAACTATAATTCTTGGTTAAAATAAAATATCCTTCTCAAGTCCTTTTTAAGTTACACTTAATTTTCAGTCAGGTACTGAAGAAGCAAAAGAAAGCAAAGCAGCTCATAAATCCAAAAGCTTTTCCCATCCTACTGAAGTTTTATGCAAGAATTTGTTTTATAGATAAATGTACACACATGCTCTGTCTGAAACACCCACAACTGCTAGAAAACAGAGAGGCTTTGAGGGATTAAAACAGAGCATGGAACCTGCAAATAAAAATTAGATAATTGGGGGTTTTTTCAATTAATTGACAGGGCTGAAAGAATTAAGCAACCATTTGTTTTAGGTTGCCCCAAAATAACAATATTCAAAGTGTTTTAGGTGAATCAAAGAGTGAAAAAAAAATTGTGTCTGGAAAAAATGACTTTTCATGTTCATCAAACATTACAAGTACTTAACCGAAACTGGAACTGTGTTTTCAAACATGAAAGTATAGCATTTCATCCTTAAAACATGAACATTTAATTATTTTTTCACTTTGTCAGGGTTTTTTAGGGTCTTATTTATCTGACCAGTCCAAGGCAATATTAGGCATAAATTAGAACTTTTTCTTGTCAATCTGTGCCAGCATTTCCAGGAAAAAATCTATAGCTGTAAACAAGATTCTTCTGTCCAGCCAGAAACCATGATGTTACCTGCTTTTAATTTGTGTGACAAGTGTGATTCACTAGTGTCATGCAACTGTTTGGAAATGATCATGAATTCTCAGCCTTACAGCAGACCTCTAGTTTTTCATCCTCCTACATATTGTACTGAAAAGAAGACAGATGACATTGGTCTCTGCTACCTCTCTGGGAGATGGTTTTTCCCTGCACTCCATCTCCCATGCAGTTATGTGAATCATGGATGCCTGGCATGTCCTCAAGTGAACAAGTTCTTGAATACTGTAATCAACCAGAAATTTTTAATGCTGGGAGATATTCCATCTCACAATGGGTCCTTATTTAAAATTCTATATTCAACAGATTTTGCCATCCAGTCCTGAGGTTACACAGAATCTTTTGAAAATGCGTTACACATGTTATTTTATACACTGATGTTTTATGTGCAGCACATATTCCAGATTGTTTTCTGTGCAAAGACCTGTGGCTTCATTGACTTCAGCGACATTACTTTGACCAATGCCCACGGCTGTTGAAGAGCCAGAGCTTCCCTATCTGTGACAGCTGCCTTTCATTTGAGAGCCAATATGGGAACAGAAGGCTCATATAATAGAGAATGAAGATATCTACCAACTTCATAACTCTTTATGATACATTGACATACATCAGGGGGGAGGGCAGAGCCTCAGTTTCTGAATTGAGCAATTTCTTGTTCTGTGTTTCTTCTGCACATCATACTGTGAAGTCCAAAATGTAATACAACAAAACAAACCCACTGAGTCTGGAGCAGCTGCAGAGTTTCATAACCCAGAATATGAACACAGTGGGATATTATCAGGACTGTCAAAGCATCTGTCCAGACTCTCAGTTCCTGGTGAGTTAAAGGCTGCATCTCAATCAGTGGAAATGAGGACTTTGAGAGGGGACTCTGGAAATGAGGACAATGGAAATGAGGACTTTGTGAGAGTCAGCATTTGTGTTAATTAGAATAACTGAGAAATTTCTTCGTTTTCTTCATTTGATCTCTACCTTCCATGGATACGTGTGCTCAAGCTGAAGAGTATTCCTTGAACTAGGAAGTCCACAATCCTTTTTGTTTCTTGGAATTGTCTCACAGAACAACCTCCCTGGACACAGGGGAGGAGAATTTTCAAAGGGTTGCTCAAAAATCTTTTCTTTGCTGGAGGCTGTGTACAACCCCAGGAAACAAACTCAGAAGAGGGCTGGGAAAAGCAGCAGGCATTAAAAGCCCTGTGACATGCTTCTCTTCTGTTCTCAGAAAGCCCGGTTGTAGACACTGCTTGCTCTCTAGGAGGAAGAAGTCATGGGGGTGAGGCCAGGGAGGGTATCTTTTAGTTCCCTGAGGAAGTAGCTTCCCCCTGCCCTTCTCCAAGTTGGAATGGGCCCCCTCAGGAGCATCCAAAGGGTTGCACAGTCCCAGAAGATGTGCTAGCAGTAAAATACAAGGCTTTGCAGAACTTAGCAGACATGTATTAAATCATGTCCTTTGGTGGGAAAGACATTTCTACCCTGGGCAGGATCACAGTGCTGCAGATTTACTGCTCGTTTGGGGAGGGTTCATGGAAAGCCCTGAGTATTCTGGTATGAGCTGTGCTGGGGAGGTTTACACCTGCCTAGGGCTGGACCACTGTCAGAGGCTTGTGGAACTCTCTAATGTGATCCAATCCTGGACTACAGAGGACAGCTACTCCGAAAATTAGTCTGAAACCAGCAAGCTGATGAAAAATCCAGAGATCAATTTTAAAAAATCCCTCTTCAGTTCCAGAATCGGTCTTGAATCATTTATCACAAACCTTCTTTCACCAGGAGAGGTGTATGGGTGAGGGAAGACTGAGAGGCAGTGTAAAAGCAGCCAAGGTGCAGCTTGTGAATAAGAAAATCCTTGGACATGTTGGTCTGTATGTTGCAGCACCAGCCAAATGGTGGCACCATGCTCTTTTTGTCGTGATCTGCAAAGAAAACAAAGTTCATGGTCACCTTGTGATTGTTCAAAAAAGACCCAGACAGGGAGGTCTGTCATGTGGAGCACAGGAAAGGTGAGTGAGATTTTGGTTTTCCAAAAGCAAGCAAATCTGATTTTGGCAATTGACAGAGAAACGTGATCTGGCCCTCAACCTCCCACCCCAAAATGAGTGGTACTTGGCAGAGAAACCCCCAGACTGTATTGCTGGGAGGGAGATACCCTGCCCTCACCCTCCAGACTGATGTCTGCTCATAGGAAGACAGTTCTGCACAAGAGCAGTAACCTCTAGCTCAACCTCTCTCAGCTGGCTGGTTCACTCTTTTCATGGAGCTAACCCACCTGCAGATGTCCTTTGCTTCAATAATCAGAAATTATTTGCTGTTGTCTTCTTTGTTGGTTTTTTGGTGGTCGTGATTTGGTTTGGTTCAGCTTTTTGGGGGTTTGGGGAGTTTTGGGGATTTTGAGGTTTGTTTGCTCGTTTGGTTTTTGTTGTTGTTTTTGATTTTTTTGTGGGTTTTTTGTTTGTTGATTGGCTGGTTTGTTTGATTTTTTTGTTTGTTTTGTTCTGGTTTTTTCCGTTTGCTTTTTTTTTTTTTTTTTTTTTTTTTTTTTTTTTTTTTTTTTTTTTTTTTTTTTTTTTAATAGGAGAGTATCCTTGCTGCACTCCTGCCCAGCCAGCCCATGTGACAGAAGACAGACTGACACCAGGGTCCTGTTCCTCCCACCCTGCATGCCCAAAGCCCCGCATGGCATCCTCAGGGACTCAGCATTTCAAAGAAGTCATACATTGAAATGTACAGCATGGGACTTGATCCCCTTTGCTCCTTCCACCAGAGGTATCAGCTCAAAACAGAGTTTCACAGAAGGTGGTAGCTCTGGTGGGTTTGGATCTTGGTCAGGAAGAGGGTGGGACTACAAAGGAATGCCCTGGGAGGTCAGCACACCCTAGTGTATCTGCCTTTTCCTTGGCAGTTTGTTTGTTCCCAAGCATTTTGGACCAGTTCCCCACTTCTGTGCCTGATGTCTCTCACAGATCACCAGCGTAGCTGCCCGATGCCAGAAACCCCATGAATTTCCTCAATTAATATTGTTCTGTGTATTGCTTATGGCAGAACCCATTTTTCAGCCTAAACAAATTACTCCTTTGTCCTTTCCCCATCAATAATGCATTTCTGTCCCTTGCAGCTCCTCTTGCTCCTCTTCTCTATATGTTCCCATCTGCCCAAACCCTCTGCAGAACCTGGTGCCAAGGTCTGGGCGCAGGGCTGCACCTCAGGGCTCTTCAGTGCAGTGCAGAGTGGAGCAATTGTTTACAGCACTTGCTGGCATGTCCTAGAATGACATTTGCCTTTTTCCAACAATATCACATTGTCAATTCATGCTCGATCCCCGCTTTTCCCTGGCGCCCAGACTGGTTTGTGCAGCAGCCCAGTCCATCTGCCCAGCTTGGCCTTCTTCTGGGCACCTGAGTTTTCCTTCCTGCATGCTGCCCTCTCACTGAGTTTCACCCTGCTGATTTTAGATCCATTTTATTTTGTTTTATCGGAGCTGCTTTGAATTCCAGTTTTATCTCTGAAAGTGTTCCTCAGACCTCTCCTGCCTCATGCTGTTGGAAATCTTTCTGAAGCCAAGATATACCACATCCACAGCATACCCTTACCCACCAGCCCTGAAACCCTGCCAGAGAAGGAAATACACTTAGTTTGACAGAATTTGCTCTTCACAAATCCACACTGGATGTTTTTTTTCCCCTTTATGCTCTCACAGTCACTGACTGATTGTCAATAATTCAGCTGACTATTTTTCACGGTGTTGAGCTTCCACTGACTGCTTTATCATTGTCCATGTGGCCTTTTTCTTCCTTTCTAAAGCCAGGTACAGTGCTTTTCCCCTTGGCTAGTGAATCTCACAGCTCAAAACTCATTCATACCTGACTTTTTGGAAGCACTCTTCCTGGGATTGCCAGGAGTGCTGGCAATACTCAAGAGGGTACATGGCCAGTCCTGTAGGTAGATCAACATGCCCTTACTAACCAGCTTTGAATGAGCTGTGTGTTCCTAAAAAGCAGTTTGTTGCTTTCCAAAACACTGCAAAAATGATGTCATAAGAAGAAATGCTACTGCAAATGAGTCAAGTCAAAAGTGTCTGTGTAATTGTGTGAACTGAATCTGTCCCACAAGAGGTGGGTCTCTGTGTAGAGGTCTGGGAGTGATCCCTGAGCTGACCAAATGAATCACTGTCTGTCTTGCAGTACTTTTTGTAAATCTCATAGGAAGACAGCTCAAAAAGCCCCCCCCAAACAACAGCAAAAACCCCACTAACCAAAAAAGTGCAACATTCTCTCATTCCCCTCTGTCTTGAAGAATTTTCTATTGGAGTTAGAATTTTCTATTGGAGTTCTCCCCATTCCTTTGAGATTCACTCCTGAGTTCTCTGAATTTGGGAATGACGTAACTTCCTTAATCTTTGCCTCATCCCCCAGCCACCTAATCCTGTGCTACTTGCACCTACCCACATGACTTAAATCCCTGTGCAATACCTTTCACAGGCACCTTCTTTAAAGATAAACATATGTTACAATAACAGTAAAATAACACATTACTCTCGCAGCCCTTCGCACTCGTTAACACTCATCTGGATCTATGCAACTTCAGTTTTATGCTTATAATTTTATTTCCATAAATTTTAAATCCATACCCGGGCCATGGGATTTAATCACAGGTAACTAATGGTTTTATTTATGAATCTTATTGTTGGTGCACTTCAGTGTAGTGCAGAGCACAAAGTGTAAGAGAAAATTTCTTTCCTGGGGACCATATGGTAAAAGAATAAAGCTCTGACTTAATGCCCTTGCTTTGCAGAGTAGTACAGTCAACAAACCCCTGTTAGATCACGGGATAAATATCCAGAAGTTCCAGAGTATTGTTTCAGCCTGTTGCTATAGTAATTTGAAATTTTGTTCTGTGAGCCATATAAAAAAGGGGATGAAACAAGACATTAGTATTTAATTATTCCCAAATTTGCTACACTGGTACCACTCAAAGCAGAAATAACTGCATTTAAAAGAAAAGTGGGGTGTGGACATTTCTAGGCCAAATTGCTCTGTGTAGGCTTCAATCCTGGAAATTATTTATTCATATTAATGGAGAAGAGCTTTTCCCTGGTCTTTAAGCCAATGATTTAAGGTTCACAACTCCAAACCAGATGACACTGCCTATTTTTGGAGCCACATGAGTTTATAATTTCATGTGAAGGACAAATGCTTTAGTGGGCAGTCACAGAAGGGCAAGGGGTCATGTAGTGAGCTCTCCTGAGCAGAGAGTGCTGAGGCACCCAGGCACAGTGCAGGAAGGCATGTATCATCCATAATGCATGGGCTGCCCCTGAGCAGCCTTTCTGTGGTGTGAAAAGATGCTGTGAGGGCATCAGGGAACAGCAGAGACAAAGGTCAGGAACCAGGGCAAGCCTGCAGGGACCAGATCAATTGTAGGATGTGACATGGGATCAAGTGACTCTTATCCAAGTTACTTCTTCATAGCTGTAGCAACTATGTGATGCTCATGTCCCTTAGCAGGGCCTGACAAACTGACCAGCAATATTTTTAACTTATGCATTTCCTTCCAAACCCATAGTAAATCACAGTGGAATCTTCTGAGACTGCTTCAGTCCCCTCCTGCTCATACAAGTTACTACAAAGTGTGTGTAATTTGAGAAGAACCTTTTTTTGCATTTTCTCTGAAGGAGGCAATATTCTTTAGCCCTTCTGTATTTTAACTGCTACATTTATAACAGGTTAAAAGTGTCCTGCTAGGTTGTTTCTAAGGATTTTGTAGTTGCTCTTTCATAACATAAAGCTGTATTTTATCTCAGCAGTTTGTAATGCCAAGGCTCTGGAAGGGAAAGTGCTTTTCAGTCTGTGGTACTCAACACATTGTGCTGCTCTGTGAGGCAGCAGATGGGTGGTCTGTGGATGAATAAAAAAAGTAAGAAAATCAAATCATGCCCTTACACATCTGACAAACAAATAAACTGGGGGTATGGGGGGGGGGGTGCAGGGGAAACAGACTTAAAGTTTAGCACTGAAGATCAGCTGCATTTGGCTGCAGAGGAAAAGCAAACTGGCAGCACTACACAAGCTGTCCTTGCCTTCTTTTTTGCAATGTAATGCACATTTTTTTGGAATGAGGAGTGCTGAGTAGCACTGTTGAGCAGTATGGGGCACACAGCTGCATAGAGTTATGGAGACTGCAACACCACCAGGGGAAATATGGTACCTAAATGTCTGGGGATAGTGCAATTGCTGTTGTGCCTTTGATTTGGCACCACACTGCAAATTATTAAATAGATGCCTGTCTGCTCTGAAGGTGCTGCATAAGGGCTTTTGATGCCCAACACTTGTAGAAGTCAGCTTCATCAGCTTGTTCTAGACAGGATTTGTCACTGTTTGTTTCAGTACACTGGGCACACCAGCTGCCCCTATGACATTCTCCAAAACCAACCAACCCTGGAAGGGTTAAGTCTTTCCAGTGCCTGGGTCCAGCCTTTCTCCAAGGAGCAGCATTTCTCCCTTCAGAAACAGGCAGCTGGCACCCTGCCCACAGCTTTTTTGTCAGAAAAGAGGATCCTTTCTTTGCTGAGGGCATGGCCCAGGAGTGGTGAGTGAGCCCGGCCTGGCCTGGCACTGCCCTGCCTGCCTGGGCTGCAGTGAGGTTCTCACGGCTCTGGGGACTCACTGCTGCTTGCTGACAACTCTGGAGATCCATTGGATGACTGTTTTTTATTCCTTTTCTTTCCTTTTTTCTTCCTTGTAGTCCTCTCGGCAGTTACAAATCTAGTCATGTCTTGTTAAACCAAATTTTTATCAAAGAAGGGTTTTGTCCTCTCCTGTGCACTGGTCTTGACATGCACCACCCAGAAATGAAGGAGTGGAAGGAAAGGAGAGCAAACACTCTGCTCTCACCCTGAAGACTCGTGATGAAGACCCCTGAGGTCTTCCCTACAAAGCTGAATTTCTTTCAATATGGGTAAAGAGAACTTGATCATATTTTTATCTGCAACTCATTCATAAAGTGCCACGTTTCAACTGAAAGGTTTGCAACCAGTTTTTTAAATGATCTGCTCTGCAGCACTGCTCAGGCAGCTGTCAAAATCACTGGCTCTGTGATGGGACCAAAAATGCTCTTGTACACACATTAGCTTTCATAAATTCAGGGCTCCACACACAGCACTCATCTGGATCCTGGCACAAAGTTTATGAATGTTCAGAAGTTGACAATCTAGGGGGTTTGGACATAAGTAAGTTTCTCGGCAGTAGTAGATGCTGCTCCAGCCTGGAACTGAGGTAATTTGTGTCTCTCTGCCTCCTTTTTCCACGGGAAGCAAGAGCCAACAATTCCATTCAGCACCACCTATAACGTCCAGCCCCATGTGCTCTTGACCATATCTTCTGCAAAACATATCCAGGGAGTTTTCCTGTAGCTACACCTGGTGATGTGCAAATTTATCCACTTGCCTACACCACACAGCCACCCTGAAGCTCTCCATGGTTGCAGAGGAGCTGTCTCTGAACCCTCCACAGAAATGCCCAAGGTACATAACCCATCCATAGCCATTTTTAAGAGCTGCCTGTGATTTTTGTGAGAATGTGAACTTTATAGGTTAAAGTCTCTGTTGGCATAAAACAGGAGAGGGTTGAGGATCTGGTTAACCGATATAGTTGTGCATATCAAACGACTTAGACCACTGAGGACAGTTGTGGTTTTTCTCTCACTCAGCATAAGTTGGACAGAGTTGGTCTGCTTTGTTCTGTTGAATGCATGGTCCCCTTGAAGCTTAAAGCTTCAAGTGTCATCACTCTTGGCTGTAAGGAGGAGTCTGTTGGGAGTGAAACCAGCTGCTCAGTGTTTTTTGCTGACAACTAAAGTGTAAGACCCCTCATTTTGGAGCCACAATCCCTGTGCTTCCCTTGCAGCTTGTTAAAGTGGACTGGCAAAGAGGGACATTGCAGGTCCTCGTCTCTCCAAGTGTGAGAGTTGGTCTTTTCCCTTAAGTCCAACAGGAATTTTCTCATCTCCAGAAAACCAGAGGTTGTCATAGCTGCAAATTTTGGGTATGGGAAGAGGAAGATTGTCCACTAAAATCAGGAGCCCTGGGCAGGTAGAGTTCTGTGGCAGCACTTTGCCATTGCCACTTGCAGCATCAATGAGAATTAGCAGAAAATCTGGACCACTTTGTGAAGCAGTAGCTTGAAATATGGAGCAAGAAAAACAATATTTAATGAAACTGTGCTTTATGAATGAGAGAAAAATAGGCTTCAAAAAATTGCTCAAAAAAAAAAAAAAAAAAGTATGAATTAAGTAACTAAGAGGACAGTTCACCAAAGCCTCACAGGAAAAGAAAAATATTTGCACACCCTTAGCTCACTAGCATACCCAAAGAAGCCTTGCAAGTGTTAGTATTCCTCAGATATGGAGTATTTTTTGTTTGGTTGTTTTTTTTAGCATGAATTCTTTGTAATTCAGGTTTACTCTATGCAGTGCCTCTGTAGGGAACTGTAAATCTACATGTGATATTTGTGGGTTTAGGGAGGGAACAGAAGCAGGCAGCTGTAATTGTCCTCTAGAGAAAAGGCTCTTGAAAGTGAAAAGTGATCCTGTAAAGCAGAGATGCTCTGTAAAAAGTAGATGTTGGCAGGTCTAAGCATTGGACAGGGCTGGAGGCAGGTATGCATAAGCAAACATGAAAACAGATATGGAAAACCAGATAATATTTATTTTGCTTAATCCTTGGTAGGGGCACATTCCTGAAAGTAACTGGAGCACCAGGGCTCACATGCATTTCAGGAAAGCTGTTTCTGCAGCAGAGACTGTGCCAAAGAGGAACACAGCCTCAGGATTACAGCTGGCCTGTCACTGCATGGGAAACATGGACATGGGAATGCACGTGGTGGCAAAAGCAGCCACTGCCATGGGTGCCACAGGGCACAGCCAGTAAGCCAAACTCCTGGAGGGGGGATGAGGTTCCCTGTGGTACAAGGCGTGGGAGCAGGGAGTTTGCCCCAGCTCTCAGTCACAATTAGCTTTCTATCCTGAACTTTGTTTGTTAAGATGTCTATCGACCTGATTTGAGTGTTTCATTTCTCACTCAGGGCAGGCCAGTGGGCACAAGAAGCACCTGAACTCTGTTCCTTGTGACCTAAGGAAGAGGGTGTGTGGCACTTGTATGACATGTTTTTCCCCAGAGGTATTCCCTGGACACCTCATCATGGGGTGAAGGGCTCAAGAGCATTGTGAAATCTTTCATTAGACTAGCTGAAATACAAAAAAACCCACCTCAAAATCTGACAGTTATATTGGTGGACATGTAGCTCTCACCTCATGACTCAGAAACCAGTAGCAACTTCTTCCAAACAGGAAGCCAAAACACAGGTGAGAGACAACAAGTCTTTGTTCAACACAATTGTGCCAGATGACCAGTCAACTTGAGAGGGACCAGATGAGGTTTTAGCAAGAAGAATTGCATAAAATGTTCATTTCTTCAGAGAAAAGCAGGGGGGAATATGCTGGCAGGCAGCCCACGTGGAAGGAGCTTCATTCAGCCAGACAGAAGGAAGATCAAAGTAAGCCTTAAGTACATGGACTTTGTTGGGTCCATAATTTCTTTCTCTTTTTTACTCTACTAGATTTGAGCATTCTCCTTTCCAGAGTTGCCTTTTGGAGTTGTATCAGAAGCCACTTTTCAGGATGGTCCTTTGTGACATCAGTGGGAACAGTTAATGAAAAATATCCTCTAAATGGTAAAAGGGTGCTCTGGTCCTTTACTGATTGTCCAGAAGACTGCACTCCAGCACATACATATTGTCCAACTGCATAGTTTCCATCAGTCCTGTAGTGCACAGGTGTGGTGTGTGTCAGGTTTCATGAGGAGCATGTAAAGGCTGCCTGGATTGCAGTGGGGCTGTGTGGAGGGCAGTCGTGGCAGTGGCTGCAGAAATGGGTTTATTTTCTGCTTATTGCTGTTAATTTTTTCGAGGGCGGGTTCAGTTTGTTTTGCTTCTGGTTATGAGTGTGTTATGAGGGTGGCAGTTATTTAAAAGTTAGAAAGTTAGATGCTGGGGGAAAATTCTTTCAAAACACATGGCATTCTATTGCTGGGTGTAGTTACTTGATGATTTTCCATTTGGATCCCATTAGGGTTTAGTATGTGAAACCTGAGGGGTAGAGGCAGTCAGTTGGCTTGCATTCCTGAAGCAAGCTTCTGGTTCCACATAGAATAAGCTGAGTTGGAAGACACCCATCAGAATTGTTGAGTCCAGCTCCTGGCCCAGCACAGGACACCCCAGGAGTCACACCATGTACCTGAGATTTATCCAAACACTTCTTGAGCTCTCTCAGGCTTGCTGCTGTGCCCTGAGGAGCCTGTTCCAGTGCTCAACCCCTCTCAGGGTGAAAAACTTTTTCCTGATATCCAAAATTAACCTCCCCTGACTCAGATTTATGCCATTTCCTTGAGTGCTGTCACCAGAGAGAAGAGATCAGTGCCTGCCCCTCTGCTTCCCTTCATGAGGATGCTGAAGACACAAAGTCACTGTGAGGTAAGGGCAGTTCTTTTGGTAAGGCAAAGCCCAGTCCTACACCAGCAGAACAAGTGCCATCATTGCTCTGCTCCAAGTCACAGGTGATCCCTGAGAGTCTCCTTTAAGGCACAGCAGTGTGATATCTTTTGAATATATTTGGTTGCAAGTTCAGTGGCAATATGTTGTGTTGATCTGCAGGCATGCTTGTGCATGGAAGATTTAGGGTCTCACTTCACTAGTGATAGGGCCCCTGAAGTTGATAGAGGTGTAAGAATATTTCAGAGACAGCTTGATGGCATTGTTGGTGACTGAATTTGTGATGGGAACTGAAAATAAAATACAGGCTTCCAATCCAGCTGGTGAGCGTGTGATTTCTGAATGTTGGTTAAAGCATAGGCTTGGTGATACAGTTATTTAAAAAGAAAAATCTTCTATGAAGTTGGTTTACAAAGAAGTTGGAATCTTTTGGAGTAACCTGGGTTCCTGTGGCCTAAACTTATTGAAAACAAAATTGGCAGAGTCAGAGATGCAGTGGGTGAGTCTGGTGGTGTGTTTGAGTTGGGAATCTGTGGGTACATTTTATTTTGTAGGTACTTAAGAGAGGCTGCAACACTCTTACAGGGGATATAGTTGCACAGACAGTTCTTGGCTGTGGCAGCATGAACGGTGCTAATTTGGGGTGCTTCATTTTCCGCAGACCATGGGAAAAATCCTCAGCTTTCTGAGTGAGGAAGGGCTGAGGATGATTTCTCTTCCTTGTGATAATTCATCAGAAAATCTAGAAGCAGTTGATCTGCCAAAGTTTTCAGGGGGAGGGAGGGATTTTTCACTGGCTCAGGAGAGCAAAAGCTGAATTTAGGATTGTTGTCTCAGTGCAGCCTTTGTGAGCCTCAGGGCTTCCCAAACTCTGCAGCCAGGCAGCCTCTGCCAGCAGCCAGGCTCCTGACAGCCTGAGCTACGTGTGCATGCATGCAAAGAGCTCCTGCTCTGCCCACTGCCTGAGCCCCCACGGCTCCCCCTCTTCTTCATTCAAATCCTCCCACCGAGGAAGAAGTTGCTGCACGGCTGAGGAGTTGCTCAGGCAGGGAGCTCGGGGGATGTACTGGGATTTTCGGTCATGTTATTCTGACTTGGGGAGCTGTTTGTCCTCTTTCAGTATTCCAGGCAGCCAGCCTGAAAAGAAGTCCTGATCCTGTGCTGCAGGCCAATCGTGTTCACAAAGATCTCTTTGTTACACCCGTGTCTGTGGCATTGTTCCTCTCCAGCAAAACTCCCCTGCCAAAGCCCCGATGTGCTTGGCTCTGAAAGTGCCAGGCTGGTAATGCAAGGGGTGAATTCATTCACTCCATCCTGCTTCCTGCATCCTTCTGCCTTGCAGCTTTCTGCTTTCTCAGGCTGTGATGGGTGGGAGAATACAGGCAAGACATGCTGGTTTATCCTCCCTGCAGCCCATGTGTTTTACAGGCCCCACATTATCAAGCGTGTAAAAGTCCTGCCCTGCAGTCAGGTTTGCATAGAACCATGGGATCATTAAGGTTGGAAAAAACCTTTGGAAAAAGGGATCACCAAGTCCAGCTGTCAACCTAGAACCACCACCATGTTCACCACTAAACCACATCCTGTAGGTTTGCCCTCTGTCAGAGCCAGCACCTGATTTCTGAGCAGATGATGGACAATGGGTTTTCAGAACCTGTTGGGAAGCAGGAGCATTGAGCTCTGCATCATACAGGGTTTTTTAATGCCCATGTGGAGAGATCCTTGGAGTGTGTGCACAAACCACAGCACCAGATACCTGAGAGCACTTGAGCACTTGACAGATTTTTAATGTAATGCACCCATTTCTGTCCCCTGGGGCAGGACACAGACTCAGGATAATGAACTCTGCAACCCCAGTGCAGCCAAAGGCTGTACCCTGAGGTCCTGTTGCTGGAAGCTTTTCCTGGATTGCTAAGCAATATTTTTTTCTAGCCAGCTTGCCCTGGAATACTTGAATACTTCTAGTACACTTTTCACTACCTTTTCCAATCAGTGTCTCCGTGCAAACTGACTTGTATCTCATAACAGGAAGTGTTTAGGGAGGGAACAATCTATAAGTAAAGACCCTCACCCTCTCCTCCTCTCTTTCTCTGCACTGAAAGGTCCCTCTAAGGCATCCCTCTGCCCCTGGCAAACACCAGTCATGCACCTGTGAGCCAGATGTAAACAGCTACATGGTACATGTTATTTGTGATCCAGACTTAATGCAAACCATGCTAAGGATTGGTTAAAAATGGCTAAAAAAAAAAAAAAAAAAAAGGCAAAATGCATAGCACAGGTAAGCAGCACCTCTTATTTCACCTTTCCTTTTATCTTATTTGTTTTCATATCTATGGTATGGAGGACACTCTTGTGTGGTGGGATGAATAGCAGTTGAATTTCATTAGTCTGGCCTGGGCATATTAAATTGCTTAAATAAACACTTAAGCAATATGCACAGTCTAAACATTTGTTTAAGTTCTTACCTGAGCAGGAATACTTCACTGCTATTACTTACCTGCACCAATCCCAGTGACTACCTGGCAGGCTGGCTAGTTCTCTCTTTGATATTTCACTTGGTGCATGTAAAATTCTTAATCCAAGAGTTTCTAACAGCAAATCCCTTTAAATATTGCAAGGGCATTACCTCACAGCAAAGCACCTTCTGAAAACCCCTCCAGGTAAGGTAATGTACCTGTTGTTTTTGAGATATCAGTGCAGCAGTTGCCCTTGTTCACCCCTCCACTCTAGATCTTCACAACATGCTTCCCATTAAATTTTCTATTTTTTTATACTCTGGATTGATATAAGAACCCTCGAATTTATTTTTACTTTAAACTCGCAACTTCTTGCCTTATCCAAAGAATGCTGGTAGCAGCTGTACAGAATGCACTGACTGTTTTCCAAAAGTCCGTGTTCCTTCACTGGTAACTTTAACAAAAATATTGATTTGCAATCTGGATCATGATATTTTATCATCTCACATTTTATAACCTCACATTCCAGACAGTAAGTTTGATTCTCCTGTCATTGTGAGCTATTCATATTTTTACTAGGCTGCTGAATAGTTCATGCTGTGTCAGATCATGCTGGTTTCTCTGTAGAAGTTGCATTATAACTCCCCAAAGAAACATATTCTGTATAACAGGTCTGGCTCAGATTGGGTTTTAAATCAAGGTTATAAAACAGTTTGCACTTTCTTTTCTGCATTTCTTTTCTTTGCATTCCTTCCTTCCTTCCTTCCTTCCTTCCTTCCTTCCTTCCTTCCTTCCTTCCTTCCTTCCTTCCTTCCTTCCTTCCTTCCTTCCTTCCTTCCTTCCTTCCTTCCTTCCTTCCTTCCTTCCTTCCTTCCTTCCCATTCCTCTCTTCATCTGTGTCTGACTCAACTGTTTTCATTCTCCATACAGAATGGGAATCCTCAGGAAAAAGAATTCCAGCCTGTTCTTGCCATCAGCAAAAGTTGCCGGAATGAACTTGTACACACATGAGGCAGGTTCAGAAGTAAATGACAATAAAGGCAAGCTCAGTTCTCTGCTTCTGCAAGCCAATCTCAGATACCTTTCAGAAACCTTTAGAAAGTGAAGTGCCTTTAAGGAGATTTTAGTGGGTTTATAATCAGAAATCTCAGTAAAGCACTGGAGACTCAATACTTACAGTCAATTGCTTCATGTTTACTTTACAGAACTAACAGAAGCCAAGAACTGGTACCCTTAATTGTATCCTTACTAAAAATTGAAGAGGTAAATAAACACAAATCTAGAGATAACAAGCACATGCCTATCAGGTAGATTCAAACGTAGACTTATAGCAACTGCTCAGCACAGAAGTGAAGCAGGGCTGGAGATTTTGTCAATGCTCCCTTTAATCAGGAGATAAATTAGATGTGGTGGTCTCCTGCATGGGTGTGTATTCCTGGCCATCTCCACCTGATGCTGTTTCCATAACATCCCTCTGGTGACAGGTCCTGCAGAGGTGGGGAGAGACTGGAGTCAAGTGTGCGCTGGTACTATCACACATGAACATGATTTACCTAATCTTCAAATGTCAAAAGAAAATGTATAAACGTCAGGCTTGGCTGGCAGTAGCACTTGTAGGTTGGACACTCGAAAATTAGAGATTCAGTAAGTACAAGACTATTTTTTAACTTTGTTTGCTCTTAGTAGCTCCCTGCTCTTTTCCCACCAAGCACTTCTCTTTCCAACCCAGTGACAATTTGAACTATTTCGTTCTGGTTCCAGGGAGTTTTAAGAACGAACTTCAAGCCTTAGTAGAAAGCAAGAAATGGGGCTTGGAATTTCTTTCCCTGAGAACAAATTTGCAGAACAGTAGCAGGATGATCTAATTTATAAGGACATAACAGAAAATGGAAGATGACATTTAAACATGTTTAGTGTCTGGGCAAATTCATAACATGAAAAAATCACTTTGGCTTTTTTTTTTTAAGTTCTTGCATTAAGACAGAGATTTACTACTGAGGGAATAAAAAAATGTGGAAGGGGTGATAGGTATGTTGGTTTTCCCCATCAAAAACGCGACATAAAAACATTTTTCATTTGGAAAGCAAACAAGAAAAAAACTTGACTTTGCAGGGTTGAGTAACCCTTGCTACCAGTTTCTGGCACTGTACTTGAATCTAAATGAGAAGTGAATGTTGCATTGATCCGTGTGTTCACCCTCTGCAGCTGCACAGCAAAGGGGGAAAACAAAATTGTGCCATCTCTGTATTTGAACTAAAAGCTCTGGCTTGTTTTGGGAAAAGGAGTGATAAAGTAGTACAGATGGACAAAGTTAAAAAAAAAAAAAAATCATGCAATGATTCCTGAAAAATTCCAAGCCTGTGTGCTCCTTTCCAGATCCATATGTGTAAAAATTACCTTTTGTTTCAGAACTGCAAGACCCCATAAATCCCAAAGGCAATATCGCTCTGGTCTTTGGTGTTTGGTGCCTGGAGGGTGGCAGGACAGAGCAGGCATCCCATAGATGTGTTGGGAGGTTGCATAAGTTCTTTTTCTTACCTTCCTGGGCTGTGGGGTGGGACAAATGCCCTGCTAAGAAAGCCCATCTCTGCCTAGTGTGAGTCAGAGCTGCTCCAACCATCCCCTTTGAGTTCTGCTTTCTCACAAAGGGTTTCAGTCTCCTGATGCCAAGATTTCCCCATCACTTTCTGGGTGGCAGTGCCCCACTGCGTATTCCTGGTGAGGGCACTGGGCACAAAGATCAAAGTTGGGAAGTAAGTTTTGGGGGAGAAATGTTCTCAACTCACCTTGAGAGTTTACTCTGTAAGAGTAAAGCAGGATGCCAGACCGTTCTTCATCAGCCAGACTATTCTGCATGAGGGCCAAAGGGGCTGTTCATCCTTAGCGTGAGCTGAAGACCAGAATGAAAACTTTCAGATGAGGTTCACAAGTCCCTGTTGTGTCTAACTTCTGAGTGTTGCAGCAGGCATATGGCAAGTAGGGATTTTCTGTCTATAAAGGACCTCCACTCTCTCACTCTGGATATAAAGCTAAATGCCTTGAGGGACACAGCAGGGGTGACAATGCAATACCCATCCCCTGAATGTCGTGAGGGGAATGTTCCTGGACCCTCCCAGTGCAGTGACTGCCAAGTGCTGCTGGGACTGCCCCATCCCTGACACTGCAGCCCCCAAGCCCATTCCACCAGATTCCTCTGGCAGCAAACACTTGCTTCTCCTCTGCCCATTTTTTAAGGTTGTCTCTGCCCACCAAGAATCTACTAATGAACAGAAGGATTTTGGTTTCCCTTTAGGAGTTAGATGGCACCTCTGGATCACCTGAGGGACCTGGACATGGTGAGGTCTGTTAGTGGGAAGTGGAACTCATCTTTCCAGACAATGTTCCTGCTCATTCCTGTGCATCTGGGAGGGTGCTGGGGTATTGCTGCTAATGGAGTTCTACCACCTGAAGATCTGAAAATTGATTACGTGTTGGCTGGTGGGTTTAGCTCTTATCTTTAGATTTCTGGTCCTTTGTGCACGTGAGACTGACCAGACAGGTTTATCAGATCTTCTGGATCTTCTTATTTTTCATTTGGTAGCACTGTATTGACTACAGGCATTCTTTTAATTTAAGACCATTTAAATTAAGTCACTGCACAGTTCCTGGAAAGAGTCATATATTTGGGAGAAAACCTATTTTATTAAGTCTGTCATAAATTAAAGATATTTGTGCCTGTGATTACAGTTACAAAATCATTTTTGCTTCTTGTTCTCTTATGTGATTCTTTTATGTCAGACAAGATGGTAATGTTCATAAATTAAATTTTATATAGTCTGTCAAGCTTCATAGCAGGTGGTGCTTTGTCTTACTACATTATAGATAGAATGGTTTGAGATCAAAGCATATCTTACTGCACAGGAGGATGCCAAGAGACTCTCTCCTTTATGACAGGTGATAAATGATTTCAACATTTGAGCAAGGTGGCTGTCTTCACCTGGAAAATCAGAATTGGCAATGGTAATTAAAGAAACTGTTCATATAGAGACATCAATGCTTGAGTGTTATGGGCAGTCTGAGACTGCTATGGGGAACAGGAATGTTCATCAATTCATTACAGACTGGATGGATAGAAGTGGCCTCTCCAGCTCTGCAGACCAGGCCATTAAAATAAGTGTGTTTGATTTACAGCTACAGACAATTTGAATTGCAATTTTACTATTGCAAAACTCCAGAAGAGATAAATTATGTTTTCAAATGACATCATTTTCTACAGGAAAGTACAGCATAAATGCAAATGAAATGTTCTGTGAAAATGTAATATTCTCAGAAAAAAACACAGCCCAAATCCTTAGAAGAACAAAGTCCTCAAACCCTGATATTGCATTTCTGCACCAGAAGGCTTGATTTTAATTATTTTGAGAATTTCTGCTCTGAAGAAGCAAAACCATCTTGTTTGGACTTCACTATTTGATTCCCTTAATTCAGTAAACTATTGTGCAATGGCACAACACATCTTACTGCATCAGTCACGGACCCCTGAGTGTGCCTGTGCTGCCCCAGGCAGATGTCCAGCCAGCCAGAATCCTGCTCCACACTGACCAGCAGTAGATGTGGTGGTGAGGAGCAGCCAGGCTTGAGGGGAGAGCTGATTCTGAGAGCAGCCTCAGTGTTTGGAGCCCTCCAAAAGATGAGGCACTGGGGTTGGTGTTTGTGCTGCCCCTGCCGTGCTGGCAAAATCCTCCTGCCCTCAGCATTTTCTGAGGGGCTTTGCACTATGACTTTTCACTGCTGTAGAAGCTGCAGTCTGGATCTGGAAGCTGCAATTCACCCCCAGGAGAACAACAGGAGAAGATTTGGATGAAGAAAGGAGGACAGGGATTTTTCCTGCCTGTAAGCAGCTTAGAGAACACAGTTCCAGAGATGCTTGGTGTCTTGTCTGCACTACAGCTCCTTGTGCTCCACAGAGTGGCCCTGCAGCCTTAACTCTCACTTCAGAAGCACCAGAAAGGTGAGTTTGCATGGCTATTTACAGGACAGGCAGCTCAGGCATACAAAAACTGCAGCTGTGATAGCAAAGACCAAGGTGTATTTATTGTGTGCACAATTCCAGAGCTTTCATTGTACCAGGGTCTGCTCTGTGGCATTAAAATGATTGGTCTTGTTGGTTATGAGTGTATCTCTCTTTCAACAACTAGTTTTGAAGACTTCTCATTGTTTTAAGTGCGAACATCAACAATGAAAGAAAAAAATAACTGCATTCAACTACAGAACAGTAAAGTGGAAGTGCATGCAAGTACCATATTCCCAATCTCCAGAGGGTTTTAGGGATCTCAGAGCACAGCCTTTATTTCTTCCCAAAATTACCATGGGAAAACAGCATTCTACAGTACAGTTTTTTTAAGCATTGAAACCATACAATTGCACCACCCTATTGGATTTATTAAAACAATAAGTGTTGAAAATGCCAAAATAGGAACTATCACTGTATGATAGGAAGGGGAAATTTAGTGCTGGAGTGAATTTAGGAGGCTCACTGATGGAATTTAGGATAGGCCTCCTGTTTTGCAAACAAGGGATACAGCCTGGCTGCTTTACTTTCCAGAGTGGCCTTTTGAAATAGAAGGGGTGAACTTAACTGGATGAGTCCCTCCAGTTCCAAAGCATCACTGCAGTCATTCCAAAGAGATGTTCCAGGCTGGTAGAAGATTGTGACCTCAACCAAGTCTTATAGAAGCTGTAGCTACCCCAGGATCTCAGTGCAGCCAAGGGAAGGTACAGTTGAGGAGGGGGATAAAGCATCACGAGTTATTTGGGCAATATATTCCAATGCCTCACCACCCTCACAGTGAAGAACTTCTTCCTAATATATAATCTAAGCCTACCCTCTTTTAGTTTAAAGCCATCCCCCCTTGTGCTATCCCTATATGCCCTTTTGAAAGTTCCTTTCCAGTTTAAATCTCTTTTCAGGCACTGAAAGGCTGCAATTGGGTTGCCTTGGAGCCTTCTCTTCTCCAAGTTTGAACAATCCCAATTGTCTCAGTCTTTTCTCCTGTGGGACGTGTTCTATCCGTCTGATCATCTGCATGTCCCTCCTCTGGACTCTCGATACCAGAACACTCCTTGGTGTGTCAGGTGTCATATATCCTGTCAGCTGTCTCCTAGAAGCCATTCCCTCTGGGCAGACAGGAAAATTTTCCCTGTTCACATCGTGACTTAATTTCCCTTATTTGCTAAGGAAGCAACATTTCTTCCTGAGGATGGATGTGGAGTGTCTCCAGGGCTGAATTTCTCCCTGCACCACACCTGATTCTCACAGCAGTGTGCTTCAAACCTCACCCTGGGCTGGGGGTGCAAGGCTCCAGCCACCCCTGTGGAGATAGGGACAGTGAGGTGTTTTTGTGCTCTCTTCTGCAGTTTAAGGAGTGCCCCAGCCATTTCTGCTGTTGTTCTGACTCCAGTGTGCTCACCCTGGGGATGAGATCAAGGATGTGACATTTTTTAAATCCTTGACATTATTATGAACTCTCTCTTTCATTTGCACATGCCTTTATCTCCTTCAGTGAGGAACAGTCCTTCTGAGCCCTTTCTTCTCTTCTCTTATGATGCCTGTAGCTTTTCTCTCAGTGCTCGTAACCCTGTCAGACCCTTATCAGCTTGTGCAGCTCTGTCCAGCTGAAAATTGATTATTGCCATTTGCCTATGGGCTAGTTGTCCTTTTATCTTGCCCCACAGCATTTTTCATGGCTCCTGTAAATAAGCCTCTTGCCTCTAATGGTGCTGTCACCATCCTCCTCTCCCATGCTGTGCGCCACAGGTTCATGTTGATTCTTTCCTAGGAAAGGTAATCTGTTGTTATTCTTTTCCCTAATGCTGAGCTCAGCTGTGGCTTGCCAAGGCATGTACACGGTAAGTGGTTTTCAGTGTCTCCCACTGCAGCAGGCTGGGCTTTGCCTTCCATTTCAGGGGTCTTTTCAGTCTCCGTGCATCCTTGCATCAGCCTCAGCCTGTTCTGATTGACTTCCTTTGCTTGGGAAACCCTCATTCCTCGCTCCAGAGTTAATTTTGCTTATTGCAGTAGCCTCAGTTCTGACCAAGGCAGTAATTCCAAGACAGGCTCTTGCCAGGGGTGTGTTCCTGGAGCTCCTGGAGCTGTGCTGTAGCTTTGGCTCTGCTAAGGGAGGGCAAACTTTCCTGTTTCTAGCCTCTGTTTGATAACCTCTTATTTATCTTTTTAGCTTTCAGATGAAGTACAGGACTCACATTTCTACAATGATTCCCTTGCTCAGCAGAACTGAAGATTGTTTGGAACCACCAATGAATGGCTCTTTCTCCTGCCTCTTCTGCCTCTGTCTTGCAAACTCTCTCACCCTTTACCATGATCACACTTAGTATACCACAGTTAATATCCTTTTCTGACATTCTTTTCAACTCCAGCATGCTTCAGCTCTGACAGGACTTTTTGCACCTCTGGTCTCACACAGAGAATGTTTTCTCAGTTTGTTTTGCTCCTGAAGCTGGGTGCTGATGCTCTTGCTACTTCCCTAAAAAATCCCTCTGTTGTCTCACTTATCACAGCCCAAGTAGCAGCTCAAGAAGGATGGTGAATGCTTTGGCTTTCCACGACCTTTCTGTGCCCCAAACATCCACTGCAGTTTGTAGGACCCCAGGAACTTCACCAGCTGTGGAGAGTGACTGTCTTTTCCTCTGGGGTCCTTGATCATGCACAGCACTGGGGCTGCAGAGCACCTCTCCTTATAGAGAGGAATCCAAAACCCTCTTTTCTGAAGGTAATAATGAGGCAGTGGTATAAAATGCTTTTCTCAAGCTCAAAGGTACTTAAATTTATAACTGTAAGAGTCTTTAATCTCTTTCTTTACCTGAAGCCTGCCTCTGATTTACACTTGCAGTTTAAGGCATATTCTATATTAGAAAAATATTTCTGCTTCTATTCAGGAAAAAAAAAAAATTCATAAGATGCCAAAGCTTTACTCAACCAAAATCCATAACAAGATCTATTTAATTCCTTATTCTAGGCTAATGCTATGGTGGAATAATTAAGTTCATATGTCCTTTTGGACTGAATAAAGGGCAGTACTCTGAGGAACTTAAGTGAGCTTCACTTCTGCTG
Source organism: Zosterops lateralis (assembly GCF_965231275.1). NCBI lineage: Eukaryota > Metazoa > Chordata > Aves > Passeriformes > Zosteropidae > Zosterops > Zosterops lateralis. The sequence goes on from NC_139763.1 coordinate 7,313,023, forward strand.
TGGACACCAATATGAAAAATATCCAGCTGACAAGGACCAGGCAGTGGTGGCACCAGATCTGCCCCCAGTGCAAGGTGACAGATTACAGCAAAACCCACAGAGCATTGCTGGCTTTCATTAGGTGAGGACCCACCCCCTGGGCTGTCTCATTCCATTGTCTGAATTGCAGCAAGGTGCAATCTGGTATCTGCCAGAAGGGGCCCAATATTGCCTTGAGGCTGGATCCTCCTGCAGTTGTGTGTGGGGGCATCCTTGTAGCTCTGCCCCCTCCTCCTCCAGGAGTTCCTCCAGGATCACAGGGACCTGTGTGTGTGAATCTGGGCACCAGCATGGATTTCAGTGCAAATATGGAGTGCTGGAAAAGGACTTGTTTCTGGCTCTGTCCAGTAGATGGGAGATCTGACTGGGACACTGGTGAAGCTGGAATTTTGTTGAATTGGCCAAAATGACCAAATGTCTGAAGATCTACCTGCAAAGAGGTATTGAAATGCACAGGCTTTGCAGCCAAGGGTGCAGTCAGAGCATCTGACCATTCCACTGTAATGACTTTTGTCCTAATAATAACTTAAATGGTTTCCTAAACATTAACTTGAACTTGCTCAAGGGAATGGCCTTTCTTTCCTTATAATAATTTCACATGAAGTACAGCATGAACATTGGAGGGTAACTGGAGTTAATGTCAATTATGAATCACCAATTTCCTGCTCTAAATAGCATTTCTTCTCAGCGACTTCCCATACGATGAGCTGCCTTGCAGATTTAACCCAAACTGGTTAGCTGAGACTGAATTTCATTTAGTGCTTCCTTTTAAAACATGAAGTGTTGCACAGGGAGTGGCCACACAAACCTGAATCATAAACAAATTATTTCACTCTAATTTTTCATAGTAAATGGCACAGAAAAACATCTCCTCCCCTTTGCTTATTGTATTTTTACTGCAAGAAAATAATATTGTGTGGTATTGGCAGGAGACTGCAATAAATAAGGCTGCTATTGTTAGTAGCTGTCTTGTATCTTGCCAGGTCTGTTTTACAACTCAAAGCAAATTTATGGGTAGATTTTTTGTCATGATGGAAATGTTGTTCAAACCACAATCATAACTTGATATTATCCTGAGGAACACAATGATGGTTCTCTCAATTTAGAGTTTTCTCCATCTTGTGCAAGCCATCTCAGAAATGAAGCTGCAGTTTGATGCTCTGTGGCATGCAAGCTTCAAGGGAGCCCTCAGGATCTGACCCTTGCTGAGGGAAGCTGCTTCAAGCCCCATTTAGAATCCTTAACCCCCAGTCTGTATTAATGCAAAATTTCCAGCTGTGTCACTGGGTGCTATTTAGGATTTTCTGACAAACTCTGACCTCTTGAGAAACACCGAGGACAGGAATCAGCAGAAATGTTATTGTTTGTGGTTTGAGATATGGGAGTAGATGTGGATGCCCAAGGTACATCACACATCACCCTCGTGGGGAAGTAGGTGATGTGTGATGCACATGCTGGAGAAATTTCCACATGGAACCTTTCACATTCTTTGGTACTCAGATAAACATCTGACATATTACAGGTTTTCACAGAGAGATCCTTTCTCTCTCAGGTGGAAAACATATGCTGCAAATTGCAAGCTGCACATCAGGTGTCATTATCCCACAGGGTCTGATGCAAAACTTTCCCTGCAGCCTTGGAAAAAAGTGTGATATTTAACACTGACCTATGTGCAACTGCAGACTGCTAGCTGGTATGTTAAGCATCTACTGCATATACTTGTAAGATCATTTGAAACAACCTTCAAGGTGGAATTCATCTGCCCTAACCAAGGTGTTCAACAGCTGGATGACTGAACCAGGCTGGCTATTGGCTCCTTTTGTAAGTTATAGAGAGAAACAGATTCTGCCAAAAGCCAGTTCCACCTCATCCCACGAGCAAAATGATCATTAGCCCTTCAGGCAGGGCCTGTTTGTGGTTTCCCCTGCCAGAGAGGAGCCCAGCTGAAACTGAGACAGCTGCCTTCAGGAAGGGTGGACACACCTCACAAGTGTCTGCAGAACTGTTGATCCACGTTGTTGAAATTCAGGGAAACACAGTAGCTTCTCTCTTTCTCCATTAGGTGTAAAGGAGTGGCAAAGGACACCAGAGATGTGCAGCCAGTCACTCCAAAGGGAATGGGGACAGGGATCAGGGTGACAACAGTCTTCTCTAGGGAAAAGGCACTCCACCTTTCATCAGCCTGAAGGTAGAACAGGTATTTTTACTCTCCTATTTACAAGTTTCTTCTAGTATTGATTTGTCTTTTGTCTCTTGGCCCTGATGTTATTGTCGCCATGCAGCTTTTCATCCAGCTGCTCAAATTAAATCAATTTTAACAGCAAGGCTGAGACCTCACAGAGAAAACTAAGTTTCTAGACAATTTCTTGGGCATGTGAGGAGGTGTGGAGCATCCTATTGCTGTCCTGCAGGGGGGAACCAAAGCATCCACAATTTGCTGCCTGAGGAGGCAAGAAGCCACAGGATATGTTTGATATTCAGTATGGATGTGCTGCCCTTTGCTCAGCCAGCAGTCTTGTAGGGGCTTTTAAAAGCAGTTGAAAAAATTGTGGGAGGGAGCAAAGGGCAAAGGGTAACTACACACAATCAACAGATGTGGGGATCAAGGAGCTGATGTGGAAAAATCTGAGTGGGTAACCATGAGGGACACAGGGAAAAAACATGTGGGAACCCAGGCTTCTTCACTTGTCCTGTACAAACCATCCACTGGGCTCTTGGTGAGGGCAGATCAGCCTGGCTGTGACTTGAGGGCAGGGCAGTGACTCTGTGTGCTCAGACCACTCCCAAAAACCTCTCCATGCCACAACATCACCCACCTCTCCTCTAGACATGGCCAAGACTTTGTTCATCCAGCATCTCCCCGTGGAACATTGTTTACATCGCCAGGCCCCTCAGCTTGTCTTTTTAAAGCACTGATAGTCCACAGTAATTTGTGCCTTGTGGGCAGCACACCTCAGAGGAAATGATCCCACCTGGTCAACTGCTTCTTCCTGCTGAGGGAGCCAGGGGAACAGCAACTTCTGGTCCTTCTGCAGCTGCATTTTCAAGTCAGCCTAATGGCTCAGTATTGTCCACGGCAATATGCATTTCTGTCTAAAAATTAATAAGCATATAATTGAGAGCTCATTTTCACAGACTTCTCCACGGCAGTGTTATCCCCAGATGACTGGAGCCTTGCTGCAATAACAGTATTTGTGTAAATTACTGAATAAACACTTCCATTTACTGTTTCTTAACAACACACATTCATTAATACACATAAACATTGAAAGAAGAGACCCATTTAGTTTACAGAAGATTATGTGTGTTTAGGTATTTAAATATCCTTGCATAACAAATCTGAGATAAAGCACCATGGAGAGAAATATGAAAAGCATTGAGTGTCTAAATAGACTTTTCTGCCACCTGCTTCTTCATTGCTTACGTGGTTATGTAGTTTTATTTATTGGAAATATTACTTGCATAATGTTTATTTTTATTATTAAAATGATAGAAAATACTTCCTCTAAGAATTCTGAGTACCACTTACATATACAAAGTATAAATTCATTATGTAAGTATTGCATTTTTTTGTTTGTTTCTGTAGATTGCCATTACAATGCTTTGAGTTCCTCCTACATTCACAAATATGAGAGGAATACTGATGGCCAATGCCCAAATATAAACCCTCCTTCATCAATTCAATAATGGAACAAAGCATGGCCTTTCCCTGAACTGCATTCCTGTGCATCCCACTCCCTCCAACTGCTGCCAGCAAAAGGGTGCAATGTTTATGTCTGCGCATGAGGGTGTATCTACATTTAAAGGTTGTCCTTGAGTTTGTCCTCCTTTCCTGGTCTTTGCAGACACACCCAGCAGAGATACCAAGCAATGCCTGCTCTGACAGCACATTTGATGATATGGAGGTCTGTTACCTGCTGCCTCAGAATATAAAAATTGCCTGGAGGAGACTGCAAAGTGGCAGCACTGGGAAATCCTCAAGATGAAAAATGAAATATTGAGTTTTCTGCACAAGTCTGAATGCATTTCACAACACATGGATGATGGAGAAGTGAAATCCTGCTCTTTTGAAGAAGGAACATGGGGCTCGATGATGCCAACAGGGCAAACATTTAGGTCCCACTGAACTGCAGCTAATGGGAGTCCAATGCTTTTCTGAGGACAAACATGAGTCTTGTAGGTTATATGGTGATGGTGGAATAAAGAATAGAGTGCAGTTCTCCAATATATTTTATGGGGACTGAACTAGGGAGGTTGGTAGAACTCCATGAAGTAGTGGATCTCCATCTCTTCAAAATTATATCCTGAGATTACAAGGAAGGGATTTATCTCACCTGAGTCTCTATTAAAAATAAATAAATAATTATATATATATATATATACACACATATTTAGTTCAACTGCGTCAGCAAAATATGTATGGTTGTTCACAGAGAGAAAAGCTGCTATTGATGTCAATCTGAATTGGGCCTGTACTGCAAGTAATTTGGAATGCAAACTCTACATTTGTTTCTGGAAGAGCCTAAATTTAGTTTTCAGGCCAATACTTCTAAGTGAGATAAGCCTCTTTTGAAGGGAACTCAGATCAGAACTGATGGGAGCAGAATACCTTAAATCTTCTGGAAATATTATCTTATATCTGGGGTCATCTCAGATGTCTAGTGGTCTTTGAAAACTGAGCTCTGAGCTCCTGTTCTTTATGCTTTTATTTGTTTCTTCAAAATGTCTGGTTTTATGGGTGGGATTAAGTGGCAGCATTCGAGAGAGGCTAAAGATTTATGAACAGCTATGAAAAAGTTATGGCTCACGGGGTTCTTGAGTTGGGGAGAGGTTACATTAGATGTTTCTACTTTTGTGCTTGTGATCATGTGCAAGTTCATTCAGAAGGCCACAAATGAGAGTGTCAGTTTATAAGTCACCAGGCTGTGCGGCCAATTAATTGCTGATTAACTTCCACTGGCTCCCAAACAGAGTCTGGAAGCTGAAGATAAAAAAATTTGAAAGCCACTTTTGCTGATTTTTCCTGTACTAAGAATATATGTTGTGGTAGCAAACTGCTGAGCACTACATCTCAAAAATACAACTGTTTGAGGAATTATTAATAAGTATGTTTATCACCCAACAAAGAACCAAAGAATACAGATATTGTCACCTGCAGATGACACAATGATATGAGGCCTAAGTGGTGCCAGTAAAAAACCCCTAAATCACCATTTTCAGTGAGGACCATGAGTAGGATATCCACTGTTTCCTGGAGGATTTAATCTAGAAACTACTTTGTCTTGCATGTGGGGAGGTTCTTAGTGAAAATAACCAGAGTATTTAAATAACTTCCTTATCAGTGGAAAAAGACAGACAACACAGCAGTACAATGACTACAGGGCCAATAGTCTTCATTTTAAAGGAGGGAAATTAAAAAAGGTTGCTGTGTGTAGTCTCTGTGTTTAAGGTGAGTGCTGTGACAGAGCAGCAGTCCCAGTCTGTGGTTACAGCCAGGTGAAGGTGCTGATGAGCTTTGCCACCATCCACCCTGGGTGACCTCAGTGGCATCTGCATGGAAACAGAGAACTGGGACACATTTGGTCAGAGAGAGAAACACAAGGTTGACTCAAGAGGCAAAACAATGTAAACTCTGAATATGAAGGGAAAAATATGCAGCAAAACTCACATCTTAAGAATTTCGGTCCTAAGTTGTTTGTTTATCCCACCAGTCAAACCTGGCTGTGCAGTAAAGCAAGCCAAAGAAAGTCTCCTTTATTGTTTCCATGATGCTTACTCATCTAAAAGCCATTCCCCTTTTAGATTATTCTATTTTTAAGGCACAATTCCCATCTGTTCTTTGATCTTATATCACATAAGACATTTAGCTAATAACATCATCCATCAAATACCAACTTTCCTTTAGAGTTCGAACACAATCGACACAGAGCCCTGTCCATCTGCTGGCCAGTGCCTCTGAACAGATCCAGCTTGTGAATGGCCAGCTATGTTGCTTGTTTTTTAATTAACCAGCTTAGGTCTGTGCTTCCCATAATCCTGCAGGATGACTAGAGGGCACTCCACAGAGAAGTGAAACACCCTCCTCTGCAGAGAAGAGGGTTTGGTGCATCCAGAGCTGTGATGTGCTTGTTGTAAGTGGGGTTTTCCAGTGGATGGAGCCTGTCTTCAGCCTCTCAGGGCTTTTTTTTTTTTTTTTTTTTTTTTTTTTTTTTTTTTTTTTTTTTTTTTTTTTTTTTTTTTTTTTTTTCATACACCCATAATATTTTATAAAATATTTTAAGGATATCTTCTTTCAAAGTTGGCATTCTTCAGAGAAAGGTGTGTAAAGTAGAAAGACAATGTTTTCTTCTCTGAGTTTATTTAGCAGAAACTTCAGAATTTCAGGGCAGGTTGCCTGAAGTAGGGGAATTGCAGATTTGCAGACAAGCATTTATACAGAAAATGCTTGCCTGCCTACCCAACTGGAGAGCCAGGGAATGTCAGATGATTTAGTTGACCAATTGTAGTGAAGCAGCACAGCTTGAATTAAGGATATCTGAGATCAATCACAGTTAAAAAGCCTAAGAAAGACTGGTCAGAAAACAAGAGGGATTAATGAGTAATCCAGGGAGCAGGTAGTTTTTCTATGGATATTTTCCAAGTGCAAGGAGTTATCAAATTCTCTCAATCATTACTGTCAGACTCTTCACTTAGCTCCATTACCTTTCTTCTCAGTGGTTTGCTTTATCTTGCACATGGTGCATTTGTATAGGAAGGAATTTGATTCAGGATTTATATTCCACTGGTTTACACATGCCACAGTGTCCTTATCTCCAGATCTGAAACAATAACAGCAATTAAAACAGCGCCTACATTTCCTTCTATTTCCTGCCTTGCCAATAATAAGAAGTCCCTGCAGAGGGAAGCTTGGCTGGTGCTGTTTTGTGATTTCTCAGATAACAAGAGCTTCACATTTCTGTGGAATTCCCATTTGCCAGAGGGCTGCTGCTGCTGCTGCTGCCCTGATTGATATATGACTGCAATGGCACTTTTCCATTTGACATTCCCCCTCTCTCCCTCTCTCTCCCTCTCTCTCTTAAACAACAGCCCTAACTTTTGTGTGTTGCAAATATAAAAGGCAAGCCATGTGATGGAGGGACAGAAGAACAAAGGCATTTGGAAGCAACAGGACCTCTTTTAGCTCTCTGAAGAGTTCGAGGGAAGGAAGGAGGGCTGCATTTTCCAAAGGTAAGCATGCAAATAAGAGATTCCTACAGATTTTGAGTATTACATGGACTTAAACTGAGTGCTTAATCTCTTTATCTGACAAAGACGTGTTGTCCTTGTATCGCTTTTTAAATTAAACTGTGTTTAAATGGAATCAACACAGCTCTAGTCCCTGTGTCTCCTTATCCTTGTGTCCTTATCTCCTGTCTGAAGGCTGCCTGCAGGCACTCAAATGGGTAGCCCAGGGTGCTCCTGAGAAACTTGGGTTTAAACACCTATTCTTGTGAGCACGCTGGGCTCCAGCCTGCAGCTCTGTGCTGGTCATAGCTGTGTGTCTTTGAAGTGAATGGACATGCTGGACCCTGCCCTGAATCCACCGAGAGAGCGCTGGTATCACTCTCTTTGTCCCACTGCAATAGGGCTCTACAGACACGTGCAAGCCTGCTGCTTTAAACTCGGGCTGTTTATTTTATCCCTACTCACGCCCGCTGTTCTCTTGCCAGTCATCTGCTGGAGCGCTCAGCTTAATTTCAAACAACAGGCAATATTTATTTCCAGCTTTGCGCCTCTCGCTTCGCGGGAGCGCCCGCAATTCGCACGTTATTATTTATCCAAACTTCCGCAAGGCTTTCCAATGGACCGGACAGCGCTGGCCGTGGATTAGGACAGGTTTAACAGGCACTCTGTAATTGGCTGGGAGCTGTGAGGAAAGCCCTTTGCGGTGGTGCCCGGGGTATATCTGCCGCCCGGAGCTGACACCGGAGGATGCTGCGCGACCCCAGACCGCCCGCTGAAGGAGAGAGGGAGGCTCTGCTCCGTTCCCGGCAGATCATTTCCCTGTGTGTCAGCGCCAGAGGCACCAGCACGACTGTTCTCTGTTTCTCTGGGACGAAGGGAGGATTTCTCTGCCGTGAGCACAGTGACCCAGTGTCAGTGTAGTGTAACTGCTGCCCCGGGAGAGCGCGGCTGAGCAGGAGAGCCCCGGAGCCCTGCCGGGATCCAGGTGAGTGAATTCATCCTGGAAAAGTGCAAGTGAATGGGTCCAGCAGCAAAGAACAGAGTAACAAAGGAGACCAATCTCAGGACTGGGTTAGCTACTGCTGCAGTGTCACACACTGTGTGTGATGGGGTGGGGTGATTTTCTTGTGACAAATCTGGATTTGCAAGATGTGTGTGTGTGTGTGTGTGTGTGTGTGTGTGTGCACTGACTCTTGTGGGACTGCCAGGCAGATTTCTTATCCTACCTTGCAAGTTCATTGAAATTTTTCTCATAGCCTCCCCATAACACATCTTAGTTGTTTCTGTCTGGGAGAGGTGGCATGGCAAGTAACTCCTCAACATTCCTGCAACTCTTTAGAGATGAAAAATATATTTCCTATATGCTACATGTTACTTACAGTTCCTAAAGCTTTATAACCATGGCAGAGAGGAAGGAATTCCTCCTGTTGAAAAAGGACTGGTAAAAGGTTTTTTGAAACCAGTAATAGGACAAACTCACTTGAAGGCAAATGATTATTTAAAACTAACAGTAGGGACAACCTCACTTTAAATCAGTACTTTATTGCAAAGCTATTTTCTAATAGAAGCAACCCAGCTGCCTGATGTGGCAATAAGTGTGGCTGTAATAGTCAATGTGCTGTTATTTGTCCCTCCTCAAAATAATAAAATATAAGGATATCTACATTTTAGGACCTGTACCTATTATTATTTTCCCCTTTCTTTTGAATTCCTAATAATGCTCACTTTTGCTCTTGCTGTGGGACTCATATTTGTAAGTGGTTATACATATGAATAATTTCCTGGACCTTAATAGAACTATTTGGTGAGTAACTACTTACCAGCTTGAGTCAGGGATTCCCAGGGTGACTTATACATACACTGATATGCTCTTAGTGCTAATGAAATCTTATTTTGTATTATAAAACAATGCTTTAAGACTTTCCAGTTAAAAACAAATGTGGAAGGAATAGGCATTTCAAGCTTACAAAGTAAAATGCAATTTGATTTAGGGACAGGATATAATTAGGGGCTGCTGATGATTAGTTACAGGCTCATTTCTCTACCTGAAGGTGTCCCATGTAGGTTTCCTGGGTTTGTGCAGTGCCTGGTTTGGATCAGATTGATGTGTGCTGACGACTGGTCTTTGCAGAGCAGGGTATTTGTTATGGACATCCTTGGGTACAGTTTGCAGTAGCAGTGCCCCAGGTAGCTCCTTAGGCATGGCCGATTTCCACAAAAGCCACCTGCCCCACTGGAGCCATCCTTCATGCACCACTGAGGCTTCTTGTAGCATCTGCATGTTCTTGCCTTCTTGCCTGGCCAGGACTGAAGTCTGTCTTGCCCGGCCAGGACTGAAGTCTTTCTTGCCCAGGTGGGAGGAAAGCAAGCCACCTCCTTGGCAGCTCACACTGATGCCTGCTGAGACTCGTTTGACAGGGAGTCCTCCCATGGTTGGCTTCATTCCCCATTTCTCCTGAGGCTGACTTTGTTCCCTTTCTGGCTCGTCTGCTCTCAGATGCACTAGGAAGTGTTCAAAGTTGTCCTTGGAACTTGGAGAGAATTGACTATCTATGGCAAAACTTGCATGAAACCACTGAGACATTCATTTTTGCAACTTGTCTGGCGGATTATTTGTTTAACTGAAAGAAAACAAAATCCTCTCTTTCCCCCTCCCCACCTCTCAATCACTGTTGTAATTACAATTATAAATTTTTGATAGTTGCATTGTAAGTATTGCAAACTTCTCTTCCTCATACTCCTTCTGGGTATGAGGAGAGACTCGTGCCTTTGAGTTTTAGAAAGGTTTTGCTACATGAGACTGTAGCCCCCTGTTATTTGAGCAATCCACCTCTGGAAGTGGCCACATCAAAGAAAGACACAAAGACCCTGTGGCAGCAGCTACGGGGTAACTTGCTGGGGCAAAGGATTTTTCTTTAATGCCATCCACTGAACTCTCAGAGTCCTGAGGGTTTATAACCCTGCCAAAACCTCTTCAGAAATGAAGCCCCTAAGACTGTAACCCCCCCATACACAACAGGTCCCTTCACTGAGCCCAGCTAAACTTTTGCCCTCTGTGATATCTTGTTCCCCCGGATCATTGTCGGTTGTGTAAACACGTGTTTCTTTTCATCAGTGTTAAGTGTTCTGCCTCTCAGCTCCCCTGCCCTTCTCCATGTCCTGGTATCTCAGGATGGGGTGAATAGCCATGTGCAGATCACCTTTTCTTCTGCTGCCTGACTTCACACTTGAGAGTCCTTTTGCTGAAACTCAAGTCAAAGGCAGGAGAAAAGTTTAGTTGGGTCAAGTTAGCTCAGGTGTCTGAGCCAAGAGCACCCTATTTGGGCCACCCCACTTCTGTGCATGCATATGAAGAGATATTGCAGTCTCTGCTGTCTGTGATCAGCTGCTATTTCCTTTTTATATGTGTCAGTGTGGAACATATTAAAATTTCTCAGTAGTGGTATGTTAGGAATCCCTCTGATGCCCCACCTCTAACTTAGCAGAACAATAAAAGCAAGGTTGTAATAAGCCTTTGAGCAGCTGGTAGTCTATATATTCCTCCTTTTCTCACATAATCTAATTCAAACTATTATGTGGGTAGCAGTGGCACTACCACTTCCAGACACCATCAGTCCTTGTCCTGTTTGCTGGAATTTCATTGTGTAGCATGGAGATCCTTTCTACTACAGGCAAGTGTAGCCTCTCTTCTGGCATGAGAGAAGGGGGCTGCTGGTGCCATGGAGACACTGGTCCCAGGAATTCCTCCTCCTCCTTGCTATTTTTCAGCTTCTCTTTGTTATTTTTCTCGTTGCATCAATCATTTTTACGGCTCACGCTTGTCACATTTTCGTGCTTGTTATTACTGAGCTGCAGACTGTGTCGGGCCGAGGCAGCACAGGTTATGTTGCCCTTTAAGACATGTGGGTTGAGGATCTGAGTTAATGCCTCAGCTCTGGTTTGGCAAAGGTTAAGCATACCACGGCAGTGACAATCACATTGCTGTCATAGCAGCACGGCTCAAAGGGAGTGGGACCTAGGGCAGCGCTGCTCCCCTTGTTAGAAGACAGAGAATTGTTACCATGAGCCAAATATTTAGGTTCCCTAATTATCAGAGGATGAGGTATATGCATGGTGGTCTGAATGTTGCCTGTGTGTAAAAGAGGAAAGGATTTTGCCCCTGGGGTCAGAAGAGAGGGAACATCCCCTTCAATCATGTGCTGTCTTTGGCATGCATAACACTCTCTACTGGTCCCAGTGGCAGGGATGTGTTTGCTTAGTGTTAAAGAATAAAAAGACCCATTCCTACTCCTGCATCTATTGATAACTACAGGCCTTTGAGTTCGCTGGAAAACATGCAAAAGACACAGAACAAAAACTGCCCACCTGCTTCTAACACACTCCAACAGGTAGAGGACACATGCCCGAATGCCCTAGACCTCTCAGCAACTTGTAATTTGGCCAAGAGTAATTTTGCCTCATGTTGGGTCATAAGACTGAAGTAGAGGTAATTACTGAAGCAAATCCTATAGCTAATGCTTGGCTGGGAACACTTGCACTGTAGCCAGCAGCCACCCTTGCTGGTTTGCCTCCTGAGAGGGATGGGCAGCCCTAGACTGCTCAGCTCTGCACCTGGTGCTTCACCAAGGAGTAATCCCATCCAGAAACCTCTGGATGGATGACCAAGTGGAAAATTGTATTCCTCTGCTGTCTGTGACTCGAGACCATGACTACTGTGATATTCAGCGAGACACAAGAATAAAGAAGGAATCCAAAGCTGGCATCACCTCACCATTAAAAGCCTCTACTCCCTCATTAGAGAGATATCCCATGCATGCCCCTAATCAATCTATTTAAAGCTTCCTGGAAGCAGGAAAAGGAAAGAATAAAAATACAAGCACTCTTTTGTCCCTCAGCAGTTATTCTTTGTGAGTGTATTAAACCCTTTTCTCCATGCTGGCTTGTGCCTGTCTGCTGGCCGGGCGCCAGCCCGCAGTACCCACTGGAGTTTGTTATTCCAACCACCGAGCAGGAAGGCACCTCCTACTCCCCCTCTCCTACTACCTGAAGGGCTGGAAATATTCTTGGGAACTTCAAAAGCAGAGGGAAGTTCAGACAGCTCAAGTGCCATTCAGCTGGATTTGTTCCACCTCATGCACTGGGTCCCCACGGCGGGAACACTTTTGGGGCCTTAAACGAGCCCCCAGGAATCAGTTCCAGGTATGGTCATCCCAGGTGTGCTGAGGCTCCCAGGGTGCCTTCATTATGTTTGCTGCAATTGCTATGTTGCTTCTTATGCTTCACATGCCACAGTCTTCCTATTTTTTTTTTTCTTTTTCAGTCTGCTTACAGTCACAGGTGTTCATCTCTTGAAATATTAAAAGACTTAAGGATGTCTCACAGTAAAAAATTGTTTCTGGGAGTTTCTCTCAGCACAGCCTTAGTAGGACCAGAAGATGGACTTCTCTACCATGGACAATCAGATGAAGAGGCTTAAATTTCCTTCTTTTGAGCCTCTTTTCTTTCTTACTGCCTTTTTCCTTCCCCTCTCCTCCTCACCAGCTGCTGCCAGGTCTGGCCAGGAGTATTTGTTGTTCATGTACCCTTCATGCAGGCACACACTGCCCTGCTGTGTAATGGCTGGATGGAGCTCCTGGACCATGGATGAAGACTTTCCCCTTGGCATGGAAGGGGACAAGCTCCAGTACATCTGGATGTCAGTCGAGCAAACCCTCCTAAACACAACAAGACCTTGGGGGAACATTCACTTATTTAGACCTGTAAGGGTCTCACTCAAAATACTTGTCTTGGTATTTGTCTTGCCTCAGGATGGGAAGAAACCTGTTTGAAAGTCGTGTGGTGGCATTTCTCAGACAACTGGGGTTGCCTGTGTTCTCCTGCTGCTGCCCAGCTGCCACGTGGCCACTCAGTGGCTCTATCAGGTGTTTTGACAGGCAGCTGCTCAGTGAAGTGAGGATTTTTGGTAGCATACACAGGAGGCCAGCTCCTTTACTGCTGGCACAGAAATGGCCATGGTAAAATCGCTAGATAAAAAGATGATTGCATTTATTTACAGAGCTAAAAGATTCACTGGAACTGACAAAGACTCTGAGGTGGTTCTACAGAAGGCAGAGTCATATGGGGTTGCCTCTCCCTCTCCATGAACTGTTCGCTGGAATGGCGCAGGTTGTCATTGGTGCAATTCAGTCCCACAGCTCCCAGTGCTTTCCAAGCTGTTCCCAGGGGATGGTGTGGATGGCTGCATGGGCTGGAAGCCACCTGGGTGCTGTAGGTGCTGAAGGATCTTTGGGAACAGACTGTGCTGCTTTTGTCATGGCAGTGGAAAATTTGACCCTGCAGAACAAACCCTTGTGGAGCCTGACTGTGTAATTTGCCCATCACAGTTGTTCCCACTCCAACCCACATCTTGGAAAGTGGAGCCCCCAAGTCCTTACCTTCCTGGAAAATCAAAACTTTTCTAAATTTGATAAAGTTCTTGAGAAATTAATTTTCAACTCATGAAGAACTTTGTGGCCTCTTTCTTGTCAGAACACCACCAGTGAACTGACACACACGCACATACATGGTTAGTGACACTTTTTTAGGTCTAGAGTTTGGAGAAACTGAGTATTCTTGCAACTCTTCTGTTTACATAACAAATTCAGATTGAGGGAACCACATTGTAGGATCCAAGTAATTGTGTTTACTAAATATGCACAGCATGCAAGGCCAGGCTTAAGTTATATACACACACACACTGCTGCTTCAAGGGGATTTTGGCAGCCTCCAAAACACAAAAAGCATCGAGTGACTTAAATGGTGCCCTCATCTTCGAGCAGGAGCCTCAAACATAGAAAATGCCCAGCAAATGAAGGCCAAGCTGAACATACTTGCATGCCTAATATGGGGGGACTCAGGGAACAACTAACTAGAAGTACACCACAGAAGAGCTTTTCCACTGCTCCCTTCCTACCTCCCAGGGTAAAAGCTGTGCAGATCCAATAGACCTTTGGAGAATTGCTCAGCTCTTTATTTTTTCCAAGATACATAGCAAAAAGGGAATTTCTGTTTACGTTCTCACAAAGTGACTGGCTAAATAATTCCAGATGATGGAATGTTCTTCTGTCCTTAAAGCAAAATGAAACCTCAGCCTTCACCATTCTCTAAATGATATTAAATCTATAATAAGAAATCTTTATTATTGAGAAAGCAGTTAATAAGAACGTGGAGTTGGAAAAATAACCCTAACTTTGTGCCTATATCCACGTGTAATACAGTCTTAGACTGTATGTTAATATGGTTTTTCTTTGGGATGTGTTCTATTTTCCTCTAAAGTTTTTAGGTTAACAGCTGTAGCAGTTTTTAGGTAATGGCTGTGACAAGCTTTATTATGTTATGTCTCTATCCTGAAATCCTGAAAACTAGTTAAATGGAAAGGAAACTAAGCCATTGATAACAAAATGTACTTCCCATATCTCAGTAAATTCTGAAAAAAAACCCTGAAGTAGTGATTTTCATCCACTGTTAGGCCACATATTTCCCTATCAAATTTTCAGCCTGAGGATATGAAGTCATGTTTGTATCTTTTTCTTTACAGGATGCTGTAAAGAGGGAGGGTGTAGTCTTCCTTTTTGTTAGCTTGACAGATGAGCAATCTACCACAGTTTTTGCATGAAAAGAAAGTGAGGAAAAAAACTGCTGAAATAGAAGAAAAATGTTTCTCTGTGAAATTGTTGATTTTAATAAAGAAGTGTATTTTCCAAATGAAACAAAATGTCATTGTAATGACGATTTATGACCACATGATTGTACTTGCTTCTGTTTTTTGGACAGAAGTATAGACTGGAAACTACTTATGCCAATGCTGATAGCATGTGCTATCTAGGATTTTATAACTTCAGACAGCATTTCAAAAGGAATGCAATTTTTAACTTAAAAAAATAAATTAATAATTCTAAGCTCAAGTGAAATGCAATTGCACAATATCAGCTGGAAATGGAAAATATCGTGCCAACATATCTCATCATGGTGATGTACCTAAGTGAAAATATTTTGACTTTTTTTTACAAGATAAAAAAAATCTACACCCCAATTTCCATGTGTTTAAATGTCCCTCTATGACTTTTTTCTTCCATATATGTTATATATTTAATATGTGCTTGAAAAATGTATGTGCATGCTTCCCAGAGGGATGCCAGGAGAGACACCTACACGTTTTACCAGCATATCTATTAACAACTGTAACCACTTACTTCACAAGAGATGGATCACATTTACAATGGTTTTCTATCTTTTTTCTTAGAAATATGTGATATTTTTTACTTCTTTTCAAGTATTGTAGTCAAAACCTGCTGCATTTCTTTGTTAGTGAAGTATCAGGGCAATTTTAAAGGTTGTGGAAGTGTTAATACTTTTTGTACTGTGCTTATCCTGAAGAAGATACAGCCATGTTCCTTTTCTCACACTTTTCCCTGTGTCTTTCTCAGAGTGTTTTCATGGGGCAGACTCTGTGTCATCCAATTATTTCCTGAAGAAAACTAGGGAGATAAGCCTTTGAAAACTGAGCCAGGACTTCAGATTTCTCTCACTGTATTAAATCATACTGATCAAACCCATGGAAAGATATAGAGGCACAGAATTAACAATGGGACAGAGAGAATGGGAAATGGGGATCCCTGGGTGTAATATCACATTAAATGAGACGGTCTAATATCAAGTAAATTTATTTGGACAGAGAGGGAATTACTGGGTGTGTAATAATGATTAACTATGTTGGAGGGAGACCTTGCCAAGCAGCATGTTTTGGTCAGCCTCTTTATAAAAAAAAGAATAGGAATGTAGGTAAAAGGTTATACATGGAGGAAAAAAATAGTGCATCCCTCCTCCTGTTAGCTAATCCTTGGGCATCCTCTGCACGAACTGGAGTAGCACAGTTCAGGGAGGGAATCTGTCCCAGCTCCCATGACCAAGAGATTTCTCTCCTGTGCTGCTGAAATGTTTGGAGGGATATTTATTGACATGAATGAGGCTGTGCATAAATGTATCTGAGTTCCTAAGTGTTTAATGTTGTTTATTTAAGTTCTTTATACTGCAAAGCTATAGTATGTTTTTAATGCCCCATTTGCTGAGGAAAAGATACTAGGTCATATGTCAGACTCTGGGAAAAAAAAAAAAAAAAGATATTGTCATTTAAATCCACAGTCACATAGTTTTTTCCTTTCCTACTTAAGCACATGGATAATAGCCTGAAACAACAACAGCAAAAATGTCTAATACACTGAGCATCTTTGTCTCTCTAGCCCACAGAGCATCCCTAATAACATTTCTTCCCAGCATGAGACTTTGGATGTCACATCAGCTCCATCCCAGCTTGGATGAACTCTGGAAGTGTTTGTCACTGCTAGACACTCCTCTCGCAGAAGTGCTGGAGGAGGCTGCAAAGCAATATACAAATCATCAAGCACTCTGGTGGGGAGGCTGTTTGGGAGATGAGTATCAGCCGGTTTAGAGGACTGCCAGCAAACCAGAAAACAGTTTTGAAAGAGGCTTGCATAAGGCAATAAAGGCACAGATCAGCTTTTTAAATACTCAAGAGGCTCTGCTGGAGAAGTTCTTTGTGAGTAGGGAACTGTTTTATCTTAAGTTTCTTCAGAAGGTCTTTACACTTTTAATTGTACTGATGAGTATCCTTTGACCATCCTTCATCGGGCTGTGTTTAGATGGATAATTCACAGCTCTTTCAAGTTATATCTGTTTGTAGTAAAAGTGAAATTAATCTCCCAGTTGGGACTAAGGGCTTTGTGAGAAGGATCAAGGGACTGTGAAGAAGCAGCTGATGGAGATATTCTCCTTTCCCTGCTGGCACAAAACTCTGGGCAGCATTTCAGGGGCTGTCCTGTACCTGTTTCCTGGTGAATATCCTGATCTCCAACATGAACCAGAAATCCATATGCCTGGGTAGATAGCCATATGTCTCAACCTGAACATATTTCTCTCTCAACTGATAGCTGGGATAATACTTGGATATTATGGAATAATAAATATATTTTTCAGGTGGTGCTCTCTAATTACCTGGGAAGAGACTGGCACCGAGCAAGTGCTGCCTGACAAGTAAGCAAGCAAAACCTGTCCATGTGTGTGCAGGGGGGTTTGGTGCTCAGAGGGCAGGACAGTTCAGCCAGCGGCCTGGGAAGTTCCTCATGCAGTGCAGGTCAGGGCTCAGCAATTTGCTGGGGGAGCACTTTGCTCATGCCTTGGCTCAGACCTTCACCCTGGGGGTGTCCCTGGTCCCTGCAGCACACCAGCCAGGCAACCTCCAGAGCCACAGCTCAGCCTGCCTGCTGCCTTTCCATGAGCTGCCTGGGCCAGACATTCCCACCTGTAATGCAGAAGGCGGCCGAACTTTGCCCCTCTTGGACACTTTGAGTGGATACAGAGTCTTCTTGATCTGCAGAAACTTCTGATGAATTACTAATCGCCAGTTTTGAGGGGAACACAATAGGGTCGTCACCAAGTGGGAAAGAATGGCATTGCATGCAGCACTTGTCATGTTAAAAGTCAAAAGGTTCTTTCTGAAATGATAGAACAATGCTAAAAAGTAACAAGGCCTTGTCATCTCCTTCCTTAAGTCCATATTCCCCACCTACTGTGTGAATTTTGCTCATTCTGAGCACGTATTTTGCCTAGCAAAGTCCTGAGTCCCTTAATATTATTTATGTCTATTTTCTCCGGAGGTCTTTTTGCTCAGGATTGTGATTTATGTTGTTTTTATTCCCCCTGCGCAGGAGATTCTTTGATGGATTAAAATCTCATCAGACTCCAACTTGAGAAGAAGAATGACAGCTCAGACACTTAAACCAGACTTTTCACAATCCTGGAAAGGAACTGGCTTCCAGAATTTGGAGGGTTTCTGATGCTCTACCTCCCTCTGCTGTTACCAGCGAGCAATTCCTCGACAATGGGAAATCATGTACTCGCGGCTTCGATTTCCATGCTCTCGCTGCTGGTGATGATGGGGGACACGGACAGTAAATCCGACGGCTCCTTCCTGATGGACTCCGACCCCAGCCGCTGCATGAGGCACCACTACGTGGACTCCATCAGCCACCCTCTCTACAAGTGCAGCTCCAAGGTAAGGCCTCTCCTCACCTCCTCACAGCAGGATGCTGCCAGGGAAGAGTTGTTAAAATGAGCCATTCTGGGTGGTTTTCTCTGCCTTAATTCCTTCTCTGCCAGAATCCAGCAGCAGAGGTAGGATGCAGATGTGAAGACATCTCGTGTGTACATAAGAACTGGGGCTGGAGATAAACACTCTCGACTTGCTTTTCACCTTTTCAAAAGGAGAAATTTACGGTGATGGTAAAGCTCACACACAGTAAATTACGAGATTCAAAGGTGCACATTTGGGATCTCAGTTGATGGTCCCAAGGAGATGGGCTAGTTTGGAAGTTTAGATCACCCCAGCCACCCCATCCTTCAAGTGAATGTTTAATCTGGAGCAAGTTCATAGCTACTGCAGGTGAAGTACTGAGATAAAGAACCAAAGTGTAAAATGGCAATTAAAAATAATTGTGAAGAACATTGCTTGTTTTCTCCACCCCCTGTTCAAAGGCTTTGTTTTCATGCAGAAAACATCATCATGACACTTGCATGGTAACTTTAGGGCATAAGAGCAAACAGAAATACAAGATCAACTTTCATCTGGGATTTCAAGTCTGAAAAGTTTTGTGTGAAAATGGTTTAGCAGCCTGTGCCTGTAGCCTACAGCCATTTATTTCATTGTGTGGAGAAAAATAATTGGTGAAACAATGGGAAAATCCTTGCTGGTCCCTTTTGTCTTGTCCTAATTTGTTCTGTCTAGTTAACACAGTCTGTACATTCAGATGACTGGGCCATTCCTCTGCCCCATGGGAAGGGGCTTTGCCTCAGGCACTCACATCCCAGAATTAAGGAAAGGGAACGAGTGCCAGCTCCAGTGCTTTTGCCAGCCCTGTGTTGGGTAAGAGAGGGATGGCAGGCAGTGTGTGACAGAGTTTATTACAGGAGGGGTGCCTGCCTTGTGGCAAGCCCCAGCACAGGGATCCTGGGAGAATTTACAAGGAGAGGGGATCCAGAGTTGAGATGGACACAGTGCTGGCTGCAGACACCCCCAGATGCCTTCGTGTGCTGGAGGAGCTCCTTGTTTCCCATAATCAGTGCAGGGGTGATGGAATGCCACAGGTAGCTGCAGATCACAAAAACTAAAATAAAGCATAGAGAGAAGCGTCCACAGAAAATAGATCTGCTGGGTGCTCTGAGCACCAGGACAGCTGCTGCCCTGGCCAAGCGTCTGCAGCCAGGCTCATCCTGTGCCTGCTCAGCAGAGAGGAGCTGACAGGCTCAAAACTGGGCACAGGGAGCCTGCTCTGCTCTGGGCTGCCTTACACTGTTCTCTCAGCAGTGCTCTCTGCCTGGTTTTGCATAACCATGTCTAATTCATAGCAGTGAGAACCCAGAGACTTTTGCCCTACTTCTTCTGAATCCAAACAGTAAAATAATGCATTACTTGAGATTTGGGAGAGGTTCTTTGATTTGCTTTTAGGCTAGACTAGAACTCCTGCCATCTGGGAGATGTGTGCCATTAACACAGAGAACTGCAGAGGTGCATCCCTTTGTGCAATATTGATTTTATTGCAGTTGACTTCAGCAAGAGACAAAAGTGACAAAGTGTAAGTGTGTGGGTGGTGTGGGTGGTTTTCATTTGCAGGTATCTGTGTGCCACCAGTCCTCCCCTCTCTGCACTTCTGTGATCACCTGTTAGACCTAAGAAGAGGAAGGAAGGAAGGAAGGAAGGAAGGAAGGAAGGAAGGAAGGAAGGAAGGAAGGAAGGAAGGAAGGAAGGAAGGAAGGAAGGAAAAGGACCCATTGACAATTCACTTTTTTTAGCATCCTCAATGACAGAGAAAAGCAAAAAAGCAATCAGGTCTTTAGGAGCGGGGCTGATGGAAGTGAGAACACAGAATGCATTGTAATGAAAACCATATAATTTCAAAACTGACCTTTGAGGAAAAAAGGTTATTGACATAAACATTGGCATTTGTGTCTGCAAAACTCAGTGCTTCTTTTCAAATCAAGCCCTTAATGTCTGAAAATATTATCACATATTTTGGCTTCCCAAATTCCACAACAGTTTCATGAACACTTCTATAACAATACTGTGAATTGTATGGACTTTCTTATGAAGTGGAAAATGAAAACAGTTTTCATACAAAGTGAAATAATTTCCTGGAAAACTCTGTTAATTCAAGCTCTTTTTTTTTTTTTTTTTTTTTTTTTTTTTTTTTTTTTTTTTTTTTGTTGGTTGGTTGGTTGATTGGTTTTGGTTTTGTTTGTTTGTTTTTGTTTGAATGCCTTGGGTATCTGAATCATTCTGGTAGACATACAGCTTCTGTTCTGGATCTAGTACCATATAAACACAGAGGAATATTAGACATGCTAATTAAAACTAGATGCAACGTCTATTTATACATATATAGTTATAAAATGTAACCAAGACAAAAAAAGAAAAGTTCTGTGGGAGTAGCTGTGGGAATTATGGTACCTCTTGTTTCCACCAAGTTTCCATTGTGGAAGCTTGGACTTACAGTGCCAAGCAAAGACTTTGCCCTTTTTTGGGGTGATAGGCTGGTTTCACTGAGATATCCTTTCTCACTCCATGTGTTTTCCCTTTTGGTGCAGTGCAGAATTGCAGAAGTTAAAAGTGGCTTCAGAAATTGCAAGGCATGTTATGTTTGCTGTCTGTCCTGGTTGAAAAAGGATTATGTCCACTGTGGTCCTCTGTGGAGGCTGCCAATTGTACCCACATGGGAAGCAGTTTTGTTAAACATCCAGCCAATATAATTTAATCATTAAAATCCCTTTTGGTCTTCAGGCAGGCGATGAAAATAGTTTTCCAAATCCTTCGGAAGCAAAGTCTATTATAGTAACAAAACATACAAAAGAGACACAAAAGAGGGATGGAGGAAGGCCATTTGTTTCAGAAAAGCAGTGCTTTCCTTTGTCCTCAAGGAAATGTTTGTATCAACTCATGAGGTATTACATTTCCTGACTGTACAGGATTTACCCTGACCTCTGTCATGGAGACCCTACTGGTCTCCATCAATGTGCTGGGTTCCCTCACTGCTCCCAGAGCCTCCTAAATTCCAGTTTTGGCTGTCACAAGTGCTTCGTCCAGATGTGCCAGAAGTGTGCTACCACTGACAGCCTCTCACTAAAGAATCCACCCCAGGGAGACACTGAGCAGATGAAGAAAGATTTAGCAGATGTTTGAAGACATTTACTCCTGAGGTAGCTCAGGAGATTTTCAGTAATGCCTGCTTGCAGCCAGGCCAAGGGAACTGTGTGAAAATCTGTTCTCAGGCATCTCAGCCCATCTGCTTTCAGGCTTCAGCTTGTTGCTGAAGGTGCAGAAAAGAGGACTACAAACACCATTAGTAACAAACCAGTTCACAGCTCCTGGATTTCCAGAACACAGCTCAAATGATCAGAGTCAAATATTGCCTCAGATTCAGGCTGCTCTCTTTTGTACCTATGAGACCATTGACTTTAAATAATAATGATAACGATAGCAATAATGATAACGATAATGATAATGATAATGATATTCTTCCCTAGCTGCTCATAGACCCATGTGGTTCCCTTCTTGTAGGACATTGTGCTTCTGGACCCAGCCTTGCAAGTTGACATGCACAAACTCACATGTGCAGGGGCCAAGGGGAGTCAAGAGGTGTCAGGTTATAAAATACTCACATGTTTTTACTATATATACACACCCAGTGTATCATTGTGCTATGCCATCATAGCATTACTTATTATTTAGGTGATAATCTCTATTGCACTACAGTACATGAAGCAATAAGCAGCCGGTGCAATTGATTAAAAGGTAAAGCAGAGATTTCCAAACACATGCTATTTCCAGCTCATTTGCACATCTGCCAAAATCCACTGGTGCTGTTCTGGATTTATGAAGAGGAAGGTAAATTTTGGTTAGGACTTTAAGTAGTCCAGAAGGCTAGAGAGGTATGAAAATGGAAAAATTGATATATATATTTTTTAGCCTGAAAGTTCAACTTGATAACCTTGGGTTTGTGCCATTGGTAAGAGTTTACACTGTCATCCAAAAACAAGGCATAAAACCAACACTGTGTGATTCTACATTATATAAATACTGATCTTAATCTTATGAAAAAATAAGTAGCCAGCAAAATTGCAGGTTAAAATTAGAGCCTCTACAGATTAAAACAAGTGTCTATAGACAAGGCTTAGAAATTATAAAATATAAATTGTAAACAAGAAAATATAAATTGCGAATTATAAATTATAACTACAATAGCACATTACATTAACCAAATATTGTCTGGGTTTGCATTAGGAAGCCAGCTGTGTGGGCCATCACATTTGGGCTGAAATCATAGAAATTGCTTGGAAGGGACTCCAGGGATACTCTGGACCTCCCAAAAAGCAGTTTCTGGCTGCTGTACATCCCCCTGCACCACTCCTGAGGAGAGTTCCACTCTGTTGTCTTTGAAGCCTTCAAACTGTTGTCAGGTGCTGTTGGATTGCTCTTCACCCCCAAAATTTATTGATGATCTCCAAGGTCTGTTTCAACCTGGTTAATTCTGTGATTCAGCCGAACATTTGGGAACAGCCTGTGACAGAGAGGGCACAGTCTGGTGAACTGGTCAAAGCAAGGGACCTAACAAGAGCCTTCAAGATGGGAAGGAAATTACTGGGTTAAATGTCCCAGTCTGCTCCTTTCCTTTGCAATACAGGCAGGATTCGATACTGGCACAGCTGGTATCTAATTAGATACCTCCACCAGCTGCCTGCCTGGGAAGTGAGGTTTGTTTACCAAGGGGGAAAAAAAGTGGATCTTTATCTGTGAGTAATGGGGTGACAGCACTGCAGTGATTGTCCCTTTTATGTTCTCTATACACTAAAGACTCTGCTGTTAAGGAGCTTGGTGTAGTTGATAGGTGTGACTCAACAATACACTGAAATTTTCTTCCCACCATATTAGTACAAACAGCTGAAGTTAATTTATGTATGAATATGCAGTACCACAGGAAGGAGACTATCAATTTATGCTACAAGTCTTAAAGGATGACAAATTTGTTAGAAAGCAATGAAAGCCCATCTCAAACTAAGGAGCAAGATGGTACCAAGCACAGATCACCAGCTCATGAAGACATCTTCTTTGTCACCTCTGTTGACTGGAAGTGTAGTTGTTACACTTATGTGTAATAATACACTTATGTGTAATAATTTACACAAATGTAAATTATTACATTTTCAAGCAAGCATTTAGCATGCAAGTAGTCTTGGAAGAGTAATTTTTAAGCACTGTACAATGGAGGATCAGAACTTTTCCCATGGACACAGTGCTAGTATTTCCTACTTGATTTCAGGAATATTCTCTCTCTTTTATCTCATCTTTCCTTACAACTCTGACTAAAGAGAAAATTAAACATTTGCTACACCTGCTTGCATAACTTTGAGATTTGCAGCCAGTTGAGCATGTATAATGAAAGAAGATCAAAAATGTTTAACACTGTAAAATATTTGCAGCCACATTTATAGTTATTCATTCAGATTTTCTGGAAAAAACCCCATGAGCTCTGTGTAGCATGGTTAAAATGTAATGTTCTCCTTTGGTTATAGGAAAGACTTACAACAGTTTTACTGCCTACTTTAAATGACATAATAAGCTGATATTGAAGTTTATATTGGTTAAGCAAAATTAGCTGATGTGGATTTAGTATTTCCGTCCCCAGGAAAGTATAGGAGTCTGTTCAGACTTGTACAACACCCGTTATCAAGGTGGTAACAGCTGTTTCTAACACATCATTTGCTGAGCTTTAGAGGGCCCTTTCCAAGATTTATATACTGCTTAATGCTGTATCTCCTCTGCTCAAGAGATTGTTGGGGAGTAGGTGACTGCTCATGGACTTTCCTTCCTTAGTGCCTCCTGTTGTGCAAGTAACCTTGTTCTGGTCACAGCTCACAGTTGAACTCAGAATAAGAAACCTGGAGCCACACTGTTTTTTGAAAATCTCACTAGGGAATCCTCATGTTTGGCAACCAGTTGAACTTCTTTTACATTTTCACTGTGTTATGCTATGCAGCACATTTTATATAGACTGATAGACACATTTTATACACAACTGATGCAATGATAAATAGCTACACATATAATTGAAAATAAATGTTCAATGCTACTCTTTGTCAAAGGAGTAAGCTAGAAACATACTTCTTTAAAGCAATAAACTGAGCATCTTCTTTATATTTCTACTTTATGTGTTCATATATGTAAGCTTGAGATGTGAGAACTGATCAATGGTGATTATACCCAAAGCACTGGTGAATACCCAACCAAAGAATCAGACTGGCTGATGATTTAAGGGCTTGACTGCCATGGATCTGTGTTGCTGTAGGACATGAAAGAAAGATGAAAGACTCCAAATATTTCAGAAGGTAAAGAGCAAAGGAAAAAGGCTTTTATTGTCTAATTCTTACTACCTTTTTTAAGGCGTTCTGATACAGACTTAGCATGATTGGTAAATAGGAACAACACCTCTCTAACCCCATTGGTTAAACTAGAGAAACAGCAAAACACCACCTGGATAAAGATTGTTTCGAGAAAGGATAGTTGTTTGCCAAGATTGTTTTGAGAAGAAGCTTTCTTGAGAAAATCTTCCTTGAGAAAAAGTTACCAGCTACTAGCAAGCTAAAATCTCTCAGACCCAGAAACATCAGGCCCACACACCCAACCAAAGAATCAGCCTGGCTGATGATTTAAGGGCTTGACTGCCACAGATCTGGACTCAGCAAGCTGCAGTTGCAGTCACAGTGTCTGAAAAGCAGGGCTGGCTGTGATCATTTGGAGCTCTAAGGTCAGTCCAGGTCCTGCAGCCCTTGTTGGTGTCAGTGCCAGGGATTTCAGGGGAGGCTTTTCTTCCTGCCCACATTATCTCCTCCGCTCTCTCAGACACAGCTCAGGGGGAAAGCACGGTGTGGGGCTGGGCTGCAGCAACAAAACACCCAACCCCAGGCTGGAATGAGACTGCTGTTTGCTGGGGACACATTTCCTAACTGCTGTTCTTTCCTTCCCTTGGCAGATGGTGCTGCTGGCTCGCTGCGAAGGGCGCTGCAGCCAGACGTCGCGCTCGGAGCCCATGGTTTCCTTCAGCGCGGTGCTCAAGCAGCCCTTCCGCTCCACCTGCCACTGCTGCCGCCCCCAGACCTCCAAGCTGAAGGCCATGAGGCTGAGGTGCTCGGGGGGCATGCGCCTCACGGCCACCTACCGCTACATCCTCTCCTGCCACTGCGAGGAGTGCAACTCCTAGGGACCCAAGGGACCCAGCGCCGCGACAAGCAGGGAACGAAGGGCTGCTGCTGCTGTTGTGGGGGAAAGACTCCCAAGAAACAACTTGAGATCAGGATTGCAGCAAGGACAGGACTAACCAGGCCGGATTGGACCTGAGAGCAGAAGTACAAACTGTCCTGGGTTGCTGGTTGGCGTTGCTATCGCACCGTGGGCCGCAACAAAGGCAAAAGCGTGAGGACTTGTTTTTTAAGAAGCCTTTCTTTTTTTCTGAAAGGATATTTTTGAGAGTTTAATTCTTTTTCAGACTCAGCTCTGACTACAGAGAGGTGCTTTTACTTTAGGCCATGGGCAGCAGGGGGACAGAGAAGAAGGTCAGCCAGGTGACAGCACCGCAGTCTGGAAACTGACGTTTGGACAGAGGATGGGCATTCGTTCTCACAGACAACCTCTTAACCTACCAATTTATTCTCAGTTTTCTACTTATACTGGCCTTCAAAGCAAACTGTGCTATTGGCAAGGGTCACCTGTTACTGACCTAGTGGCCAAATGCTGGATAACTTTAACTGTGGTTTAAATTACAAATAAACCATTGAAAAGTGAACTGGATATGAAATGCCATGCTTGGAATACCCAGCCTAGCTGAAACAATTATTTGCACCATGCGTCATCAGAGTTTAGTGGCTGAGCAGCTCTTGGGAAGGGAAAGGTCATGAGACTCACTATTCCCTTCTAAAAGCCCAGAAAAGTGACACATCACATCTGTTGAAAAAGCCATTATTCAAAAACTAAATCTAATCAAATATTAAAATACCACATACTAAATGGAGTAATTTCTTTGAGTAGACCTGTTGATGTACACAGCCACTAAAATGATGACTAAATCTAGGACTTATTTTCATCTATAGTTCTTAGGCCATTGAGCAAATACCATTTTGCCTTTTAAAGACAGGTAATCCCTAAATCCTAAACCTCCAAACAACAGGGGATCCAAAGTTTGGGAATGGTATTTGGCATTTGCTGAGAAACTCTGTCCCTCCCCCATTAATATGAGGTTTTAGGAAGGTTCAGTCACAGTCTATTGTGACTTCAAGGGAATAACATAACAGTTCTTATCTCATATTAAAAATTCTTAAGTTCTTAAATTGCAGCACATGCAGTGAGCCAGCAGCAGCATGTTGTGCTGTTCACAGAAACCTGGCTGAGCCATTGTTTTGGTAGAAGTCATGAGGGTGTTGAGAGCATTCTTGCAAGGACTCATGGCCAGTAGCACCTGTGAGCACAGTCCTACAGTTATTGCCTGGAATAGACTGAACTGGCTCCCATGCACAGCAATGTCTGGCAGGGTCCCATGGTAAGGAGGGGAAGTCCTTTCCAAGAACAGAGTTCAGCCCATCTGCTCAGCTCCACCCAGTGTATTTGCAGCAGATGCCATGCACAGCAGCTCGAGGATGCACACTGCTGAGTGTGACAGGAAATCCCTGAGCTCTGACAGGGAACTCAGTAACTGGAGTTACTGTGGCTGCTCAGGCAAAGCCTAATTCCTTTGCCTCTGCCACACACAGTGAATGTGTGTGGGGTGTGAATGCAGAGGAGACAGACACTGGTCTTGCAAACCAAACCCCGGAGTAAGGTGGGAATCAGCAGTGCAAAGACACAGGGTATAGTTATGACCACAGACACCATTCTGAGATGTTTGTGATACATGGGAAGAACTCTGACTTCTGGATGTGTCTTGGAGAGGGTCAGTTTTCAAAGACACAGAGCTTTGTGGGCAAACTAAAGGGTGAGTCCAACCCCCAGAAGCTGAGGGGCTCAGATTGAAATGTCAGAACTGGGAGTGATGAGCCACAGTGAGCTCATTAGACACCATGTGTTGTCCCAGGACTGTCAGTCATTCCTTTCACGTCTGATGCATGGTCTGAACATCAAAGGGCCAGTCCAGGGAGCATGAGCTGGGCATTATCACCAGACTACTTTATATGAAAGATCATACGTGCATCCCTTTTCCACTCTCTTTCAACCTCCAGATCTAAAGATCTCATTATCCAAAAGAGCACCACCCCCTACTGTTAATTATATATAGCAAATTCCAGTCCTTATTCAAAACGTCAGCAATACCTTTGATAGCCAAATAACTACACTGCAAAATATGCATGACCTCTGAGAGTGGGCACAGACTCTGCTGCACAGCAGCAGTACTATGCAGATATCTGAGGAATGGGAATGTTTGAGGGATAATTGCTATATCCAGCATCACCTCCCCCCAGGCCGTGCTGCCACTGGTCTCCTTTGCCAGTGCAAAAAGGGGGGGCTGTGACACAAAATCTGGGTGCTGCAAGTGGCTGAAAGGATGAGATGGGAGCTGGAAGGACAGCATGGCACTGATCATGGTCCTCAGGTCAGAAAAGACAGAGGGGTTCAGCAGAGACCACGCCTGAGCCAGTTAAACAAAAAAGAGAATATCTATAGTGAGAGGACAGCTTGGCTGGTATTTATACCCACATCCACCTCACTAACACAGGCCCAGAACTGTAACTGCTCAAATCAGCCTCGCAAAAGAAATTTGTGTTTCAACAAAAGCTCTTTTCCCTCCCTCCACCTCCCACCCCCCCCCCTTCCTTCCACTTTTGCTTGGTTCCTCTGATGAAATCATCACCCATTGACCTTAAAGGCTGTTGCCAGGCATAAATGTCTAGGTGAATTCAATATTACCTAATTGAACTGTCAAGTAAAAAAAATGCATGGAAGGAGTATGACAGAAATTATAAATGGCAAAACAAAACAGTTGTAAATACCTACAACTTGATATTAAACAATGAATCAAACTTCTAAATTCTTTTGGCTTTGTCACACAATCTTCATACTAATATTAAAGAAAAGGAGAAGTTATTCTTCCTAACCAAGTTCCCCAAAGTCAGTTATAAATCCATATTTTGATACTTTCTGGTCAGTATTTTAGGAAACTCAGTTCTGAAGGAAGCACACAAGTGCTACCTATGTTAAATTCAGATATTGAAGCAAAAAAAAAAAAAGAGGTTTCAGGTAAAAACTACAGCATCTAGCTAATGGTGAGAAAGAGTCTAAATGGTGAGCTGGCTTCCTGATTTATTAGTCAGACACCACTCTGGATACTGAAGCTCTGTTTTTCAAGTCAGACTACTGTGTAAGTGCTTCTTAAATTGAACAACAATGTCCAGTTTCCCAGATAATGTGGGGCTTGTTCTTTGCTGAAGAATCCTCTTGCTCGGATTTGAATGAGAAGGCTTTGTCCCCTTTTTTTCCCCTCACTGCACCTCACCCTTCAGGCACTGTCTTCCCCCACAGAAAGGCTGGTTGAGCTGTGATCACCCTGTGGTTTGCTCAGGATGAGGTGATACAGATTTCCGACTGTCACCTCTCTCTGCCCTCCTCTCTTTTGATTAAGTTTCTGAAATGAGCTTGGCTTATTTGCAAAAGTCACTTGTCCTAGCAGTGTTGGGGTTATGCTTCAGCTGGATTGACTGTAGTCATGGTGTCTGTGAAAAGGGGAGATTTCCTCAAACCCCCAGTGTTTGAATAGTCTGGCAGTGCCCCAGGACAGCCAACACCCTTGGGCCCAACCAGTCTGTCAGTGTCCTGTTAGGGAGATTCTTCTCAGAACAGTCCTGCTCTGTCAGAGGATGGTTTGGCTGGCTTGTTCAGGGTCACACACTAAAGATAAAACCTCCTTCTAGGTCTCCACATATTCACCCACTATCAGTGGCTGCCAGCACCCTTGAAGGACTCACATTAACAGTTTATGGAATAATATCTATTAATAAAACTGTGCCAGGTTAAGGTTAAAGCATTGCAGGTGATTGTATCTGACTGCAAAGACTATTCAAACAATGTATTAATTCAAAGCAATACCCTAACAAGCTCTAGTGCCCAAAAAAACCTGCTTGACCTCATTCAACATGCACAGAGTAGAGTTCTTACTCAAGGAGAGGGATGTTAACCCGATTGGTGATACAACAGGACATCTTTATCTCCCTCAGTTTTTGGATGCTGTGTGGCTTATCAGAGAGTACCACCAAGTTACCTCATCTGCAAGGGTTTCAACAGAGCCCAGCTGTAGTATCTTTACACCACACCACTCCACTCCACTCCACTCCACTCCACTCCACTCCACTCCACTCCACTCCACTCCACTCCACACTCTGTTTTTCCCCCCCCAGATTGTGTGGGAATTTGGGGATGCTGACCATGTTCTGTCCAGGTAGAAGGAGCTTATAACGTCTGTACCATCATCTTTTTATCCCCAGTCATTTTCCCACACATGGAGACCAGAGGCAAACACCAGAGCTTTGGTGGTGTCCTTGGCTTATAAGAAAAGCCTTACAATGCCCGCATTTCTGTGCCTATCAGAAATAATCTGTGATTTGCCAGAATAAAAGAGGCCATGATGTAGCAAATTTTAATCCTTTTGCTCCCAGTTTCAAAGCCATTATACTGGTTCAACATTTCTAATAATAATTATATGGAATAACCCACTGTTTTCTTGAGGATGTCCTCCCTGACAGCACCTCACATTGCCTGCTGACCTTGAAGAACATTTGCCAAGAGTTCCTGAGCCTGGCTGTCTCCCAGTGGCCTTTATCAGAGCTTTTTAAGTTACTGTCACAGGGCTCATGCAGTAAAGGAGAGGTAAAACTCACTGACATCCATGGTACAGCACAGCCTGTGGTGGGTTTTCATTATTTAAACTTGTTCACCAAATCCTTCCAGACCTGCCACAAAGCCCTGCAGCTCAGGCAGGACTGTGTGACTTGCAGGCAGAATGTTTTTGTGGAAGAGGAAGGAAATAAAAG
The DNA here is from genome assembly GCF_965231275.1 of Zosterops lateralis. Lineage (NCBI taxonomy): Eukaryota > Metazoa > Chordata > Aves > Passeriformes > Zosteropidae > Zosterops > Zosterops lateralis. The sequence continues at coordinate 7,343,458 of NC_139763.1, forward strand.
AGGAGAGATTACCGTCCCATAGGAACAGTCTGATGTCCTGATGTTCTGTGTCTAAACTCAGTTCTTAGTCCCTGATGTGAGAAAAAGAGAAGCCCCTGAGCTCCCTCCTGTGGGTGAGTGTTTTATCAGTATCTGGTTCTACTTGTTTAGAGACAGTAGCTTCAAACAGAAATAGTCTGAAGTAGGATTAAACAATTTACAAAACACAGTTTTGCTTAGCAGAGCATTTTTCCTCTGACTTGGGCAATAAATATTTTTGAAAAATCAAAATGCCATTAAAAAAGCTGGTGTAAGGAGAAAGTGGGAGGGTGTGTCCTGCTTTCTTTGACTGTAATTATTTGAAAGACAAGGACCTGACAGCCCTCTAAGACAGATTGCATTATGTTTAACATGCAATGAGACTGATATTCTTACAAAAGTGCAGAAGACTGATGGAAATGAGGAGCCCAGTTAAGTTTGCTGTGTTGCAAACTTTTGTACAAATAAGCTGTTTGGAAATCCAATTTGTGAGTCTATTCATTGTGTTTTGCAAGGAAAGAGTCACAATTTCTATTTATTGTTTAAAAGAGAGAGGACAATCACCAGTAAACTGCAAACTATGTTAGTAAGGAGTCTAATGCACTGAAAATGGCTACTGGCAGTTCTATACAAAAAAGATGCTTTTTGTATCAAGATAAGAAAATTTAGACTTCATTAAGGAGAATAAGTAATCCTGTTTGGCTTTCACCAAGAATGATATCAAAGTGTTTTGTTCTGCCTTTTTTTTTTTTTTTTTTTTTTTTTTTTTTTAATAGACCATCCAGAAAAGGTCAAGGAATCAAAAAATTGTATGAAAATACAAAAGGACATCTATCATTGTCTGAGTCAGAATTAATACTTCCTTTAGATGTTAACCAGCAGAGCATCCCATGAAATATTAAAAGAAGTTAATCATATTCCTTGCTAATCTACATATATTAACGTGATCTTTTATTCTTGGAAGAATTAAAGAGCAAATCTTGAGTTACAGCTGTTTTCATTCAGATGCACAATTGGTATTCCAAGCTCTACATGGATCTCAAGACTTGATAGTTTTCCTTTCTTTTGAGGCTCTTCAGACATAAAAAATAATGGAGGTTTGCACTGATACTTTGTACTGTAGTCAATCACTGTATTAAAAAGATTAATCTGGGGAGCTGCAGTCAGTTGTGTGCCAGGATTAATTACCCCAGCTGCCTTCCCTTAGCACTAGAGCCTCTGACTTGTTGGATCTAGTTCTGCCTCCAAAATAATTTTTGGAGCTTAATCCTCTACCCTGAAATCCTCAGTCATCAACTCTGCAACAGATGGGGATCAAAACCTCTCATTTGGGTGGATGAGGGTCTGTGATGGGTCTCTGCTCTCTCGGGTGACCATGTTTTCCCACAGAAGCTGTGCATAAGTGAGGAGATAAAATCACCAGAGCAGTTGTCAGTAAATGCAGCACAGTATGAGTGAGCTAAGCAGGCTCTCAGCATTGGCAGAAATATTAAGCTGCTCTTCGCACTTCAGTTTGCTGAGTTTTTTGCAGATGCATGTTCCCAGGTATTTCCTATACGAAAGGCAGTGACAATCTCTGCTGGTCAGAAAGACTTGTGTCTAAAACTGTGAGGCTGAAAGTGTCCCAGGTATGTGTCTGAGTGAATGAGAAATTAGATTTGAAGAACTTACACTAATAGTATTGAAGTGTTGAAATTACACGCTCTGCTTTGTTCTTTGTTTCTTCTGTGTTGAATTTACATTACCATCTGCTTTGTTCTTTGAAAATGACTTTAAAATGCTCTTGCAGAACTCAAACAATCACAAAGACAATCAGCCCCCTTTACTAAGATGCAGTTTGGTACTATTAGAAGTAGTAGCTCTTGATCTTTGTGCCCTATTCCTGTGTATCTGTATCTGTACATCCATGCACAAAACAAGGCTCTATTTCACAAACATCTTTTTTCAGCCTCACAGCCCTCTACCATTTCTGACAGCCTGGAGAAGAGCAAAGACCTCTACTAGGCCCTCTCCACTGCTCTCAGAAAGCAGCTATGTTTCACCACTATTTGCAAGATGGACAAAATTTAGCAAGCAGGTGGCCTGAATCACTCATCATTCTCCTGAAGTGAAACATCACTTGGTGCCCAAATCCTTCCAAGTCCCTCCACTGGCTGCTCAAACACAGCTCTCTGTGGCCACATCAGGGGTCACCTGCTGGAGCCAAATAAATATTCCAGACATAATGTTTTGTAGAAAAGGGATCAGGGTGATCCTATGTGAAGCTGCATGTCTGTGTTTACTCTTTCCATCTGTGCATTTTATGGGTTTAATTTTTAAAATGCAGATTTTCCCTACTCTTGTTTTGTTCCCCTTTATAGCATTGACAAAGAGATTACGGGAACTTCAACAAAATTTTTTTATGGTGTTTAGAAATTGTGCCATTTCTCAAATCTGGAACAATATTTTAAGAGGTAGTTCTCTTCTACAGATGGGGATTGTGGGGAAAAATGCATCAGAAGATGAAACACAGCAGAGGACACTTGGGGGAACCATGACACCATATTGTAGACTTTGATGAAAAGACAGTTAAAGATTTTGTTTAGCCTAAGAAATCCCACCATTAATACTCAATTGAATAAACACTAAATGAATTCTGAGTGGGATTTTTCAAGGGTGCTCAGTATTGACTTAATTCCCCTTTCTTTCCTTCATACAGAAGAAGAGCAATCAGCAACTTCAGCAAGAGCAAAGCCTGGCCAACAAAGCCTCCTGCCTGAGGCTGAGGGGGGAGGCAAGGAGGGAAGTATCCATTCCTGCAAAGAACCTGCTCAGGATATTGACAGTCCTCAGCATCAGATATTCACAAGTCAGCTGCTTGTGACTGAGGAAAACACAGTTATATTCATTTTTTCATCCCTCTCACCTACCCTGCACCTCTTAATATGTGGAAACAATCACCCTGCTAATGTCAGACACATCCCCACACTGTCCAAACACTCCCAGTAACTGGAAGTGTGACCTGCTGCAGCAAGACTGTGCACTGAACTCTAAAGTTATTCTAATCTTATATGAGCTACATTTGTTCAAATATTACCACTCCAGGGACTAGAGTTGCTGCTGCCTCACATATTTCATTCTCTTTGATGCACAAGAGAGTCCCTATGCTGGGAGAACCCATTCCCGTGCTGTTTCTTTGTTTGTATTTGATTCCTCCTTTATGGAAGGCCTTGAACAATGAGGAGCAGGTAGTCAACACTCTTCATCTGTATTCTCCAGCTTGGAAACAGCCTCAGAGGGGAAATATATGTGTTAATTGTGGCTTTTCATCTGCAGGCACCATGAACTTCAGAACACAAAGTTGTGATATTTCCCTCTTAAACTGTGATGATAGATATAGGAATATGATGTGTATGTACACACAGGGAAGATGAGACAGTGTTTGTTCAGGGATGTGAAAAGCTTCTAGCCTTGACTTGGAAAATCACAGATTTTTTGGAAATAATTTATATTAAGTCTTTTGATGAGTTATAAAAGAGAAACATACAGAGGCACGCACAACCCTACTTTTACATATTCATGAATGTATTTTTATGCATTTAAGCCTCGATAGTGCCATGGCTGTCAGACAAAATAACTGCATGACCTTGAAAACAATAAAATAAAAGGTGACAAACACAAAATGAGGCTAGGTCAGCAGCACACCTGGCTGCAATGGAGGATAAAGGCATTACTGACTGCTCAGAGATTTTGCTGAGTAACCTGCTCTTTCCCCTGGAGGTGGAGCACAGCGTGAGGCTCAGGCATGATGAAATCCCTGTGAATCCCTCCTTCCTTTCTGGGAGAGAGCTGAGGATAAACCTTTAGGTGGAGCTCACTTACCGCTGTTTTTCCTGCTGGACACAGCAGCCTGGGCCAGCCCTGCAAGGAGAGAAAACAGAAACAATCTCCTGATTTTCACAGCTCGGGTGAACATCCAGGCTCTTCACAAGCTGAGAAATGAGATTGGAGGTGTTGTGTGCATGGGAGCACGGGGCAGTGGATGCACCCAGCACATCCCACTGCATGGCTGGAGAAGGCTGCCCTGGGCTGTGGGACAGGGAGAGCAGACTGTGTGGTTGGGACAGGAGGACAGGATTTGTGCTCAGTACGGGGAATCAGCTGCAAAGTGTGTGGTTCCTAATTTCTCCATCCTTTCTGTGAGGTCTGGCAGATTAGTGGCAGCAATAAGTAGAGGAAAGCCCAATGCTGGCAGCAACCCCCAAATCAACTGGGGACTGCAATTAGTCACATTTTGTCCAACAAAGCCAGGCTTGTAAAGGCCCATTTGTTTCACACCATAAAAATGATACCAGGCATCATAAGCAGGGCCTGTGTCAGCTTAGGAGGATGAAGAATGAGATTGCCCTTGGTAGCATCAGAGGAAAGCTCTGGACTGCAGTAGGGGACAGGAATGGTGCCATGAAAAGGCCAAACCATTGCATTCCACTTTTCTTACTCATGAAGCTGCCAGCAACATCTCACTCTACTCACAGAAGATCATGATGTGACCTCAAATTTTGCCTACCATGTTTTTACACTCAAGGGTTTCCTGGGGTAAACAGCAAACTTTCACAGAAGCAACTTTACACTGAGGGCATCCTGCTGCCAGCTGTGGGATAGTCAGGATCCTGCATGAATACTAAAGTGTGATCAGGAGATGATGCTTTTCTTTCTTGCTTTTTAGTGCCTGCTTGTTTCAGTTAGATTCTCATAAGTTATTCATCTTTTTCTCTACTTGTGAAAGAAACATCCCACCCAACAATCTAATGATTGTGAAGATATATGGAAAAGCAAATTGTTTAGTGACATGGTTCCCAGAAAAGACTTTGTCAGCTGAAACTACATCTGTCCCAAAAGTTCTTCACTATTTTGTGATCTCTCACAACTAGTATCTTGACCTCTTTTTCATGTATGTAATAGAAGATGTTTTGAAAAGAAATCCATTTACAAAGGAAACAAATTTTAACGGTGTTGCTTATCATTCTGTTACTACTTTACTTTCCTCCCCAGCCCTTGGGCTTTTTTACAGGATAATGCCTAATTACTATACTTGTAAACAACATTAGTAATTTAAGAGGATCTCATAGGTTAGTTAGGAGGATTCACTGCCCCTTTCACATTACAGGTCATTACCCACCTCTGTAAGCAGCTATTGAGATCAGCAATAACAAATTCCAGTGGTGCGGCATTACTCCAACTTGCACTGTAAATATTATCTTTTCTCTGGTTTTCTTCTACACTCTAAAAATGTTCAGCAAAACTTGACTAGAACATCCTGAGCACAGCATGTTATCCTGTGTGTGTTACACAGAATTTAGCAGGCAGGATTTGGCTATTGAACTAAGGGGCCCAGAATCAGGCCTTTGTTTGTCTTCCTACTGCAGGTGGAGGAGAGCAGGTGAGAAAACTGAGCCTAAAGTCCAGTCACCTGAGCAGACATTCAGTGTATATCTCTGAGTGAGCTGAGTAGCCTTCTAGACTGATTGTCCTGACTAGGTGCTTGTGGTCTATAGCAGGTAATTTGTCACCAATTGCAGATGTAGACATAGACATACCCTCTCCAGTTTTAATCATCAAGCTGAATCAACCTATTTCTTTCTTAAAAAAACAAAAATAAAAGAAAAAAAATTAAAAATTCCATCACTCTAATTTATTATTTTACTACCATTCTTACAGCAGGAAGTCTCAGATGCAGATCAATATACAGCACAGAAAAACAAAAACAAAAACAAACAAACAAACAAAAAAAACCCCAAAAACAAAAACCCAAAAACCAAACCAACAAACAAAAAACCCCAAACAAACAAACAAACAAACAAAAAAAAAAAAAAAAAGAACAAGAAGAATATTTTTAACTCAAAGAACCCAGATCCATGTACAGCCATACAGCAGTATGGAGATCAATAGGAATCACAGAGATGCTGTTAATGTAGTCTCTCTGTTGATATCCTCACAAATAAGATGAGGAAACATGGTCTAGATGGATCTACTGAGAGATGAGTAACACCTAGAGCACCTACCAAGAATAGCTACAAACAAACACTTCCAAGTGTGAGATTGCATCAGCTCAGGCCCTTCACATTCCCACTGATGACTGAGATGATGGAATAGAGAGGAAGCCTATTGTATCTGCACATGGCATTAAGCAGGAGGGGCTGCAAATACAAATTAATATTCAAAGCAACTCTGACAAATGGAAGGCAGTGCCTAAAGTAAACAGAAGAGAGACCTGAAAGATGCAGCGAGACAGGAAAGAATAATCAGCAGTATAAATATAAACCTTCTCCAGGAGGAGATTTGGGGATTATGGCAGGTCACAGCAGAGCAGGAGTCAACATTATGTTGTTATGAGTAAGCTAAATGCAATACCAGACAGCATCGTGAAGTACCTGAATAATCCTTCCACTTTATTCACTTTCACTTTATTTAGTGATGCTTCAACCAGAATAGTGGGATCACTTTTGAGCTCAGGAAAAAGGTTCACTAGCTGGGGAAAGTAAAGAGGAGAAAAATTCAAATAATCAAAGGGCATGAAAACACTGCCTGCAAGAAAGAATTGAAGGAATTGGGCTGTACAGTCTAGAGAAGAGAAGGATAAGGGAAAAATATTTGTTGAAAATATTAGCATAAGCAGCTGCAGGGATTAAGCTCACAATATCCATAATGAAAGAAACATTCTTGCACAGAAAACATGGAAAAACAGTAGGTGGATGTTAAGACACATCCTTGGGCACCTTTAAGAAGTTTAGATAAACATTTAGGTACAGCCAATCCTGCCTCCAGATGGTGCAGGTAATTAAATAAGCTCCTCAGGTTTCTTTCCATGCCCTGGAGTGTAACAGTGCATCATGACCATTTTGTCACAGTATCTTTCTCTTGGGTAAGCTCATCATGCATGACCTTCAAGGAGAGAGTTAAAACAATTGTACCACTAAACTCAGCAGAGGAGATCAAGGCTTGTGTCCTTGGTGTAGGGGCTACTGCAGGAAAATTACATCAAAAGGACTCTGATTGAGAGGCAGGAAAAGGGAATCACTTGCAAGCTGCCACCAAAACTGAGTTAAAAAGACAGCAGACCTACAATATTTAGAAAACGTAAATACTGTGAATTTGTTTCCTACAGCAGGGCAGCCTGCAGAATCCTGGCAACATTTGGCCTGTTGAAGTGTAGGCTCAGGTATCTCATTTTTTCTGACTGTTCTTTGGCCAGAGAAAATCCAGCTTTAGCTTGCAGCTGTGAGCACGAACTCTCAGTGCCTGCTGCAGGTGGCTGTAGGTCTGAGATTGAACCCATAGTGTCGAAGAGGCCTCTCTACTTGTGCTTTTACTCCTTTTTCCCCCCACTTTTTCTTTCCAGGAGTGATGATTCTGATCAGCTACGCCACTGGTCTGAAATAGTGTCCAGACCATAAGAGGCTTAGGCTTTATAGCTGTGAAGCTGTATAGGAAATGAGATGGTCAAAAAGCAGGGGACAAGGGGTTTTGAAACCTCACAAAACAGTCCAAGAGAAAATATTCTGAGGGGAGAAGGTAGTGCATAGGGAGCATAGGGAACAACAAAGCAAAAAAAAAGAGGGAAATGCTGGTTCCACAGAGAACAGGCACATGGAGCTACACTCCCAGGGCTGCCCTGCGGGGGTGACTGCAGTCTCTGCTAAAGGCAAAGAGCCAAGGTTAAGTGAAGATGTTGGGTGAATCCCAATCTTTCCCAGGGTGAACCTTGCCGTGTGTATGCCCCTGCTAAAGCACTGTAGCTCTGAGATCCCCATTCAGGAGCTTCATTGGCTTCTGGTATTGCACAATCATCTTTTACTGGCCCATGATGATCCCTCAAGCTTAGAGATGACACCTGTAGTAATGCACCCCACACATCCATCAAGTGTTTACATATAGGGAAAGTTTAAAGCTCACCCCTTAAGGTAAAGAACCCAGATTCTTCCATGCCTTCCTGACAAAGATTGGCTCAGGGCCAGAGAGAAGCATCTATTGGATCCTGTCACTGTCCTTCAAACCCTGTATCCCTCTCTATTGGCTGTTAGCCAGGTTATCCCACCTAAAACATTGAGTATTTAAGAAGGAGCACAAAAAGAAAGTAAAGGCTTTTTTGAGATGTCTTAGCAGGGTGCCTGAGGTTTTCTCAGGCATCTGTGCACGGCTTATTATTTGTTTTCTGCAATGTTTTGTTATTTTATTATTTTTTTCTTTATTAAACCTTTTGATTTACAAAACATCCTCAAGGAGCAGTCTCACTAATTATTATAGACATTTTTCTGCAAGGCTGGACCCTCAGAGTGTGGGGCAAACCCACAGACATGTAGGGTGAGTTGTTCCGTCACCTTCCTGGGGATGAAGGTGAAGCTGATGGGCTTGTGGTTTCCTGGGTCCCCCTTGCTGCCCTTTTTGAAGACAGGAGTGATGGTGACTTTCCTCCAGAGCTCAGGCACCTCTTCTGGGTGTTCACCTCCCCTGACCTGTGGGCAGTGCTCCCTGTGCCAGGGGCAGGAGTGGAGATTTCCCTGGCCAGGGCTGGAGCTTTCAGAATGAGATTATTTGGTAGTTTATTATTTTATAAGCAACACCATTATCAGGTCCATGTTCAGGATGCACTTTACAGTTGGTGAAATGATGAAGACGGGTTATGAATGTCAGAAACTGTTTTTTAGAAATGATACAGTTCCTGTCCATTACAGCATAAAAACAGCTGGACTTGATGATCATAAGAGGTCTTTTTCAGCCTAAATGATTCTATGATTATCTAGTCTTGGTCATTTGGGGAATAATTATCATGAATGCATAATGCCATCTTAAAATATAAATCTCAGAAACAGGTTCCAACATCCCCAGATTTAAGAAGGTCTCCAAATCCAAAAGTGAGTGCCCTGGCCACATAAGATTTACTGCTTACCTGGAAGATTATCCACAGAGAAACAGTGCCCTGGGTGTGTGGAATCACAGAATGGTTTGGGTTGGAAGGGACCTTAAATTTCCCTCTCTCTGTGGGGGGCATTATTAGAGCATGTCCTATTCACAGGTGCCATGGCTGTTTCTGCAGCTGTTGGTCAACTCTCATCTGGAGCCCAGGACACCTTGCTTAAGCTGTTTTCATCAATACATTTCAGAGGGGAAGGAAGGCAAAGTACAGTTATTCCCAATGAAGAAATCAATCAACACTGAACAGCTGTCATGACAATATTCCACATCTGGACCGATTAAATGTCACTTCCTCCACAGCACCTTTAGAGGTGCCAGTATTTGTTGTTCCTGCCACCATAAAATCTTTCATGTCAGCTTTACCTACATCACCCTGTGTGCTGCTCACTGCCAAGGTCCTGTACATCTGCCACCTCTTCCTCAGGAACAGCAAACCACTGTGGATGTAGGCTCAGCAGCACTGCCCTTTCACCATGAGATGACAACTCGACAACAAAATTTCACAATCCAGTTTAGAAGGCATGGTCGTGGTTTACAAAGAATTGCACCAAGTGAAACCAGCTATGGAAAAATCCAGATAATAACTTGGGAGAGAAAAGTCAGACTTTTAGGCAGAACAGGGTTCCCTAGAAGGAGTCTGTTGTAGTTTAAGGCATGGCCCTCCACTAACACTGAGCTCATTTGAAGCCTGCATGGGTTTATAGGTCAATTTTTCTCTGACCTTTTGATCTGCCAGAGTAAACACAGGCACTACTGGCCAGCACAGCTCTGCAACACAGAGGTTCAGAGATGCTGAACCTAGAAGAGGGTTTTATGGGTAGTGACCTCCAGGAGCTGTGCTATTCCATGCTGTGCAACACCTAGTTCAGGGGGAAAGCTATACCTGCTTCTCAAGGGAATGATATTTTATAACGTACCGTCCTGGGTTGCAGTGTAGGATGTACACAAAGTATTTATTCTATCACCATCTTCATGAACTTTTGAAACCAGGTGGGGCAGTGTTTGCCCAAGCCCCTGCCTCTTCTGCTAATGGCCCATTAACGCCTGGCTCATGAGTCACAGGTAACTCCCTCCAGGAGTTATCTCTGTTTAATGGGCCATCAAGGACCCATTTCACCCTCCTCATCCTATTGTGAGATGCTCTGCCCAGGGGGAGGAGCCAAGCATTCTCACCTGGATATAAGCTGGTATGTGGGACAGTGTAAGGGCACTTATCCACTGGATTCCCAGAGGAGCAGGGCTACCAGACCTTTCTACAGGATCACTGCTTCAGGAAGAGCACCTCATCTGGACTGCTTCCACCATCCTGCTCAGGTTGTATTCTGACTCTGTCAGTGATCCTTTGTGTTATTGCATTTATTTTATTTTACTTTTACCTTTTTACCTTTCTTCTTATTAAATTATATCTCTGACTTGGAGCCTCTCATTCATTTTTCTTTCAAACCACAACATGTATCAAAAGCCAGTGTTCATGGGGATGTGGCTATTTTAGTTTGAAAGATACAGGCACATTAAAGTATCTCATTCCAGAATACCTTCCTTCACTAACCAAGCCTCGTGGTTATATAATGTACAATCCCAAAGCCTCGTATGAAAATGTCAGGACTCTTTTTTCAGAAATACAAAATACCGGATATATTTGCTAATTAATTTTAGTGTGTTTACTTTGCTTATGCCTACTATTTTATTGGTCAGTCAATCCCAGGTGAAATGCTGACTTTTCTAATGAACTCAAGGCATTTGAAATCAGTAACCAATATTCAAAAGGCCAGTTCTTTCCGGTGTTGTCTATACACATTCTTCAAGTATGAAAGTATGCAAATACACTTGGTTTATTAAAATCTTACCTCAGTGCTAAGGCATTTGTGACTGTGAATTCAGAAGACTTGACTGACAGAACTGCTTCAATTGCTTCACTTGACTGATATAGATTAAAAGTCATATTTAATCATCAAAAGAATTACCAGATGAGACATTTCTTGTACTTTTGTCCAGGTATTTCTGAACAGGTACCAGTTCCAGAAAGCACTGTGACTTGGACAAATGTCTATCTGCTTGCACATGTTGAAGTTCTTTTCATTTAAAATCATAACTGAAAACCAAAGTTGGTTTTGTTCACACCCAATTGTTTCAGAGTAGCAATAAAAACTGGAACAGAGGCTTTAGAAAGCAGTCCCTGACACCAGCAGGAATCGCTCCAATGAGTTTTGACAGTAACCAGAACAAGATTGCAAAACACATCAGTGATCAGCAACATGCCAAGCAAAAATAAGCATCAGAATCTGCAGACAAACCAGCCCCTCCCACCACAGTCTGCAAGACTGAAAAATCCAAACAATGAAACTTATTTTGTGACCCATCTCCAAACTGGGGGAAACATAGTGGATGAATCACTCCTCAGCTGAACAAACCACAAGTACAAGAGCAGTAAGGAGGGTCACTGTTCTCAGAAAAATGCCATTTTTCTGGCAGTTTTCTGACAAAAATGCAGTTTTCCCAACCACTGTGCATATATAGCAGATACATACAGGGAATGGGAGTAAAGACTGAAGGAGTTCAGGCTCACACAACAAAAGGAGAGAACACAAATAATGTGGAACCAGAAGTAAATAATGCAAACCAAGACAGACCAAATGGATGTTAGGGAAGCAGGCAAGACTTCAAAAGGAGTACAGACCCAAATCAGTGCATGGTCTGATCCCAGGGCATTATTTGGAGTTTTGATGGAACAACAGACAACACTCTCAGGCACATGGTGGGGCTGTTTTGTGCAGGGCCAGGAGTTGGACTTCGATGATCCTTGTGGGTCTCTTCCAACTCAGAATATTCGACAATTCTGAGATTTAACATAAAACAGTGTCTGAACTAGGAAAGTGGATGGAAATAGCCCTGCAGAGTAGAGCCCTACTGCCAAGTGCCTGCACCCAAAGATTTACAAATACCTGACACATGCCCACCAGGTATCAACCATTCCCTAGACAGGCAGGAGGGGAAAGCAATGGCCACTGCATGCAGACAGGAGTCAATCAGAAAAATGCACACAGTGGCTCAGGACCAAGACTTTAATCCCAACAGAGGAAATGCAGAAGGCTTACCTTGACTTTTTTTTTTTTTTTTTTTTTTTTTCCTCCCATCTGCCATGAAATGGCAATTTTCAGAAGATGGAAGCTCACTGCAATCCTTTTCCCAAGCCTGCAGACAGTAGGGTCAGGTATTTGAACATTACAAACTTCTGTTTTCACTTTGCAACCTGGAGGGTTGATATTCTAGGTGATACTCTGGCTGAAGGATCTAGTTCATGAAGATAGAGCCAGGACCAGATGAGGTAAAATAGTCAAAGTTGCCCTTGGCCCTGGCAATTTCATTCACTGCAGTCACCAGCAACAAGAAACTATATATCCTTGAGCTGAGGAATGGGACAAGAAAAGGGGCCTTGATGCTTGATCACATTTGTAATGCAGCAGCACTTTAAAATACCCTGTTTGATACTGATCTCCTCCAAAATCTGCTACTTGTAAAATACAAACCACAGTAACACTAACTACATGCTGGCTACCACATGAAACCAAAATATTGATCATGAGAAATGTGAGACAAGATTGAATAATATTTTACTTTGAAAACTATTGTTCAGTGTCTGTATGGGATAGTAGTTAAAATTCTGATGTATCTAAAATACTTTTTGTTATATTGAAACTAGAAAATTGGCTTGAACAGGAGATGTGTAAACATAAAATGAATACAGCAGCCTCATTTTGCAGAAAACAGAGACTTATGTTTGAGCCCAATAAAGAAGTGCTAATATAAACAAAGCACCTTTGCTTTGGTTATCAAAATAACCAAGCACTTCAAAAGGAGATACCTATAAAATGGAAGACAATAAGCAAAGATAGCCCTAAATACTTTGAGAGACTAAAAAAAGCATGAATATGAAAAGTCCTGCTTATTGTCAGATCCAGATTCTATGGATTTTAAACTACTGTACATCTAGTAAAAGGACACATATGCAATTTTAAAATTGTTTAGAGGAGTTCTGTGTTCATGGAAATGAATTAAAGGAAGGAGTATACACGGAAAATTTGATGAGGGGCAGGACTTTGGAAATTATAGGGTAATTAAAGATTTTGGAGGAAGTTCAGGCATGAAAAGAATGGAAACTCTATATGGAATAAAAAAAAAAAAAAACATGTGCCTGGAAAATCTAAACCAAGACTCAGAGAACAGGATCAAGCCCTGACCTCAGAAGATTTAGCACAGAAAGATTTGGATTAAAGTCAGCACTTGGCAATGCTGGGATTTTGAGTATTTAGAAAACACAGAGTGCAAAGGGCAATTATAAGATAAAAACTTGATTCTGGCCCAGCACACAACTCATGTGGCTTGTCTGTGTGGGTGCATAAAATCTGTGCAATGACATTAAAAATGTGCAAGGCCTCAACTTTTGTGCCCATCTAGGAAGATGTTTCAGCTTTGTCCCAGGGCACTGAGGGGCCCTGAGGATAAGCAGGACAACAGAGACCTTTTGCAAGGTAGTCCCAACCTTCCTGGAGGAGCAAAGCAGCTCATCTTGAACTCCCAGCCTCCTGCTGCTTCTCAGGAGCAAAGATCCTGTACAAAATAAACCCAGTGGTAAGTTTCCAGGGAAGCTTTGTGTTGATTTCTCTCTTTCTGCTGGGTTAGAAGTATTTGTTACCACTTCTGTCACCTTCACTGGAGAACTACATGAGTAGCTCTTTGTTCTCTAAGCACATACCTGGGGTGAGACTGAATTCACTGTTTCTAATCATCTGGAAGTTTATTTAGCTCAAGTCCATTAGAGAGAGCCAAGACTCTCAGGAGGAAACTTGTCCTGCCTGTCTTGATTAAATACTCTAGTACAGCATAAATCATTCTCTAGAACTACCTGTCCCTCCCATGGCCCAGACAAGAGATCTTGAGAGCCAGCACAGATGAGCAGCATAAGATTGAATGAATCCCACCCATAGAAACTATAACCTCTTAACCTTCTCCTCTTTAAATTTAGATTTTTCACTAGCAATCATATTTCCTAATCTATTAATTATTTTCAGGGCTCTTCACTGAAGTCATTCTAATTTATACAGGGCCTTCTTGGACTGTGGAAATATGCAGGGAATAACATCCTCCCATTAGTCACAGCAGCATTACCATGTACACACATTGCAGTACCTAATACATGCACAATAGCCTCCTTATCAATGATAGCCTGTGTCCTGTTGTTCATTACTTTAATTCTTTCCCAAGTTTGCACTGTAGGAGCTTCTGGATATCTTCCTGTATGTTTTTTCCTTCAGGATAACATGAGGTTTGCTACTGATGATGGGCTATTTCACCACAGCTGAAAATTAGGTAGCGAGGGAGAAGAAACATGGCGGGGAAGATAAAGAGAATGAGGAACCAAAAGAATCCAAACCTAGGAGCTTCTTTTGACTCACATAAAGGTGAAACAAATCAGCAATGAATTAATAATGAAAGCTGGTAGTGGACAGACTGGAGGGGGGCTGTCTTTCAAGTGACAGATGGAAAGAGTGTGCTGTGACTTCCATAGATGCAAAGCAGCAGGACCATCATGATCAAGAGAATATAAAATGTCACCAGCCATTATTCACATGAAAATATTTGGCATGAGTGAGAAGCATAACTTGTCTCTTCAGAAACTCTTCAGATTAGGTTATTGGCGAAGGACACGGTAGATTTTTTTTTGTTAAAGGGATGAAAGTGTTTGATTTCCTCCTGTGTTCTGAGGTATGCTGGTGCATTTGCACAGGACACTGTCTGTTTAGAGGTAGGAGATGGAATTTCACTGTTCTCATCTGCTTTGCATCTTTAGCTTTTGCTTATCTAGTTCAAGAGAAAAAGACCTGAGCTCAAATAGATTCTAAACAAAGGTCAGTAAAAAAATAGGCATTACATAGCATTACATACATTACTGTTGATTTTCAGTTCAGAACATGTCTTCTGGTCACTACTTTATAAAGATGGATTATTTTTGAGCAACACCCTTTGATCAAGTCTGTCCTTAATCTGTCTCTGCCTGAAGCAGCAATATGGTACTTTCTAAGGTACTTCAACTTTTCTTAACTCCTTTACATCCACATAAAGCCTTGCTTTCCATTCTGTCATTATCCTTGCCTGTATGGATGACCCATGGACCCATCCCCCAGGAATTCTGCATGGCAGGAACTCACATTGCCCTGAATAAATGCAAAGTGTCTTTAGGGATTGGCACAAGTCCACACCACAGATACCATGGCAGTACCAAGCACCTCTGCATGCAGGTATTCATGGCAAGAACAATAGTGAACACCACCAAAAACCTGAAAATGGATTTCTTTTGGAGGAAAATTTTGCAAAAAAAGGAGAAGCAATAGGAAATTGGATCAGTCTGAACTGTAAGTAATTGTCAGGAAGAGATTAGCACAGTGCAAGGAGGAGCTTGACATTGGGGAATTAATTTATGTTAGTTTAAGGGTTTTCTCCTGCTTTTTCTTTGTTGGTTATATTAGTAAATGAGCTTATATTTGCATGATTACCATTATTGTTTTTAATCCTTCCATCAGCACAGTGGTTACACCAGTCACAGATTTGTAAAAGTGGGCTCCTTAGGAGAAACAGATGGAAAGGAAACCAGAGACTATGAAGCAGCATAGCTGGAATGCTTTGAGACATCACATCAGTTTTCCTCCACTCCTTCTTGGGGTTTCATTACACAAGCACTGTTGATGAATGGCTTCTCTGTGAGATCTAATGAGGGGACAATGTGACTGGCTCCTTGTTCTGTTAGAGCCTACATGGTCTCCCTCCACTGAATAGGAGCCTGCCTCTGTAGCCTTTTGACCAGGAAGATCCTTAAGTCCAACAGATAATAATAATAAGAAAGCTAAAATTATTTTGTTCTAAAAAACTTGTGCACTTGTATGAAATAATTATGGCATCAGTAGGGACCTAATTTTGGGTGCTGCTCCTGCCTGGGGGTGGGACAGGCCTGGGCTGTCACCCTCCCTGGGGGTCCCCATGATCCTTGCCCCCATCCCCAAGCAGCTGCAGGCTTGGCTGCACCCTGGCACTCAGACCCTTGTTCTGCTCTCGTGCTGTAGCTCTGTGTGTGCTCAGAATGTGAATGTTTACATTCACTCATTGCTTCTACTAACAGGCTTAATCTTGTAGGTTTTACATTTAATGATCAGTCCTACTTTGAACGCAATCTGATTGATAAAATATTCAATTTTTGCTTATTAGCTCTAGATGAACGTCAGACTGTGTGTGTTGGATTAAAACTCTTGGCTATTAACATTTCCCTCTCCAGTTAACATTCACTGCTAATCAAGATGGATTTCAGTCATGGCTGATGCTACTGTAGAGTTCAGGGACAGACTGAACAACCTGCTGAGACAACTTGCAGCAGTTTTCCCCCAGTGGAAAGCCTGGCATGCAGCTTTTGCTCAATTAATTGTGCAGTATTTCAAAAGCACTGACATGCTTTCACAATTTCTGCTCTGATTTCATGAGGGACATTTGAAACAGTGTAAAATACATGTTTAGAAACGTCTTTAAATCTGCCTGTCTTCTGCAACATCAGCATTCAGCAAACACAAAGGCACCAAGCAGAACAGCATGGCCTGGGCACAGCTTAGGGAGCTGTCAAGCCATGGTCATCCCTCCTTTGAGGGATTCTCCACCAGGGGTGAAGTGCAAGCACCAGATTCACTGGGTGCCTGCAAGCACCAAGCCCCAGGGCATGTCAGTACAGTGGTGGAAAAGGGTGGGAGCAGGATGAACACCCAGGGATCACTGACAGGGACCTGGCACAGTGGGAGTTTGCATTCAGACCAGGAATTTAGAAGAATTCCTGACTTCAGTTGCAGCCCTGCACCTGAAGCAGGTGCTGATAAAGTCTGCAGGTAACAGAGGAATCAAGTCTGATGCTTTGACTAAAAGTGATGTTAACATCCATTTACTTGCCAGCAGGAAATTTCAGAGATGTGAAGCAGTTTGTCCTGAAGAAGAGACTTTCCCCCTGAACATGTTGAAGAACAACAGTAACACACAACAAACAGGGAAAAACTGTTGTGTTGGGTTTTGTTTGTTTGTTTGTTTGGGTTTTTTTTAATGCACTACTATTTAATGAGTACAAACTGAGAGGACATGCAATTTAAAAAGCTGCTCAGTGGTTTTACCAGCCACTGACCAGACAGTGATGAATCATGTGCCTAAATTCTATCTCTTAGACTTTGTAAATGTGGAGATCTTTGGCTTTGACCCCCTACTCCATCAGTTTTCCACTAAGTCCTTAAAATTTAGTCCATGGCTGTCAGTACATTTTCCACCAGACAGCATAGCTGTTATGCCATTTCATTGCCACAGTGTCAGAGAGCCTAAGAAAATCCATGAAAACAATGTATTTTATCTCAGACAAGCTCCAGTCTGAGGTGAGAAAACGTGGAGGCTCTGAGCTGCTGTGTTTCCACAGAAAGTTTGCTCTGCTTTTAACATCGTGCATTCAAAGGATAACGTTCTAAAATCCAGGCAGAACACACTTTATTTAATTAGTTAGAACCACATGGGATGAGAGAAGTAATGGGACCATAAAAAAACAGAAACTGAATTTTAATGTGATTAGATGTGAGGGCTCCAGAAAAAAAAACAAACCCAACAAGAAACAACAAAACAAAAACCAAAAACCAGAAAAAATCCAAAAAACTTTATGCCATCAAAGAAGCTTTATTATACACCATTCTGCTTGTACCTGTTGAAGACAGATACTTTTGGACTGGGACCTGTGTATAAAATCATTATTAGGATTGGCAAATGTGTATCCCAATATCTGAGGATCCTTAAGTGCTTGACAATCATCACAGCATTGCAAACAGAAGAGCAAGGAAGGGAATACAGAACCTGTTTAAAGGTATCATGGTGTGCTGGTTTTTGTACTGGCTGGGGTTACCATTACACATGGTGAGAACATTTCAGAAGCAGAAGCTACTGAGATGAAAAAAATGAACCTTTGAACCAGAATTATTGCAGGAGAGGGAAAATCCACCAAGCCGGCTTTGGGAGAGGTTTGGCCTGCTCCAGACAGTGCAAGATTTATTCACCAGCAGGATTATATAATGTGTCCATGAACAGAGAGAAACAGACTTAATGACACAGATGTTTGCTCTGTTGTACCTTAACAGGAGCCCTTTTAAGGCTTTGTGCCCTCCAACACCCACATAGACCTTCATGTAACCCCAGGATATGCACCCACCACACACCCTCAAATGCAGGCAACACAGACTTCTGTTTGAAACACTCACATTAAAAAATAAATTTAAAAAGATATTAATTCTTAGAGGCACAAGAGAAAAATAGAACCAGAAGAATCCCAGAAATAAGTGTTATTTATTGGGAACATTAGGAGGCTGTGGCACCTGGCATTAAAAACATAAATATAACCATAGCTACCCTTGACAAGGGTCCATAAAATTATCCACTTCTGCTTTTGGAATAGCCTTTCCCAATTTTCAGTGTTTCATATGGGATTTGAAACATCTCTGCAAACATTATTTCTGATAATTTGATAACTGTGTCTCTCTCAGGATAAAGAGGTCCTGGAGTTTACATTAATCAGACAGATTCTTTTAATCAGAGTAAGAACATGTATTTCTCTTTTTATTCTATTTCCTGTCCTTTTAATTTTCTTCCCTCCCATCTTGCCTAAAAATGCAGGACTGTACCCACTGTAGTCAATATTTGTGACTTCCATCAGCGACGCCCCTGTCTCTGAACCCCATAAACTCTCACTTGAGGTATGATGGAAGAGGGACAGGGAGCCCTCTCCAGACTCTCATGGCCTGCTTGTCCCAATGAACAGCTCCAGAAAATGGAGAATGACAGAGACTGAACAAGTGTCTTTGGCTCAGAGGATGTCTTGGAGCTGGGAACCTTCTGCCTTGAGCCTGCTGAGTGTGGGAGGTCAGGTATCCCTGACATGACTGCTGGGTGGGTGTTGGAACCCTGGAGGCTGAAAATTTCAGGCTTTCTGTGCTAAAAGGTGCTGACCCTCAGGCAAGCACCACATTTGACTTGAGGCCATGGAACAGGTTCCCGAGATTGAGTGATATCATGGGGGTTGTGGGTGTGTAATTTGAATAGTATTGTGTGATCTCACAGGGTGAAAAACTTAGATTTAAGGTTTTAGTATATAGTAATGTGTGTGAGTCAAGATGGAGGACTTTGGGCATTGTCTGAGTCCTTCTTCACTTTCTTCTTCCTTCTTCTTCATGGGTTTGGGTGGTTTTCTGTAATTGGGTGAAAAAGGCACTGTGGTCCTTGGGTGGTCATTATTGAGTCAGAAATACAAATAATATAGGTGTCAGCTTGTTATTGGGTAATTAGCACTTACATAACCTTGGAAAGAGTTAGAAGCTCTCCATTTTATCTCATTTCTAACTTGCTAGTTAGAGCTCACAGCTCTTGAGTCTGTGAATAGATTAGAAACAATAAACATCCAAGTCCAAACTCAAAATCCACATTCCCCATGTATTATTCATCCTGACCTTGGCAGACAAAAATAAGCCAGAACCATCACAGATGGGATCCATACAGGTACACCAGACCAAACATATCCCCATGCTTTCCCCATCCCCAAATCTGCTCTCCTGGTGCCACCCTCACAGTGAAGTAGAAACCCGAGCAATGGAAAGCCCTGCTGGGTGTGTTGGGGACCAGCCCAAAGCATCCCCGTGGATTTGATGACACTGTCACTTCTGGATGAGCCAGTCTTTGCCCTGTGGTCTCTTGGGGGTCTCACACACAACTTTTGTGTTTGGAGGCCTCTCTGGAGGAGCACTGACACATGTCACTGTCACACAGCACAAACTGCAGCTGGCACCAGGTGCCAACCCTTATTTCGGGGGGCTCTCACACGGAAAACACTATCTGGTCCTCCAGTGGGGACTCTATCTTGGCAGCCACAGATCTCTTTTGGCGGCCCCGGGGTGTCTGCAGAGGGAGCAGAAGCGGATTCCAGCATCACCACGCAGAGAACCCCAGACCTGCCGCGCCTCGGGAGCTGCGCTGCCCAACCAGGGGGGAAATTCCCTGCCCAGCCCGCGCGGGAGGCAGGAGAGCCCCATCCCCGGGGCTGCCCCCGGCCGTGCGGCAGCAGCACCAGCACTAACAGCAGCATTAAGAGCAGCATTAAGAGCAGCATTAGCAGCAGGTCCGGGCCGGGCCGCGGCGGGGGCGGTGCCGGGGCGGGGCGGGCACGGCACAGCCCGGCCGGAGCCGCGGGAGCTGCGGGAGCCCCGGAGGCGGCAGCGCCATGGCCGAGAGATGCGACGTGGTGGTGGTCGGGGGCGGCATCTCAGGTGGGTGCGGGGGCGGCGGGGACGGGGATGGGGCAGGGATGGGGATGGGGCAGCGTGGAGGGGGATGTGCGACCCCCGCCCGGGCCGAGCACAGCCCCATCGTTCGGGCCGAGTGCTGTGTGCTGCCGGCAGTGTTTTGTTGTTATAAGCTATTAATGATTTCGATCGTAGTGTTATTTTTTAGTTATTTTTATTTTATAATTTGCTTTATCGTTGGTTTTGTTATTCTTTATTTTTATTATTTTTTATTCCTATTATTCTTTATTCTTATTATTCTTTATTTTTATTATTCTTTATTCTTATTATCCTTTATTTTTATTATTCTTTATTCTTATTATTCTTTATTTTTATTTTTCTTTATTCTTATTATTCTTTATTTTTATTATTCTTTATTCTTATTATTCTTTATTTTTTATTATTCTTTATTCTTATTATTCTTTATTTTTATTATTCTTTATTCTTATTATTCTTTATTTTTTATTATTCTTTATTTCCATTATTATTTATTTCCAGTATTATTTATTTCCAGTATTAGTTCTTTTTTTCTGTAATTTGTTTTCATAATAATTTATTTCCATTATCGTTTATATCCATTATCGTTTATTTTTAGTGCTATATTTCATCTTACTATTTTTTCTTTTTTAAATTCATTTTTATTTTATGGATTTACATTTTATTTTTCTGCTTTTTCTACTGTCCAGTCCTGGCATCCCCTGATTCTGTGCAATTCTTCCAGCACCCCTGGATTTTTTGGACAAGCAGAGCTAGAAGCACTCTGCACCCAGTCCAGGGGTGTTAGGCAGAGGCCTTTGGTCACATATGATTAATTTAAATCCTTGGCTGCCTTTTGTTCAGAGCAGGTAGAGGCATAATGGAAAAATGCCTGAAATCACCTGGATGAATAGGACGTTTCTAGCTCCCCTTTCAGCTCAGGTTTGAGAGCATGAGCAGCCTGGCAGAATGGACAGGCAGCACTGGGGGCCTGGAGCCTTCTTGCACTTGAGTGACAATCAGCTGTTTTTAACCCAGTCTGGGCTGGAGGACCTCTGTGCCTGCCCACAGTGATCTCTCACTGTGCATTTTGTTCCGAGATACATGTGCTGAATAAATTGTGCATGGAGGCAGTAGATTTTTTTTTCCCCTGTGCTTTTGGCATATCAAACAGTTGCTTTTTGGCTCCTTAGCATTGGGAGGTATGGAGTGATAGATAGCTCCTGTCCCATGTGGTGATCTCCTCAGAGCATGGTGAGTGTGCACACACCCACAGATCTGAGCAGCATCTCCTGCCAAACCACAAGCTATTACTTGAGAGCTGTTATGAAATGTGATATTGTCCATCCATTTTTCACATGGCTTTTAATTTCCATTATTTACTTACTTATAATTCTAGATGTCTGTTTAACCATCATGTTAAGGGGTGTAGTGTTTGAATGATATACAGTTTGAATGATATACAAAATGCAGAGACAAAATCACAAGCAGTATTTCCTGAGGACGATTCTCTGATAACAAACTGCTGAATAATGTTGGAATGTTTCGAGTATGTTTACACAAACAGCAAAAATCAACCACTGCTTTTCTGTAAAGAACAGTGGATTCTGAACACGGTGTTATGGCTAATTTTTAACTTGCACCGTGTGTCACAGTGAACCCAAATTAAAGCAATTAGCCCCTGGTAAATGTCTGTTCATGCCTTGTAAACAAAACCATTTCCAGTGGCATGGTTTTGTACAGCAATAGCACTGCATTCCCTCTGTTGAATGAGTTGGAGAGAAGGAGTCAGTGTAACAGCTTTTGAACTACCCTTGTTATTTGTGGTTGCCATGGGAATATTTTCGTGGCAGGCCTGCACAGCCCACTCAGGTTTTCTGGAAGGGCATCAGAGCAGAGGAGCAGTGCTGAGCTGTGGTAAATCCTGTGTTTGCTTCGCTCTTTGCCACCTGTAGACAGCAGCAAGTGGCAGGGGGGAGCCAGTTTTCTATTTACTTCTCTTTATAATAAACAGCCACCAAAATGCTCCTGTGTCATGCTGTAGCAACTTTTCTCCTGTCTTCCCACAAAGGCTGGAAAAATACACAGGCACAAAATTTGCTATTGACTAAGTACCCCTCTTCAGTCACTTTCTTTTAGTTATTGTGTGCAGCTCCTGCTTCACCTCTGTAAATCACTGAACTTGCAGCCAGGTGATGAAACCATGGTTTTAGATCTCCTAACACTGATTTAAAACCCCTGCCAGCATGCCCAGCTGCTGCAGAGATCTCTTCTCCTGTCCACCAGAGAGCGAAGTGTAGGATTTTTAAAATGAGGGACTCCTTGGAGACCGGGTTTGTTGCTGCTCCACAACTGGTGTGTGTTCCTTCAAAAAGTCTCTGTTTTTGGGCTGCCTGAGGTTCTTCTGACTGAGGCTGCTGTCTGCAAAAACAGCAGAAGGCTCTTGTCACATTGAGGTGTGCTCGTGTCACCCACTGCAGCCCTCAGCAGAGCAGGTAATTGCAGAGCAAACAGAGACCTGCTGTGCCAGCAGGAGGGTGCAAACAAACAAGTGTCACGGAGCTGCCACTTGGCCATCTCTTTTCTCTTTATTTCTTTAGGTGAAGCAAGCTGTCCATTTGCAGGCTCACACCCTCTTTGGCAGCAGCTCTGCCCGTTTTATTATCCAGATGTAATTAGTAGGGTCTAAAATTTAAAGAGTGAAACCCCCATAATGAAATAACAGTGCAGAGGCCTTCACGACCCTGGCAGTCTCTGTTTGTTTATCTGAAAATGCCACTTTTCTTTGCTGAATCATTTTTAGTGTCCTTTATTGCAGGTTTGATGAAAGGGAAGAACAAAACTAAGGAATTGGCCAATATAAATTTTATTTAATGAAAATCTACTCAAAATCAGTCTTCATTTCTTTCAAGTCAAAGTAATGGTCTGTGTCTTTGCTGAGGGTGTCAGGTAATCTCAATAGTCTTGATGATAATGAAGACCTTTGAGGAACAGGAAGATTTGCTAAGGGTAGATTCTGTTTTATGGGTAAAACTTCAGCAAAAATCTTTGAATTTTTTTGAAATGGTTCAGATTAAGAAGAACTATTTTGAAAGAAAATTTCCCAGAGTCCAAAAGCATATATGAAAATGCTTAGCCACATGTTGCATGCAGTATATATGCACTAAAGAATATTTAGATCAGAAGCATCACAGACCCTCTTGGAGCTGGTATATGCCTGTGACAGGCTCTTCACTTTGCTTTGAGTCCTCTCTTTTATTTTGAAGAGCTCCTGCAGCATGAGGGTCAAAACAACTATGAGAAAATTTTAAAGTTACATCATCAAACTTGTTTATCTTCTTAATTGAGACACCAATGACTTCAAATAAAATCTTGAAATCTGTTCAGAGATTTTGTTTGGACTTTCTCCTTTTGTTTTCAAAAGTCTCTTCCTGTCCCTGCTTTTGCCTTGGGAGCTGCTTTCCTTGTTTTGTTTTCAAGTGAATTACCAGATTTTATCCTAATCTTATGCCACTCCTACTTAAGAAAATGCTTTTCTTAAATCTCTAGTGCACAGATTTTACAATCAAAGTGAGGTTAATTGATTTTTTTCCCTTAAAGGTGAAGTCTTTTCTTAATTATAGTGTTGTTTGAAGTATGCTTGGTGTTTTGCTGTTCACAAGCAACCTGTCAAGTTCCTGTAAGTTTAGAACTAAAACATACTGTAAAATGAAGTAATTCTATAGTTATGTTGGGTTTTAAAAATATTTTCATATCTGTTCTTGCATTATTGAGATGCCACTGTGTTCTCTACTCTTCTTAAGCCTCACTTTTAATTTGTGTGACAATTTAATGTGCTGTATAATTGCAGCAGCTCTCACTCCATCTGTGAACCACTGTTAAGTTACTTTAAAAATAAAAACAAAACCAAAACAAACCAAACCAACCTGTTGTTTTGAGGGCTATTAAATGATAGTATTCTATCTCTTTAAAAATAGACTGAGGCAGGGGGCAAAATTGTATTTTTAAAACAAATCTGGGACATGTAAAAAACCTACTATATTATTCAGTAGTTACTTGTTTCTTTTTGCCCTCTGCTAGTAAATTACAATGTCTCAATACTCCTCCTCTGAAAAGATGGTTTACCAAACAAGAGCAAGTTTTTGGAGAACATTGGTAGTCTGGGAGTCCTATGCTAGATGTTCATTTGGAGAAGAAAAAAACTCCACAAAACCAAAATGAGGCCATAGATGAAATAGCTGCTTGTGATGAACCAGAATGGATCAGTCAGGGGGAGGACTCTGACCCTCTCCACGGAATGTCACCCTCTTAGGGGTGCACTTTGGAAAAGGGAATCCAGGACATTTTCCTGTCAGTTGCCATGATGAAGCTCTTGGTTCACATTTTCAGTCACCTGTCTCTGTATCTGACAGCAGGAAGTTACTCCTTTTGTACCCAACCACTCTCAAGGCTAAAGCAGCATGAGCCAGTTAGATGGAACTTGCATTTGACTTCTAGATATTTCACATAAAAATCTTGGCAATGCACAGTAAACAAGCCAGAGAGCAGCTGCATAATGTAAAATAGTTTGGTAGCCTAGGCAGCAGAAACAGCTCTTGTAATTCACTGTCTGAGACCTCCTAATTGGTCTGAGAGTTGATTTGATAAGAAGCTTTCCAGTCTATCTGCAGTAGCCATCTCATCTCACAAGGCTCAGGGTGATGCATCATTAAGGAAAGGTTTTTCATTAGCTTATTTAACCATTATGAAAGGGTGTTGTCAGGGAAAGTTCATTCAGTCTGTTCAGCAAAATGTGAAAACTACTACGGAAGGGGAAAAAAGGTAAGTTAGGATGGCAAAACTTTGGGAAATAAATTGATGTTATGTCTATTATGGGAAATATGTTAAGCTATTATTTTCTTATCTGTACTGCTGAATTGATTTTTTTTTTTTTTTTTTTTTTTTTTTTTTTTTTTTTTTTTTTTTTTTGGACAAACAAGATTTGGAACAGGAGAGACTGAAAGCTCTTTGTAAGCGAGTTCTTTGCATTGTTTGCTTGGACAGCCACCTGCAGGGCTGCTTTTAGTTGGTGAGATTTGTCAGAGTTTAATCTAGCACTTGAACCTAATCACAGTGGAAGTGGGGGTTGGTGTTTGTCTGCATTAGGGAGTTGGTTTGGATCAAGTGTGTGATGTCCTGCAGTGTTTTTTTACACAGACACCACCAGCTTGTTGTCTTGGGAAACTTTGTTTTTCCCTAATCAAAGATAGTGACATGGAAAGAGTATGTATTTCAATTTTGTGGTCTTCTTCCTTCCACGAAGACACAGTTAAAAATTATTTACTTGGCCATCTTGACCACAGGTGTGCACCTGCATCCTCTATGTCCATCCTCTGTATTCTCCTTGCCTACTTCTCTTTCTTCCATTTTCTTGTAGCTTCAAGAGTTTGCCAAAAGATCACATTCTGCCTACTTATGAATCCTGATTTGCTCGTTTTTCTCCTTGGCACCATCAAGTTCAGGAGTTATTTTAGAGAAATGCAACTCATTGTGCTTCCCCTGCTGCAGTGAGTGATCAGTGTCATTCTCCAGCAGGTAACAGGGTGTCAGACACTGCAGTGACACAGGTCTGGATTAAACACTGGTGCCTGTAGTCCCAGTGGCTGTGATGAGCAGCCCACTGCTCTGGCTCCATCCTGGAGTGTTCAGGCTGTCTAAGATGATCTCAGGAGTGTGTTGACAAGGATACTGTTGACTACTGGAGGTACTCTTATCAGCTGGTGTGTGTATGTAGTCTTATCCAAAGCTGGAGAGATGTGCCAGAAAGCTGTGTATTCATGTTTGCACTGCCTAAGTAGGCAGCCTGAGCAATGTGGGCTTACACAGCCCTGATAGTCCCAGGGGTAAACTTCCAGTGCTGCTTGTATTATTATAAACCAGCAGAGAGTTTGCTCTGTATTTACAGCAGCTAATGACAATGAATTAGGCCTCACACTTAATTTAATCAATTCAGAAAGCTTTTCTTCTTCAGAAGTTATTATTCTGTATGTAAACAATCTGGGGGATTTTGGCACATTTCCCACTGCCACAGTTCCCTTCTCCATAGCACAAGTGACAACTGTAATTAAATAGTTATGTTATTTCATGATAAAAAGCCATGCTGCCTAGCTGCCCTTTCCCAAAACAGGAGTTGTTTGCCTTTGTGTTCTGTCTCTGTTCTGTAGCAGTTATTTCACAGAGTGCACTGATACAGCACTGAAGTTTATCATGATTATAGAAGTTTACTGAGCAGGGCCCTAGACTACTGGAGATGTTCCTTTGGATTTCCTTTGCTGAGAATGTGTCTTGATGTACTGACAAAGCACCCAGGGATGATTCTAAAATCAATCATCATTCCTGGAGAATTGTAGTCATAGAACAGTTTGGGCTGGAAGGGACCTCTAAATGTCATCTATTCCAACTGCCCTGTGACGAGCAGGGACATCTTCAACTACATGAGGTTGCTCAGAGCCCTGTCCTTGAATGTTTCCACCACTTCTCCTGTCCAGCCTGTTCCAGCATTCCACCGTCCTCATTGTAAGAAATTACTTTCTTTACATCTGACCTGAATCCACACTCTTTTAGTCTAAAATCTTGTCTTATTGTGACAGGCCCTACTAAGAATTTCATCCTCATCTTTCTGATAAGCCTCTTTATGTGCTAGAAGCTGTTACATGATCTTCCCAGAACCCTCTTTTCTTCAGGCTGAACAATCCAAGTTCTCTCAGCCTTTCCTCATAGGAAAGGTGTTCCATCCCTTGGATCACCTTTGTGGGCTTCCTCTGAACCTGCTGCAATAGGTCCTTGTCTTTTTTGTGGTCAGGACTCCAGGCTGCGGCCAGGCTTTGGTTTCTTGAGGAAATTACATTCATCTCATTAAAGTTTCAATCATTTAATTTTTGTATAGCCATTTTTGAACTTAACATGATTTTCCTTCTGGGCTGATAACCTATTTCATCCTTGTAAAGTTATGTCAGATATTATTATTGCTGCCTTGAAGGTCAAAATGTGATCATTCATCTAATTCACTGGGTTTTTTTTCCTTGTGGACTAATTCGTGTCTTAAGGTTTATAATTTTGTAATGCTGCATTGTTCTTTTTTGACTTTTCTTTTTTTGCTGTTTCCAGTGGTCACTGAGGCTGCACTACAGGCCATTGGTATTTAAACCATGAATGACTTGCATTCTTCTAAATAACTCACCCACGTTCTTGTATTTTGTACAATTTTCTCTGTCCTATCACTTTTCTGTTCAAACAGCTTGCTTAAAAGAAAAATCAGTAAAAAGTCACTTGGAAAACTGTATTTTCTCCACAAACCATTTTTGGTTCGGGACTGGAAGGAAAGAGAAAGAAGAATTTAGGGAGATTCTGCATTCTGGATGAGTTAGTAATAAAAGAAGTCCTGAAAGGTGCCTGTCAAGCCAGAGAGGAGTTGCATTGACCTAGTCAAGAAACAGTGATAATATTATTTATGGGAAGATAAGGCTTCTATGCTCCTGTGGCACCCACAGCCCCACAGGAGTCAGCTCTGTAAGTTTTGTGGGCTCTTAACAGCATCAGGAGCAGCAGCAGCAGCAGTGGATGGAGAGCAGGGAACTGCCCAAGGAAATGATGAGCACTGGGATTTTGTAGGGGGTCTATGTGTGATTGTTTAGAGGAAAGAAGGGTAGGGGAAAGGAGAGCAAGGGATAGGATGGGGGAATGCAAGGTGAAAACCATCCCTGGAAGAATGGGTGGTCTAGTCTAGAAAGTCTGAGACCTTGTGGGTTACTTCTGGTAGCTGGCACATCTGGCAAAATAAATCACTAATTTTTTACCACTGAAGAGGCTGGCTGTGGCTCATTAGAGGCTTGGGCATCTTGTAAAAATTAAGTTATGGTGGTGACCTGGCTTTTGTTGGCACTTCATTTTTCAGGTGGTTACAAAGTCCCCTGAAGTTTTGATTAATTTTAAACCTGCTCATCTTACAGATATTACTTTTTACTATTCAATTTTTTCACTCTTTTCAGTTTCCACACAGCTGGAAGTGAGGAGGGTGGGGAGGAAAGATACCCCTGTAGCCTCCTCCCTACCAGGCAGCTGGGCTTTATCTTGATGATATAATTCATATATAAAACATTGAATTGAGTCTGTTCAGTTGACTGCACACAGCAACAGCTGATCAAACAGCAGGTTCATACTGTGCACCATGATTACCTGGATTACAAGGATAGCTTGAGTATAAACTGGGCTCATTTTTGCTTGAGTGATAAATCTGTGTTTGAATGCATTAAATATTGGAGCAAGACACCTCTTTTGTTCCAATATAAATTAATTTTTAATTAGGTAGCTTGGCCAGAGGCTGAATCAGTGAATTATGCTAAATAATGAGCACAAATGAGGACAGGAAAGGGTGTAAATGCTTTTATTTTCCACTTTAGATATTTATCTTTTCTTCTATGCTTCCTTCACTATTTTTAGCCCTACACATTCTATCAGAATGGTACAATTCTAATGGCAGAATATTTTCTTTCAGAGCAGTGATGTTTTTATGAACTGTTTCACTCAAACTTCCTCCTGACTGCCCTTAGAGAGGGATGGATGGATGGATGGATGGATGGATGGATGGATGGATGGATGGATGGATGGAAGGAAGGAAGGAAGTCACAAGTCATCTTATTTAGTGGTTCTCTTTTGGGCTTCTCTGGATGACATGTGCATTCTCAGCCTTTGGCGTCTCAGCTGGGGAACGATTTGGTCTTTCAGCAGGGTTCATCTTATTTTTTTGGTTGTTCAAATAAATAAAATGTTCACAAATCTTTGTAGGTTTTGCAATTTAGCCTCTGTGTGTGTGTGTGTGTACACACCTACTTGTATGTGTGGGCTGTGATGATTATAGGAATTTCCAAAAAGTTTCTCTGGGGTGTGGCTGTTTGGAAGTGACATTGAAAGGTGCTCAGTAGAAATCTGTAATAATTATGTGCTATCTGTGTGAAAATCGTTAGCTGAAGATCAATTGAAACGTGAAGCAGCATGGATAGCCATGGAATGAGGACAGGATGGGTCTGCTGGGCTTTGCTGTTGCCCAGCCTGGCCTTGGTGAATGCCTGTGAATCATTAGATATTGAGAAATATGGGAAGTTACACGTTAATCTTCAATGTCAAGATATGACAATGATATTCTGTTTATTTTTTAAATCCACTTCTTCCAGTTGATTATGTGTTTTTGAGCATTTACTTTTCTCAGAGGACTAAGAAAATATGAATTCTTCACTTGAGAACAAACAAGACTTGGCAAAACAGATAAGCATTTCTCTTCTGAGGCAACTGTTGCATAATTTTGCAAAATTTTCCAGATGCAGCTTAGCCTTTTTATTCCCACATTGCCGTGTATGGAAGGCAAAACTATTCTTCAGAGCAAATCTGACTGGCATTTTACTTGCTGGTAGATCTCTTTATAAATGTAATGCCTAAAAGGATACTTTTAGGAAACTGCCTGTATAGACCCTCATCCACTTCACTGTGCTCAGTTTTATTTGATCCAGTGCTATGATCTGTTTGTTGTAGCACTTTCAGTTCTCTCTGGTCTTTTTTTCCCCCCCTTCTATTGTGTCTATTGTGTTTTGAAGCAGCCCAGATTGTAAACTAGCAGAAAGGGATGACCTAAACTAAAGAAGGCCCTGGGACTGAGGGTGTGTGATAATATCTGAGTGTAAATGATAATTACATTATTAATATTGTTATTAATATTAACTTTTCAGTATATCCTGGAGCCATAAGAAAGGACATGCAGAATGTGTTTGGGTTTGGGTTTTTTACCTGACTAAAGCCTAGAAGACTTCTGACATGCTTTTTAAGTCTGAGGTGGGCATGGCTGTTCATGACATGAAGAAAACACAGTAAATAATTGAGACTGCAAATACTCAACATTTGGAAATCTGGAGTGCCCAGTTTTGTCAATATGAAGTTGTGTCTTGGTTTAGGAACACAGGTGTCTTCCAGGGAAAAGCCAGAGTTTCCCTTGGATGGAGAATGTAAACTCCCTCTCTCAGAATTATTATAATTTTGAATTTAAGGGGCTTTCAGTCAAAAATATGAGAGTAGGAATAACAGTTCTTTACTAGTAATATTAAAATAATAAAAATGTGGTAGTACAAAAAAACCCAACAAACCTGAATCAAAACAACAAAAATAAAACACAGACAGAGTCAGAATACAACCTCATACCCTGTTGGTCAGGGGGTTGGTAGCAGTCCAGTTAAGTCCTCCTGGAGTGACAGATGTGGTTCTGTTGGAGCAGAGATGATCCTGTAGAAAGGTGTAGTCTTCCTCTGGAGGTCCAGTGGTGGTGAGATGGATCTAGTTTTCCTCTGGGAATCCAGTGCAAACCGGCTGTGCTGGTGTTCTGAATCCCAGGTTTTATCCAGGTAGGAATGCTGGGCTCCTCCCACTGGGTAGAGCATCTCCCCATGGGATGATGGAATTGTATCAGCCCTGCAGTGAGCCTCGATGGCCCATGAACAGCAGAGATCCCCTGGAGGGAGGATGGGTGGTGGAAGAAATAAAGAACACTGCCCCACCTGGTTTTAACAGCTGGCCCATTGACATCTCCCCACCTGGTTTCAGCAGATGATAATAGAATACACACCCCTGGTTACATCCTGCATTGCAACCCAGGACAAGTTTCAAGGGGAACTTCAGATGTAGAAGTGAAGTGGAAATGAGAGCAACCTTGGACAGAACAACTGTGCCTTCAGTGCTTAAGCCTGGGTACCACTGTACCAAAGGTGTTGGGTTTCCACCCAAACACAACTTGTCTTCATTCCATGCTTGGCAGGGATTGAGCTTAACACCCCACAGCTTTGGTCATTTCACTCATATCTGTCCAGGCTCTGTATCACTTAACCGGCTGCAATGCCTGGGACAAGTGTAGGCTGAATGGTCATAAGTCTGGTTTTGAGAACTTAATAAATGCTTAATAAATGGTGCTCCCTGCACTGTGGATGGATCATCCAGGAGCTCTTGCAGGGAGAAGAGATCACAGAAAGCTGGGACTAGAGTTTATGCTCCCATGAAGTCCTATTAACTCATGGGGATTCTCATACTGACCTTGGTGACAAAATTACAGAATTAAAGCTCAGACGGAAAAACTCATTGCCTTGGCTAGACAATGAAATGCCAACAGAAATAAATTATATTTGCTCATAGAGTGCTGTATCTGAGGCAGAAATGTTAGGTCCTTTGTACAAATATTTTAAGTAAATGTACATTTTAAGCAGATAGTCAGGTTGATAATGTCTCTTTTTGCTCCTTGGGGTTTCTGAAAGTGTAATTTTGTTGTTTGCCTAAGCTCCGTAATGTTCTAGGTGAGCAACATTCATTTTGAAGGCATTAATTGCAGCACGGTGATACAGTTTAGGAAAACAGAATATCTCCCCCCATAGCAAGAATACTTGGATCAAAAAAAGAGTTGTTTTGCTAGTTTTCACTGTACTGTTTAGACATGAAGGTAAGGCATGACTGAGAGTGACAGTTTACATTGGCCCAGCACTCCCATGGTTTTGGGTTCTGAACTACAATTTTTGAATTTTCTTTGGTGAGATTTGAGTCAGATATTTAAATTACCATTGTTAAGATGGCCCAAATTAGAGAAGTTAAAAGGTCACCTTCATACTGAAGGCACAGTATTCTTCACAAAGAGCAAAATTCCTCAACCTTTCCATAATTTGAGGAACATTACAAAACAACCCTGTACCACCTTAACTCACCCAGACCCTGGGCCAATGCTGGTTTTGCTTTTTTGTTGCTGTTGTTGTCTTGTTTCTTTTTAAATTTTATTTACAATCCTTATCTATCATGCCTTGCAGGCCTTATTGTCTCAGGCCATCATTTCAATTAAAACATTTTGGCTGGCTAATGTTGAGTGGCAGAGGTAAAGGTGACCAGCCAGGTCCAATCTCTCAGTGGCAGGGCAGTAATCAGATTGTGTTCATTAGAGCACAGACAAGACCAATGCTATTAAATTGCAGTTTCCAGCACAGCAATGCAATAAAGAAGCTGTGGGGCACGAAGGACAAATCCTACTGGTGCAAAATGTCTGCTTGGCTGTGGGTGAGGTCTTTTTCCAGGTCCTGCCCTCCACCCTCCAGGGTCACAGTGACATGGAAGCTGTAACTAATGCTGATGGCACAGAATTACAGGATGTTGTGGGGACATTTCTTAGAAAGAGGTCAGAGAGCCCTGACTATAAACAAGGAGGGTTTTTATTTGTATTTTTGAGTAATTAGGTCTAAGCAAACAGCAAACCTTCTGTTTTGAAG
Source organism: Zosterops lateralis (assembly GCF_965231275.1). Classification (NCBI taxonomy): domain Eukaryota; kingdom Metazoa; phylum Chordata; class Aves; order Passeriformes; family Zosteropidae; genus Zosterops; species Zosterops lateralis. Next base: position 7,376,105 of record NC_139763.1, read on the forward strand.
GTTTTACTTCAAAAACCTGCGAATTCTTTTACTAACTGATCTAAATTTTACATGCTGAAAACTGAATTCCTGATCAAGGGAGTGGTTTTTTCTCTTTCCCCCACAATTTACCAACCTGCTTGGGGCATATTGCTCTGAGCTTCTTCTTATTGACCTCATTCACTGCAACTGTGTTGACCACTAATGGTGATGATCTCCCCAAATGTCCTTCTGCAGCATTAACAGATGGATTTTGTTTCTTTGGGTACAGTGCAGCAGTTTTGACCAAATTAATTTATTTGCTGTATGTATTTTGCAAGTATTCCTGAGCATGAAAGCTGATACATCAGAGATACTGTACAAAGACATCTATTAGTGAGGAATTTTGTATTTCCCATGTCATCCCACAGCAATACCAGCTTCTATAACTTTTTGTAGGTTTTGAAAGATTTCTTGCTTTTTTTCTTAACATTTTAGATACTTCAGGTGGGGATTTTTAAATTTATTTGGGTTTAGGGTTTTTTGTGGGTTTTTTTGGGGTTTTTTTTGTTTTGTCTTTTTAGACTCATCACTTAAATTAAGAAAAGAAGTTAAATTCATGGCCTCTCTGGTCAAAATGAGACTTATATTCAAGATCAAGAAGAATGCAAAGATTCCTAAAATAGCAGCTTCAATGTGTTAAATATCTATGACATCCATCTGTTGAATAATTGAATAATTCTGTTAAAAATACTTGAGTTCATCTGCCTTAGATCCTGAACTGAAGTCTTACTTGTCTGTATATCATTAATTATAAGTTATGATTATGTTTCTTTTTTTTGCTGTCAGTCTTGTGGAACATTTTTACATCCCACAATTTCTCCATGAACCCCAGGGCAGAGGCTCTGCAGGCTGAGGGTTATATCCCATTTCCAAGGTGCAATTTTGGGCACATCCTCATGCTGAGCCTGCTGCAATGTTTGTTTACTGCTCTGGACTGCACCGAGGCTGCTCTGCCCACTGGCTCTGAGTAAAGCAGCATCTGCTACCTGACATCTCTGCAGACTCAGTGATTTAGATGTGGCTGAACAGGTTGACAACCAGGAAAAAAAAACAAAAAACCTTTGCAAACATATCTTTTGTGTCAAAATAAATACAGAGGGGAAAATGTTGGCAAATTCCATGTACTGAAGGAAGAGACCTGCAAGCTACTACAGCACAAGAACAAGGGCAGCATTTCTTCCTGCTCAAGATACAATTTTAGTCAAAGGGATGAATTTTTGTGGTTATAAGGTGAACAATTTTTTTTGTGCCAGCCATTTTAGAAGCTATTAATTGAATGCCTGTGGCTTAGAGCTTTCTTTGCTCCCTCCATGAATTAAAATTCAGAATTTGTAGATGAATTTTTATAATTATATAAATGAGAGAAGCAAATTTTTTCCTAGAAAGGAGATAATAAATATGGAGAAACATGACAAAGTAGTGACTAATACAGCAAAAGTACATCAGGAACGCCTTCAGAAATTTACAGTCAGGTCCTTTCTAGTGGGGTTTTTTTTTTTGTTAATGTGAAGATTAAAGGGTGTTTCAGTAAAATTGCTGATTCCAGGCAGAATAGAATGGTGTTATTAAATTCAAATCAGTTTTTTTTTAGAAAATATACTTTAAAATACTCTTTAGATAGTCAAATATGTTGGATCATCGGGCTACATGGTAGGGCACATGGGGGTCAGATGAAAAATAAGACTCTTCTCACATTTGTCAATTCAAATGTAACTATAATAAATAGGTTGTAATATTTATATTAAATATAATATGAGTGTATATAATCCAAATGTACATATATATATATATATATATATAAAAAATAAACATATATATAATAAAGGTTGGACTCTACGATCTTGGAGATATTTCCAAGCTGAATGGTCCTATGATTCTATGATTCCGTGAAATACCAGTTTGGATTTTGCCCTAGCTTATGTATTTTTTAAAATATATTTTTAAAAATAATTTTATAAAAAAAATAAAATTAAATATCTGAATTTGTAATTCTCTCAGGATAAGAAAACTGTTGATGTTAGGAAGTGAGGTTGTAATGAAGCTGTTTAGTGAAATGGCTCAATTTAAGGTGTTTAGTTGGTACAGAGACATCAAACAAGAAAGAAATAAGTTGGAGCTGAAGATGAAATAATTACTGTGATGATTATATTTGGGTCCAATCTGTGTGAATGCAGAGTGCTGCACGATGGGGAAAGAAATGATTTTCATGACTTGAACCTGTCTTGCAGGATTCTGGGGGAGGCAATCTCCCACCAGGATCTCTGGGTGGCTGCCTTGGGTACCGGGTTGCCGTGGTAACAGATGGAGCCTTGCCCGGTTGAGCATCCTCTAAACACGGTGGTATTTTCAGTCTGGGGCTTCAAATAATCATCTTTGCTTCTTTGTTGTTTGCATTAATCACCTGCCTGTTGGTTCTTTGAGCAGAACTGCAGGTGAGGCTGCTTAACTGTTTGATTTCTGCTGTATCACTTTCTCTATATATTTATATATGGCCCCTTGAAGAAGACTGGTCTGCACTGGAAACTGGACCCAATTTCTGTCTTCTGTGAAGTGGGGGCAAAAATGGCTGAGCCCTTATATTGCAATTCAGATCTGATTCTACTGAAATGCCCCTGGGGAGGAGGGAAAGCTGCCTCTGGGTGACAAAACACTGCACAAAATAGGGGCAATAATACCATCAGTCACGATTTTGGGTGGCTTTTGCATTTGAATGCAGCTCTTTGCCTCACTTGTGAGGAATGGGGGCAATATCAAAGATCTGCCTTTTGTTAGTGATGTGTTAGAGTGGGAGGTTAAACTTCTCAAAGGGAGACATTATATCACATATGACTGATTTTTCCAGGCTTTGCTTCACAGGTATTGTGTGTGCTCTGTTTGCAGCAATTAGTGCACAGATAGACCACTCTGACTCTTGCCCAGAAAATGAGTTGTGGTTTGTGGGGTTTTTTGCAGCAGTTGTTAGTTTGTGAAAAGAAAACTTCAACTTCATTCACATTCTAGTGTTCATTTTCATTTTAATATGCTTTTGTTGCTGTCCCTGGTGCCTTACCTGGCCTTGTACCACTTTGGCTCAGAGCTCTCCCTCCACACCATCCAGTCCCCTCACTGTTATTATAGTGATAGTCCAAAAGCCCATTTGGGGCCTTGGATTCAGGTCCAGGAGCAGGTATGGAGTGATGTGGTAGTAGTGTGATTCCCAATGTGTGGGATACCAAAACCAGCAACATTCCCACCTGACACTTGCCCTGTAACGTGGTATCTGTCACCAGCAGCCTTGAGTTATCCTGTTCTGTGCATGCTAAGAGACCTACTCTGGTCTTTTGCTGTCCCCTCTGAGCCTCCTGACCCTCTGCCTTTGCTTCCTCCATCTTTTCCTGTTATGTGTTTGTGATGATTTCTGCAGCCAATTTGGGACCAGAACAGTGATGTGGGTGAGAGGAAGAGGGGAAGCATCAGCCCCTAAACTTCTCAGGTGATGCTTAGTTTGGGAACCCTGCAGACTGCATCTTCCAAGCCCCAAGGATGCATCCCTCCCCCTGCAGAGATCAGATCTGCTGGAGGATGGGCATGGATGGGGCAGTGAGATACCAACGAGCTTGATCCTTACCTCAGCACTGTTTTGGTTTCTTTGTTTTTGCTTCAGGAAAGAGTAAAATCTTGTCCATCTTTAACAGGTCCATGTGTGAGTGTGGCAGGGGGTGGGGGAAAGGTGGCACATGCCCCAAATAAACAGTGAGGAATAAATTGTAGGTGCAATCAGGTGGGGGAAAGGTGCAGGAGGAAACAAGGAGGTGGGGCCTGGGCTGCCAATCAGCTGCATTTCAGTGGAATCTAGAGAGTTACCCTTTCACAAACTTCTCGGTTGGTTCAGTTCCTGGGAATAAACTGCCTTTGTTCCCAGCTGCACTGAAATGTTTATTCATTAGATTTCAGTAAAGAAAGTCAAATCTCATATCCCTTAATCAGTGTTGGCAACTGAATACTATTAATTGATTACTCAATACCTGTTAGTGTGAAAAGCCAGCAGAGACCTTCAGTGACAGCAGCCCTTAGTTTATGCATTCATTCTGTAAATTATTAATAACTACTATTGATCCTCTCCCAACTGATGAAGTATTTGTCTTTTTTGATAAGTAACTTCTTTTTTCTTTAACAGATAAGCCAGATTTATTTAGGAGTTTTGTTGCTTATTTTTCCTCCAGGAGGCAATCTCTCTTTGCAAGTTGTTTGAAGGGGTTGTCCATGTTTACATACCATGGCTGTTTTCATGTTATGTTCTTCCTTGGTGTCTGGAAATGTTTTTGAGTGTAGTCAAGGCCACTGATCCAGCTGATGTTTTTGCAATATAATTTCCTTAGTAGGAAGTACAGAAAGACCTTTATCTGTTTCATTACTGGTTTTCTCATCAACACTTATGTGAAAAACCCAAGATAAATAAGCCCATGAAACTAGGGGGGAAAAAAAAGGCAGGAGGGTATGATTATTTAATGGAAACATCTGCAGCTTTTCTTCAGAAAATGTCAAATTCTTTAGGTAGATAGATCTACAGTATTGTAACTTTTTTTTTCCTTTCTTTTTTATTTTTTTTTTCAGATGGGGAAAGAAATAGCTTAAATGCAGCACAATGCAGCAGTTTCATTACAGGGCTAGGAAAGGACTGGGTTCTCCTACACCCAGTCCACGAGTTGGTGACCAGAATGTTCTGTGGCCTCTCCCCAGGACTGCTATATTTTCTTCATTTTCATTTCATTCAGTCCTGCCATGTTAGCTTGGGCCATCTGTTTTTGCTGTTAGTGCTTTTTTTTTTTTTTTTTTTTTTTTTTCCATTTCTTCCACAGCTGCTTTCTGCTTGGAACAATCTGCTTGGATGACAACTCAAAAACTGCATGTACTAGGACACACAGAGGGAGCTGATTGCATTCTCATGGTAACAAGGCAGGGAGCCAGGAAGGATGGATAAATTGGGATGTATGAGTGTGGCTTCCAGCCTGGCCTCTTCCTGAACTTTCTCCAGCACAACGTGTTGGTTCAGAAGGATGATATGACCTAGAATGTAACTCTTGTCCTACTAGAAATTCATGTGTGGCCAAAGTAAGCACCTCAGTTTGTTTAAATCTCAGTTTGTGTGCTGATGTAAAAGGCAGAGATGATCTTAGGAAGTTGGGAGGTTGTGGGCTGGATTTCCTCCATTCCCTCCCTTTCTAGTTCCCTTCATTCCCACGGCAGCTTGATACACTTGCTGCAGGGTTTGACACTGATATTTTCCACTGCAATTGTGAGGATTTATGACATCACAACTAAAAATGAGATATTGCCTCCTCTGTTTTTACTGTTCCTTCACTTGAGTGTCTCAGCTTCAAGAGTTGCAAGGTGGAAATAAAATGTATTAAAAAATGGATGAGGAACAAAACAATTTGTGGGAGTAGACTTACCCATACTTTTAATTCTTGTTGCCACACACAGCTGCACATTCTGTCTCTTTTTAGTCAGACTACGTGTTCTTCTGGAGATGAAATCTGTGACCTGACTGTGTGGGAACTTTGCTACTGTACTTCAAAATATTCAGAACTGGGAAGCAGAGAGATAGAACAAGTGTCAGGAAAACTTCACAAGTTTAGGACAGTTCTAATAATACTTTTTCCTTTTTTTTTTTTTTGTTGTTGGGGTTATATAAAATGAAATGTTGGGGAGGACAACTTTCTATTTACAAACAGTAAAGTCTGTAAGTTCTCTGCCTGGTTGGGTGACCATCAATCCAGGTGCTGGCTGATGCATCAGAATTCCTGAGCATGCGGTGCAAAACTTGCTCAGCACGTGTAAAAATTGACAACAAACTGTTAATTAGGTGGCTTCAGTTCCACTTAATGATTATTGAGTTTTGAGGACTTTAATTCCAGCACCTCACCACTCTGATATAGTTTTTGGATGAAAAATTCAGGATTTGGATGGACAGCCATGAAAGTATTTACATATCAAGTCACAAAAGCTGTGCAGTGCATATCCAGAAGTATTCTTTAATTGCTTTTCTTTTTATATTTTAGGTCTCTCAGCAGCCAAGCTGCTGACTGAGTCAGGCTTGAATGTGGTGTTGCTGGAAGCCAATGACAGAGTTGGTGGAAGAACTTTCACCGTAAGGGTAATTATCCCCAGAGCCATTTATGTCCTACATGTTCATACTTACAGGATGTGCCATAAAGGGGGAAATTTCTGGATGTTGTACCAATAGGAGTAGGGAAAGACTGGTGTGATGGTGGGGACAAAATATTTCTGTGATCTTGGGGCTCTGGAGTCACCCATCTGGGAAGGAGAATACGATGAGCTGAGTTTCAAAGCCATTTCCTGGGGAAAGACACAACAGAAATCTCTATGGAAGAAACACCCATGAGGCCACCCATGCTGTGAAGAGTCTTGAGCTGAGCTGTGACATGGCCCATACAGAGTGGTGTAGGGCAGGGGAGTGTCAGGGCTGGCTGGGAACTAGAACCACCATGTCTCCCTTCACTCCTTTCTTCTGCTCTGTCTTGAAGTGGGACACCCCCTCTGACTCTGCCCATTAGAAAATCTTGCCTGTGCTGCTTCCTAGGATAGTGAGTTTTAAACTGGTCATTGGTGAGATGCCTGACTGAGCAAGAGCTGCACAAATGTCTCTGACTCTCCTCTCTCTGCCTGCCAGGCTCTTTCCTCTTTTTAAGGCTGTAATATAACAGAATAAGGTCTCCTATTCTGGTTATGAACTTCAAATTATAATCAACATACTGGTTATGAATTCAGTAATCACCACACCAGAACTCTACCAAAGAATTTGTTTCCCGTGGGGAGAAGAATCTTAGCCAAAACACTCTGGGAGTATTTAATTTCATTCCATTCCTCTGGATTGCTCTTTTAACTTGTGTGCTATTTACAAAGGACTTACCTCTTTTGGTTATGTTTTTTTTTTTTTCTTTTTTTCTTTCCTTCTGTGTGTGTTGTGCGTGATAAACCAGAATAAGCAAGTTAAATATGTGGACCTTGGAGGGGCTTATGTGGGGCCAACACAGAACCGTCTCCTGAGGCTCTCCAAGGAGCTGGGGATAGAGACATACAAAGTGAATGAAGTTGAGCACCTGATACACCATGTCAAGGTAAGAGATGCTCTCAAGCTGCTGCTGTAAACATAAACACTCTTGTGATGACCTTTCTCCTTGTTTTCCACTCTTGCTGCAGTGGGGAGTACCTGTTTGAGTATGCAGCATCTGAGATTGTTGATTAAAAAAAAAGCATGTTGATAATGAAATCACCAACAAATTACTGTATGAGTATAAATTATGACACACGCACATATTTATGTGTGTGTCTTGTGGGTACATCCTGTTAGCTCCTGCCTTGGTTCAGGTCTCGCCTCTTAGTTGAAAGCTCTCAAGAAACTTTCTTGTTTATGAATGGTGGAACTGTGACTCTTCTGTGTAGGTCAGCTCTGATATAGGCACTGCCCAAGGTGTCTGAAAATCCCTTTCAGAAGTCCTGGATGTATCTCCAAGCAGGCTGAAAGTCTCTCAGGATGGGCTTCCTAAGCCAGTGACAATTATTATGCTGATGGAAAGAAATGTGAGAGGTTATGTCTGGTTTTGCTGATGGGGAGACTTAACATGCAGAGTAGCAAAATAGTAACTGCAAAAGGCTCTGGAAATCAGTCTTGTGGAGGCAGATCTGAGCGATCTGTTCGTGGTCTGAAATAGAACAGCAATGGCAAAGCTGTTAAAAAGCCCACGTATTCTCAGTAGTCATTCTCCAAAAGAGCATCCTTTCTCCTTTCCTGATATAGACCAGTGTTGTACTTGCACAGAAAGGAAACTTTCCTTGTTAGACCCAAGGAAGTTAACTCCAGGTTTCATTATATGCTTAGGGAAAGCCATTGTGCATGGACTGGCAAAATGTTTGTAGTTGATGTTTGATCAGAGGTTAAAGAAGACACTGACAGTTTTAAAAACAGCAATAGAGAAAATATGTCCTGTCACGTTTTCCATTATTTTTTCTACTCAATTGTTATGAAAAAGAAAAGTGTTCTCAAAGTGATTTGCTATGGTGACTGTAATTACTATTTCTGAGTTAGAACTAATGGATACATCCACACTGTTCTGTTCTGTGTGCCTCTGTCATCATCTTCAAAACCAAATTTTCTGTTTGTTCACAGTATTTAGTCTTCAAATCTCCCCAACAGCAATAGGAGGTCATGCTATGAGGGGAAACACTTGACATGGCCAGTCAGGATGCTCAGCTTTTCAGGGCAGCCTTCTGTTCTAGCATGGTGGCATTCCAAAATACTGCCAGAAATCACTGGTTCTTTGAGTTGTTCCCAGTCAAGTGTTGAAAGACTTCAAGGAGAGAGATCCAGCTGCTGGCTGAGTACTCCCAAGCCTTGCTAAGAGCCTAAAGGTTGTATGAAAACAGTCTGGAGGCTCCATTGCCTGGAGGAGTTCCTGAAGAGAGGGAGGAGAGAGCTGTGTGCCAGAACTCCCTGGTAGCCAAGCAAGAGGCAAAGAGAAGATAATCCCACAGTCAGTAGCACATCCTTTGCATTTCCTGATTTCATTCATTTAAAATCCTTTGTTTCCATTTTTCTTCTGTGTTTATACAATTGTGGGGAAGTATTATCATAGTTGAAGAATTACTCACAATTAAATAATTGGCAGGTGAGCACCGTATAGTAAACATATGCACTTTCTTGTGGCCAAATCTTCAGCATTTAATGCATCTTGGACACATTCCTTGCAGGTTTCTGAGCCATGTGGCTTGTCCATGATTTCCCTGAAAATGAACAGTGCTTGTGTTCTCCTCGAAATCCAGGCAGTGCTCCCAAGTTGTAGATTGAAAGTACACAAAGGGCTGTGTCCCCTGTGTGAATTTGAATTCACATTCTGACCCAAGCTTTGTGACTGTGGCCAAATGTAATTAAATTCTGGACCACAAAATTATCCGAGCCCAGAGAGGCAATGAAACCTAAAGGTTTTAATTCCTCTCTTGCTACACAAAAATCAGGCATCACAGTGCATCTTGTAAAATCAGCTGCTGTTTTTACTTATACCCAAAGGCAAAATCAAGCCTTTCATAGTTAATTAAATTCATTTTAGAGGCTTTTTAATACAAGTAATATATGCAGCTTCTTTGTACTACAAAATGAAAAGAATGCATTTTGTTGATCTCTGGGTGGGTCTCTGCTAATTAGGCTTTACCAACTTGATTGGGTTGCATGGTTCTTTTCTCCTTTAATCTTTTTAAATGCCAGGTTCTATTGTGAGATTATTTTTGGTCTTGCTTATATTGCGTGTGATATCTTCACAGAAACTCAAAATTATGTTTCTTGCCCTACATTTTTTTTCTTTTCCCTCCACTTGTTAAGCAGCCTTTTTTCATGGTCTTTGAAAAGAGATTAGTATGTTCTTTTCATTTTTATAAATACTGGTTCATCAGCCTTAGTGAGAAAATTAGTAGAGCTCTGTAAGTAGTATTTGGTAGGCAAATTGCTGCCTGAACACCATGGATTTTTCAATAGCCTGACTGAAATTAGGTTCATAAATCCAAATTTAAGAAGCAAAAGCAGAACTGACTGAGAAGTCATCATCTCCTAACATTTCTCCCACTGGACAGGTAGGCAGATGTAAAATCTGTAAAAATGCTTTTTAAAATGAAATAACTTCTTACCTGTCCAGGAGGGATTCAAGGTCCTACCTTAGATATGCAAATTTGTAACTTTTGACTAGTGGTGTTTATTTTCCTCACCAAAATGACAGCTTTTGTCTTTTCAAAAAGCACAGCTAAGAGCAAATAATAATTTTTACCATGTAATAGTCCCTGGAAAGACTGAAATATGAGAATGTGCCAATTATTGTGAGGGTTTAATTAACTAATTTTCCTTGTTAATTCAAGCTGTACTTCACTTCTGTGGAGTCTCAGTGGCCATGCCAATTTTCTGGATTTTAAACCACAAATTTATCATATTTTTAATTGTAATGAAGGTTCATTGTCCAAGATAACTGTGGAACTGCTTAGCTCTGCTATCCTAAATCTCTGTGAGGAAACATTTCTTTCTCTGAATGGTTTGCCCAATGAATGATTTTACATGATTCCTTCATGTACTGTGAAGATGATCCACTCTTTGCCCAGCTGTGGTGCCAACTGAGCATCCTCTGATCCTATTTTCTACCAGAACTTTTTATGGGATAATACCATTGATGCTTCCTGGAAATTCCTTATTGCAAAAAAAGGTAGAAACACTTGTTCCTTCTCATCAGCTGGCCGAGGTAGCTGTCTATTTTCACAGCCTGCTGCACCTGAAACATTCCTCATGTGGATATGATTGAGTCGTTTCTTTAGCACCCAAAAGGCCCCATTGCCATGGCACCCATCCTGGGGGTCTTTCAGGTTAAGATGTTGGGGGAAACATGAAGCATCTCCTCCCCAGTCACTGGATAAGTTCTTGACAGCAACTTGCCACCACACCATTACCTCAGTTAAGAGGATGGAGTTTCCTCATGCTGATCCCTCTGCCAGCAGCACTGGCTGGAGCTGTCTGAATGCATGTCAAGCCCACTTGAAGTTTGGCACCATTCTCATACAAGGATAAATAATTGACAGCTCTGGGGAGAGTGATAATGTGAACCCTGCCTGCAGAACCTCATGGAGGTGAATATTTAATCCTATGTACACAGTACTTTCAACCAGGACCCCAAATCTGCACTGATTTTGCCAGGTTATCTCCTGATCTGCAGCAGACTTGCAGAACCAAGTTTTACAGCCCTCTTTGGTGTCATTAATTTTCATCACTATTGTGCTTATTAAAATGCAGTTTGCAGTGGTCTCGTTCATGATTAGAAATATGATGGTCGTGTTGTATTGGGATTTAATTAGCAGCTGGATAGGTGATTGCTGTATCTAAAGCTGCAGAATTTAGTGGTGTTTCTTCTGTGACATCTGTGATATATGCACTGAAGCTAAGCAATATGATTTATTTAAGCTTTTCCCCTGCCTTGTCTGCAAGTCTAAGGGCAGTATCTTCTGGCATAGTCTGTAGTATAGAACATAACTGCTTAAATGGATTTTTGAATGACTGGATTAAAGTGCTTTCATTGTTCTTTGTACATCTCAATTAGAGTGCAGTCAGAGAATGGAAAGACTGTGAGACTCTGAGTAGCTATCAGTTTGAGTGAGGTGAAATGGCCTTGTGTCTTTTGTTTTCTTCCCTTTTTGCTGACAATTTGTAAACAAGAATTTGGGGAACTGAGAAGGAGGCATCTGAATGTTGAAGAAGTTGGGCACCTGGTGTCTTGAAAGGGAAGCCAAGTCAACCCAAAGACACTTAAATTGCTGCAGGGCCTTGATGGTTTCATGTATCTTTACTGGAATGCAGATCTATGTTGTTTTAACTCTTTACTGGAGATGAGGATGCAGACACTCCTGCCACAGGGTGCTGGGTCAATATCACATTCACTTGTAGCTTCAAAAGTGAGTCTGAGGTTGACCAGGCTCAAGCTGGTGAAAGCATCTGCCAGACCCCAAGAAGGGATATGCTCCAGTCAGAGAATGAAGAATGGCTTTTGGCAGGAGTGTAGGAAAAGCTGGACTTGTTTGGTCTCACTGGACCTGTAAATAGAGGGGCATCTTCCCTTTTCTCCATGCCAACAGCTGGCAGTATTTGCAGGAAGAAATTTCCTAATTAGGACTTTGTAAGTTAAAATATTGATATTTGTATTACAGCAGCTTAAAAGAAGCAATTATGGACAGCAGATCTGCCAAGTGATCTCTGTCAAAGGAGGGCTGTAAAGCAAGGGCTTGCAAAGGGTGTTTATTGATTGGGAAGATTGAGTGGAAGGCTGGAAGCTGTGACCTAATGGTAGCATGAAGATGAAAGCAGTAAGAAAAATGAACTGTGAATAAAGTATGCATTTTGCTAATTAAATTTGAGGGGAAAAAAATCTTCTTGAGTCTTTGCTTTCCCAGACTCCACAGTCTCTTTGTGGGTAGACAAGGAAAAGGACTTGTGCTCCCGCCTAGATTATTTAATTGAGGCTACTGGGAGAAAAGCTTCGATTGCATCTGATTGTAGAACTGATTTTTGTTTCCCTTGAGAAGCTGATTAATGTCTACAGGAAAACAGAATTAGAGAAATGTATATTTAATACTGGAACAACTGGCTGGGCATACTGGGTTTCACATGTCTGTAAAATTTTATGTAAGTTTTCATCTTTTTAGTGACCCCAAAATCATGTTCTGTGTAAACCCAATAGTCTAGCTGTGGGGCAATGTGTCTACTCAGTTATACTGTGGGCAGATGCTCTTTTGAAGGCTTTCTTTCAGATGAAGCTCCACTTTTCTTTTGGTTTAATTTATTTATGCCCCATTTATCTGCTTTTTTAGAAGGGAAAGAAGATTTTTTAAAAAGACTAATTCTAGAAATACTGAAAAGTTTTTAATTGGTTTTATCCATTTTGTTGACTGGTTTAATTCAGGTGTTGAAAGTCACATGCAAGTCCAGTATCAAAGAGTATTTAGAAACAAAGTCCCTATAAATCTGTGCATCATAAGATACCTTAATGGTTTTTCTAAAGATGCTTTTTGATGTCTGTAAAAAAAAAAATCTGATTCTAGTTGGAAGGGGAGTTGGTTAATTATTTTCAGAGCTAATTGGAACAAATAGTTATGTATATATATAGTTATATATAAAATTTAAAATCAGAGCAGATCCTCAAGATCCTCAATGCACTTTCTATATCACTTCTGTAGTGTTGCTCTAATTCTTCTTTTTTTCAAGTATGAAAAATATTTAACGGATTGCATGACCAGTGTGGCAGAGTGAAGATGGACTTTATTTCCATAATACAACAGAAACAAATTGTTCCCAATTAGCTCCTTTCCTTATCAGAATGCATATTTCAAGCCACTGTGTCTGGCTCTGCAACACTTAAAATGGAATTGGTTTTCTTAAGGAAATTCCCAAGACATGTTGGCATCTGCAGCTGATGAACTCAAATTAAGTATTAAAAGATATTTGGAGGACATTTTGGTATGTCTTGATGTTCTAGCTTTGCACTATCAGTTATACTTTTTTTTTGCTGCTGCAATTATATTTTCTAACCTACAGATCTTCTTACCTTTAGAATATCTGTCAGTATAGTAACCAGCCAAGCTTTTGAGAACCTGAACAGTTTTGTAATGAAGGGAGCTTTAATGAAGCTCAGCTGTATTATAGTTTTAAGTAGATTATAAAATCTCTGTCATTTTGCTTCAGGTACTTGCCATTTTTTAATTGAGAATTATGATTATACAAGGGACCTGGTCTCAAAAAGGTCTTGTTAGATATTATGAATTAAAACAAACAAACAAACAAACAAAACCCAACAAACCAACCAACCAACCAAAACAACAAAGAAACCCTCCCCCCTTCCTTCCTAACAAATGAAAATTATACTTTTTCGTAAGGTAGATGAGAAACAGCATCTGAGACAGGTACAGAGTTACAGCCTGAAGTGATGCTTTTCTGTTTCTGATTTTCTTTGTCACAGCTTGGGGTCTGATGCTTCCTGAGCTTTGTGTGAATGAGATTCCTGGGATTTTCAGCTGAGAAGGCAGGGTGTGTGTGGTGTACCAGTGCTGTGAATCAGCAGAGGGCACTAAGTGCCAATAAACCTGTGTGGCTGTGAATTAACATGCAGAGTGACAGTCTTGGTGAAGTGAGCATCAGTTAGTCCAAGGTTTAGATGGTTTAGCTGTGGGAATATCTATGCTCAGCGAGAGTTGACTTTATTTATAAGATGTTTATACTGTGCTATGAAAAATGCATGGATCGTTGTCACCAGGGGATTCAGTTCACAGTGCTGCATCTCACTCTGGCACTACCTGGGTACATAATGTTTAGGGGAGCCTGAAGTTGTCCCGAGCCTGAAAAAGCAGGTTTTCTCCTGAGAATCCCACTCTGCATTGAGATACTGATATTTCCTGGCAGTCCTTTCTCAGCTAAAGGACTTTTAGCTCACTGTCAACTTCACAGGAGAAGGCGCATGAGATCTGGTCCCTGTGCCCCCCTGAGTGCTGGGGCTGATATTCAAGGGGTTACTGATATTCAGTTGTCATATTATGGGGTTTTTTTCCCCTGTAATAACCCATTTCTGATGTCAGCTATTTGACCTGAAACAGACCTGATGTATAAAGAAATTTCATTTCTGCACGACTTACACGGGTCCATCGTAACTCAGCCAAGTGCTGGTTGACGTGAAACAGATGGCTGAGAAAAATCTACTGGGAATTACAAAGTTTGTGACAAACACTGGGTTTCTCATTCCCCTCTTGGTTTATCCCTGGGACAGCTGGTTTGCATGAGTTTCCTCCCTTAGTTTTAGCTTCTTCAGTGAGCTTTAGCCCCCAATGCAGCAACAGCCTTTGTGAGCAGCAAGTGATCCATGCAATGGCAGGTAGGTCTGCAAGTGCTGATGCTGCTGTTGTGTTTTTTTTTTTTTTTTGAAGCACTGCAAGTGGCATCATGAAACCATTTCTAAAATTTTATATACAAATGAAAATAAGGGTAAGGAATACTTCTGAGCACCGTAGAACTGGTGTTGAAATACCATGTCAAATGATTGGAAGGAATGGTTATTGTTGACAGTTTTATACAGCTCTGATTTAGCTATAAAAATATTTGAAAAGGAAATGTTTTGTGCATCTTGGGGCATGCAAGTGCCTTGTTATTCTTTAGAGATTACACACCACCAGGAGGCACAGAGAATGCTATTCCCAGAAAATAAGCAAATTTTGCCTAAATATCAAAAAGGTTTTTGAGTTTGCAAAAATGCAAATTCAGCACAAGTGATGCTGAAATGTTTTGGTTTGTTGGTAACTACTCAGAGCCATCTGCAGTCTTTCTTTGCTGCTGCTATTTTTCTTTCTGTGTAGAGCCTAGTCTGGCAGTCTCTTCTCAAATAAAATTCTGATTGACAGCTCCTGGAGTTTTGTTTGTGCAAGAAATAAGGATCAGCCCTTACGAGATGCCTTAGAAGCTCTTGAAAGTAACTTTCGCAGAAAACTCGCTAACTTTGATGACTGTTTTTATTTTTTTTCAGGTAGAAGTTTGTTCCTTTTCTTTATGAAACTTACCACCCCAGATTCCTACACAAGAGACATACCCGAGATTTTCCTTTGGGCAGTTCAAATGCAGTGAAATAGAAGAACAGTAAAACAGAAATATGGTTTGTGTTTCTCTTAGCCGTGCGCTCATGGGGAAGCATTGCTGGGAATTCATAAGACTCAAGTTAACTCAGAGAGGATAACTGGGTTAGGGTTGCCTCTGGCAGGCCAGGAAGCTCAGAACAAAATCAATAATTAGAATAACCCATTCTGATGCTGTCCTGGTTTTCTTGAGCACAGCAGTAGGCTTGTTTCATAAACCTAAATTTGGGAAATAGCAAGTACTTGACACCAAACTGATAAGCTCTAGATTTTGGAATATTTACAGGACACTGACACTAGTGAAGGCTCCAGAGTTCAAAAGATGCCACAGTAAAAACTGACTTCTTGAGGCCATAGGGCCAGTTATGGAATTTTAATGTGCCCCAAATATCTAAAAAGTGATTTCCAACATGGTTCAGATGTTATCACCTGGGACAGGAAGGCACTTGCTCTGAGAGGTTTTGCTCTTCTCTCACAGCCCTTTGGCAGCCAAGTATGAATTGATGTGTGCCCCAGTGTAAATTGATGCCATCTGAAGAGATTCCATATTAATACCCAGATGTTCATGCTGGGACCAAATTACTCTGCTGAAGCAAGTATCTTCTGTTTATCTCCATCTACAGGGATGTATTTTCCTCATTCCAGTTTTTGTTTTCCTGATTTCAGTATTTTCATAAAGGTGAGCACAAAAGATGTAGGAATGCACTTTGATTTCATGTTGAATGTAAAAAAAAAAAATAAAGACAAGCCTCCATTTTCTGGGTGAACATGTGCCATAATGTCCATCCTTAAATTGGAAGTGCTAGGTTTTCAACCTTGGTGCCTCTGGCACATGAAGTGACTGGAGATCTACTCTGGCTGTGACAGAACTTCTGACTGAAAACTTATAAAAATTTGATTTTGGCATTGCAAAAACCATAATTTATACTCCGAAGCACTGCAGAATTAAACTGTTGCCTTGTAGCTACTTCTTATCCATTTACCAAAGAAATGAGTGGTTTTCTCTCCATCTTGCTTTCTTCTTAACTTTCATTGCCTTGGTGTTTTTGACAGGGATTCCATTAGAGTCTTCTGTCCATAAAGACTAGGTGAAAACCCAGTTTCTTCTTCATTTTCTCTGACCTGTTTGAGAGTTTTATAAACTGATTTTCTCTTATTCATAGGTTTGATTTTTTTTTTCTTACTGATTTCTGAGTATCCTTCTCTTTGAATTAAAAGTCCACAAAATTATTTCCCAGCATTTTTCAGAGTTTTATCTCATTTTGTTATTTCCAGACCAAGTTTTGAGTCTTTCAGGATCCCTTTGTGCCCTTTTACTGTATCTTCTGGTATTTGCAGACACCTGCAGATTTGAGTGATGTGCTCTCTGTTCCTTCTTTCACTGTATTAATAAAGAGGCTAAATCAAATCTGGCCTGACATTTCTTTGAGTAAGTGGTCTTTGGATACTCCTCTTCAAAAAGACACTGTTGTTGTTGTTACCTGGTTATAAGTATTGAATCTTGGTGCAGTACAATTTTGTTAAGCCAGTGTAAATAATTTTTTAGTGATGGATTGGTGTGGCACTGGATCAAATATCTATTAAAAGTTAGTACTTCTACTGTTTGACATTCGTGCTCACACAGTGCACACTTATATGCATAATTTCATATAAATTTTGAAAAATCAGCTGTGCATGCAATGTGGCCTTTATTATTTATCTGTCTTATGGACTCCATAATGCATTGTGAAAAAACAAGTACTCACATAATGCTAATGAGCCTTTCTTTGTGAATTTTTAAAGCTATTAGGCTGCCATCCATAAAGTCAGCCAGGGAAATCCCATGTAAATAAAACAGCTCTACAAATTACCCATTGTCTTCCACTCTTAATTCAGCTAGATTGTCTGAACATCTAGTAATGGAGATTTAGAAACAAAAAATCTGACTATTAAATAGGTAATGATGTAATTAGGACATTGGTATTGGTCACACTGTCCCACTCTGTAATTTACAGAGTCTTGGGCTTGGGCTGGAAGAATGAGTCTAATTAGTAAATGCTACATTTTCTGCAGGACTGGTAATTTTTAGGTTAGCTGAGATATTTCTTTTTACCAGGAAGGTCTCTGAGCCATGATTTAGTGTATGATAAAGCTTACCACAACTACTTTTGTCTGATTTTGAAAGGAAAAAAAAAAACAAACCCCAAACTGCTAAATGCAATTAACAGTTCATTAAGTGTTTTCTTGAAAAAGTAGGAGGGAAAAATATTTTAAATAAATAAATCCTTTTCAGTTGTGAATAGCCAAATTTTCAACTGAGTCAAACAATGCTGTTTCATCTAATTTTTTTTGGTCTGATCTTAGTGACTCTACTGCAGGGTGTTAGTTTGGTTGCCCAGAAGTGCTTTGAAGGTATCAATTCTTGACTGACTTGCTGAAGTGTGCCTTGTTAATTCATCTGTGTGTCACACCTAAACTGCACATACAGAATAACAGGAATAAAAAAATAAACACCCAGAGCTGGTTTCCCAGGATCGTGTTCAGGTAACCTTTGAGTATCTCCGAGGATGGAAGACACCACAACTTCTCTGGGCAATCGGTGCCAGTGCTCAGGCCCCTCATGGTGAAAACGCATTTCCTGATGTTCAGAAGGAACCTCCTGTGTCTCACTTTGTGCCTCTTGTCCCGTGTCCTGCACACACAGACAAGGACCCATCAGAAGCTGTCACATGGATTGATTAAATTTGTGCTTTCTGTGAACAGAAACCTTTTGGTGCTGCCTCCCACACATGGGACCCATGACTATGGTGATCCTTCAGGGCTTTTTAATGATGAGGTTTTTGTTTGCTTTTTGTCTTGTAGGGTAAATCTTACCCCTTTAAAGGCCCATTCCCTCCTATGTGGAATCCCTTGGCCTACCTGGACTACAACAACCTATGGAGGACCATGGATGAGATGGGAAAGGAGGTATGGCATGAGGAACAGCAGCTGAGTCAGCTCAGCTTGTCCCCATGAGGGGCAGAGGGAAGGGATTATGGTGCAGACAAGCAAAGCCTCTCTGCGTTGAACAAACCTAGTGGTGGCAAGAGCAGCCACCCATTTTGGTACCCACTGGTGGCCAGAATAAATCTGAGAGTGGCCTCCTGGCAAGCTCTTCTGAATCCTGTGCTGCTGAGGCTGTCTGCACAAATCCCTTCATTTTTCTGGTTATGGGAATGTCAAAGTTTATGCCTGTGATTGATTTTTACTGCTTTTCCTCATGATTTGGTAAGTAATATTTTAAGAGCCTTGCAGAACTCAAACATTTGGCCTTTTCTACCCTGAAATTCAACTTGTCTGTTCTAGTTTGTTACCAGTTTTCCACTGACTGAGCTACAAAATTTGAGAAGAGGTTGCTCTTACTTGTGTAGATAAATGTGAGAAATATGGAATAACTTAGAGACATTTCTTAACTCTAAAATTGTTCTCTATTTTTCAATCTGAAAAAAAGAAGAATGTTAAAACAAGCTAACAAACAAGCCCCCTGCCCCCAAAGCATTCTCTGTTATGTTCACTGTGTTACCTGCCAGAAATTTGCAGGCTGAATTAGCATTTAAACACAAAATTATTTTTATTTCTTTGCTGCTCATTCACTTGCTGATAAATGCTTTTCTTTATGTCTCAGATTCCCAATGAGGCTCCATGGAAGGCTCCACGTGCAGAAGAATGGGACAAAATGACTATGCAAGATTTCATAGATAAAATATGCTGGACAAAGTAAGAAACTTTTTAATGTGAAGTATAATGGCTTAAATTTATATATCTTAGAGCTCCAAATAAGCATTACTGCTTTGCAAACAGATATAGCTGTCACTAAAATACAGCCTTTTAAAAGAAAAGGGGTGAGAAAGTCCTGTAATAATGGACCAAGACACCTGTCAGCACACTCAGTAGATTCTGTTACATTTCTCTAACTTTTTAGGCAAAAATAAAAATAAAATATATTTGGGAATGGTTATTTCTGAAGAGATGGATAGTACACTAATCTGTTATGTGCACTTTCCTGCTCTTTACTGTGTGTTTAGCCTTTCAGAGAAAAATGTTATGGTTACAGCAGGTTTTTCAATCAAACTCTTGATAGAATAATACACATTTATCCTGTGCTGGACCAGCTGATTTTACCAAAGTGCTATAAAGATAACATTTGTCTTTCAGTAGCACTGAATCACTTTAGCACTCATCATTCTATTCTTTAGCTGTTGCACTGTATGCCGCCCAGGGAAACAGAAACTGCTTTCTGTTTTTATGTATACATCAAAGCAGTTTTTCTTTACTTGCCATTCAACCACAGTTTGATTGGTTTTTTTTCTCACTGAAGGAAAAAAAGAAAAAGCCCATTAATCCTGGTTGCTGTAGAGCAGATTGATTTCTACAGCAACCTCTTCAGAATTGCTGAGTATCTGACACGTGGCTGCCATGAGCTGGAGCTTGGTGAAGAAGCCTAAAGCTGGTGCTGTCAGTGACATTTTTATGTGGCATTTTTATGGCTTCAGGCAGCCTCTAGAAGGCAACATGGCCTTTGTTGTTCCTATTGGGCCTGTTGGAGTGAGTCCAGATGAAGCCACAAAGATGATCTAAGGGCTGGAGCATCTCTACTGGGAAGCTGGGCTGAGAGGATTGCTCAGCCTGGAGAAGACTCCAGGGAGACTTTGGAGCACCTTCCAGTGCCTAAAGGGGCCACAAGAGAGCTGGAGAGGGACTGTGAACAAGGACATTAGCAACAGGACAAGGGGTTCTGGCTTTACACTGAAAGAAGGCAGGGTTAAATTTGATATTTGGAAGAATTTTTTTACCACGAGGGTAAAAAATTGCTCAGAAAATATTGCTCAGAGAATCTGTGGCTGCCTCATCCATGGAAATGTCTAAGGACAGGTTGGAAGCCACCTGGTCTAGTAGAAGGTCTCTGCCCATGACAGGGAGGTTGGAACTGGAAGTGATAAAAGAACACTTTGAGTTCTTTCACCATTCTGTAGCTCAATGATTGTCAATGGACAGCAGGCTGTTGTCCAAAAACTTGGAATCTTCTGGTTCATAGCTTTGCTTTCACAAGAGTGACAATTGCACAGAAGCATGCAGAAAACCTTTCTCCTTTGTACCCTGGTCCATATTGAGTAAAACAAATGGAAATGTGTGCTGACAGCTGTGCTGGCTGTGTGAGCCTCAGACAGGGGGAGGAACTGTGCACACGAGCAAAACACCCACACTGGTGCTCACTCAATATCCAATAGCTCTTGTGACCACAGTCAGGTTTTTTCCAGCTCTGATTGAATAAGACTTGACATTTTACCTGAATATTGGCATAAGCTGAAGATGGTTTTCAGATTTTATATGTGCATCTTGGCTTGATTTGCTTGGTTTGTTCAAGATTGAGGTAATATGCTGCAGAAACTTCCCACCCTGGGAGGTAATGATCCAGAAGGGCAATCTTCTACTCTTTCCTCTTATCTAACAGACTGTACAGGTTTGCTTTTGGCTAGAGCTGTGTGCTGGAAATATCCTGAATGCACTTTGTTGAAATCATGCTGCCATTTCTAGATAAAACATCGGGAACTGAAAAGCAATAGGAGAAGGTGGCAGAATCCGGTAGAATGTAACCACCATGTAATAGCATCTGCTTATAAAATACTAATAAATACATATACATTAGGCAAAAATATCTCAGAGTTGATTGTATTTTACAGTATGTGTTTATACAGATGGAAAACTTGCAAAAAAATTCTGTACTATTTTTGGCTGTCAAGAATGACTTTCAGAATGCAACCATTTTTCAGAAAATGGATCAGCTTTGTACTTGAATGGGAGTTTGCATTTTTAGGAAAGAAAGAAGATGCCTTTTACATATAGATCTAGAGCTCTTTGAAATAGCATGTTAGAGGTACTTTTTTTTTTTTTCTGAAAGTTTGAAGACTGAAGAGAAAGAAAGAAGCAACCAGAAGTAGACTCTGCACTGGCTTTGTTGCCTTACATATGAGGTATCTGTAGAATCTTCATCCCTATCACTTCCAATGCAGTTAAACTGAGCATCTTCTGGTCCTGTTCATGTCTCTTTAAATTCCTCCTCAGAGCGAAGGCAGAGGGAAATATTTATTTATAACAGGACGAATATTTCCCTGAGCATTAATTATGTCTGTCTTCGTGCACCTCAAAATCTTGTACAGGCTTGTACAGTAATTTACAGAAGAGCTGCTATGAAAGAACAGGTTACAGGACATAAAACAGTGATCCCTTTTCAGGTCAACTTTCTGCTTCTGTGTTCATCGCCATGGGATATCAGGACACTGTTTAAAATACTGAGTTGAGCTACCAAGAGTATCCTTTCTTTTTTCTTGCCAGACTCTGGCTTGAATGCTGTCTCTTCTGCCAAGGCTTCCT
This sequence comes from Zosterops lateralis, assembly GCF_965231275.1. Classification (NCBI taxonomy): domain Eukaryota; kingdom Metazoa; phylum Chordata; class Aves; order Passeriformes; family Zosteropidae; genus Zosterops; species Zosterops lateralis. Next base: position 7,397,708 of record NC_139763.1, read on the forward strand.
ACTTACCTTTCTTTCCTTGTTGTGTTCCAGCTGCAAAACTCCCTGTACACAGCAGAGAATTGGGCAGTGAATGGATGCTGGCTAATCCATAGATCTTTAGAGAATAGATAATTAGCTTAGAAAAGACTCCTAACTTTTTTTGTTTGTTTGTTTTATGAGGGGTTTTGAACACTCTGTGCCATGTTCTTGAGGGGACAGGCATTCAGCAGGGGCAGACAGAGATGCAGATCTGGTTTGTAACCCAGGAACTGGGGACAGGGTGGATTTGAAGTCCAGTGAAGAGAGGAGGGCTTGCTGTGCTCAATCCTGAGGCTAGGATGACAGGCTAACTTTGCATTAGTAGCATAAAGTGATATAATCTTGGGCTTTTGTGTCTCTCAATGCCCTAATTTGTCTGGAATACAGGAGAGTTTCATTAATTTTTTTTTTTTTTTTCAGAATTACTTGAAAAGTGTTGCATAAAAGGAATTGATAATTTCCTTCCTTCGGGTAGAATTAAGGAATCCTTTGCCCCCACAGTGAAAGAAAGGTTCTCAAAGGGAGGCTCCTGCCTACTCAAGAACAATCTTGTCAGCATTGTTCTGTTTCTAAATTAACTAACTTTCTTGTCTTTGTTGCAGAGCTGCCAAGAGTTTTGCAACTCTGTTTGTGAATGTGGATGTCACTTCTGAGCCCCACGAGGTCTCTGCCCTCTGGTTTTTGTGGTATGTGAAACAGTGTGGGGGCACAGCAAGAATATTCTCAACCACCAACGGGGGACAGGTACTGTCAGCCTTCACCTCCTGCAGCTCTTGGCAGGCCCTGCTTTAACTTCATTCTTTTACTGGTTTGCTTTAGTCCAGAGAGATCCATGACTTTTGAGCCAGCAGCACACTGATAACTAGTTTTATTAATTTAATCTTTAATCTGGATCTTGAAAAACCAGTGTTGAAGATTGCTCCCTTCTGAAGGCATTGCCCCCAGGGATCAGAAGAGTTGTATCTGGCTTTTTTTTTTCTTTTTTTTTTTTTTTTTTTTTTTTTTTTTTTTTTTTTTGAATACAGATTAAAACATGTGCTTTGCTTATCCACATTGAAAAGAGAAAATTTTACTTATGCTTATGTCATGAGGCTGAAGCCATCCTTAGCACTGCAGCAACACTTAATGGAGATGGCAATGTCAGCTGCAAGTTAATACTGAAAATGTAGCCCAGAGCTGGGTTCCTAAGATGCAAATTTCTGAGCGTTAACACCATTAAGATTTTAAAATCAGTCTAAAGAAAATTAACACCCCTGCTTAAATATGGTATTGCTTTGAAATGTTTGCAATCTGGTACATTAAAGCTGCTTCTGCATTTAAAGAAAGTAAAGACTCTGTTAACGGTCTTTTACTTGAGAAGTGCAAATTTCACTAATTGTATCAGAAATGGATATATTTTTAGAAATGCTAATTATTTAATCATAAATAAAAATGCAAATACATTAACCATATTAAAATGCATAAATATGCATAGATAAGCAATTACTGTAGATAATTTAAGTTAAATATGTTTAATTAAATATTATTTGAATTCTGTGTTAGAGATGATTTGAATTTAAGTTAGATTGTATTACATACTGCAGCAGACATTTTTGAAGTGAGCTATGTTACTTCTTACACCTTGTTATTTATTATGGAGGTCAGGTTTCCTGCTTCTGATACACAGAGCTCTGCAGGGATGAGTGAACTCAGAGAAAGATTTGAGGGCTTAAGCACTTTTCAGAAGTCTTGCTGATTCACACAGGTGTGTGGAATGTTTTTGGAGACCACATTTGGAGAAGAGATTTTTTTACGAGGTTACTATTGATGCCTTGGGAAGGCTGACCTGAAACAGAGACAGGGCAGAGTTAGAGGACAAAGTAGGTATTTATTTGAAAGGCCTTTAGGGTACGCCTGGGGCAGGACAAGAGCCTGACCAGGACTACACCCAAGATGGACCCCAAATGGTCACAAAATGGACGAGTGGTCACAAGGTCTTACATTTTTATAAGTTTTATTTCTTTGGGGTTTAATTGTCCAATTACAGCTTCAGGTTGTGAGGGCCCATCCTTCTTGTTCCTCCACCATTGTTTGTGCTCTTAGGCTGAAAGTTGTCCTTGGTCTTCAGCAGGAAAAGGATTTGTTTTGTCTATCTACTCTGTGAAGAGAGCTTACTCCACTTAATATAAGGCTCAGAACTACTCCCCTAGGCAGCACAGAATCTGAAATACATGAAAGCTAAAACTTAAGGCATCACTATTACTTTTAGTTTTGACTAGGGTTCAAATGGTGGTCAAATACGGGGAGGATTTGAGAAGCTGGCAGAAAGAAAAAGTAAAATGGGTTCATTTCCAGGCGAGACTGCAAAAATTCCCAAAAACATTTTTTTAACAGTGCAAGATGGGGGTTTGCTTTGAATGGCAAGAGAAATGCTTGTCATGATACACTCTCCATGAGCTGAATTCTGCTGAGCTGTCGGGTCTGTGTTTCAGGAGAGGAAGTTTGTTGGGGGCTCTGGGCAGATCAGTGAGAGGATGATGGAGCGCCTGGGTGGGCGGGTGAGGCTGAAGAAGCCGGTGGTGCGCGTTGACCAGTCGGGGGACGGTGTCATCGTGGAAACCCTGGACCATGACGTGTATGAGGTAATGGCATGTCCAGTAAGACATCATTAGTGGTGGGATGGGTGGCTACAAAACCTTTATCTTTTCCTTCTTGGCTTCTCCAAAGCCCTGTACAAAAATACAGCAGAGGATTAAGTGACTGTGACAGAAAGTCACACGTTCTCATTGTCCTGAAGCAGCAGCAGTGTAGGAGCTTGGAAGTGATGCTTAAAACCAAAATGTGCATTCAGACTTTTCCTTTCCTGGCATCTCTTTGTGTTCGGTTACCTTCTGAATTAGAGGATAATTGTAAGGTGTAAAATGTCATTTAGCAACAAACTTTCAATGAAAAACACTTCAAGCTTTGTTTCCAAGTAATAGACAGAGAGGAGCTGACTCTTAGAGCACAGCACTTTCTTTTCAACACCAGGGGAAGGCCAGCTGCCCATCATTTGAACAGATGGCTGTTTATGTAATGATTGTTTGTTATTTAATGAGCAGGATTTTGTGAGGGTTTAGTTTTGCAATTCTTATGCTAAATCCCAAAATTGCTTCACAAGGTACATCCTGCAGCCTCCCCAGGTGTCTGCTAAGACCATTAGAGCAGTATGCTTGGGCTGAAGTAGGGGAGAATGTATTTGGCTTATGGATAACTTCTTTTCCAGGGCAAATATGTCATCATTGCCATTCCTCCAGCTCTTTGTTTGAAGATTCATTTCAACCCACCTTTGCCCCCGATGAGGAACCAGCTCATCAACAGAATCCCCATGGGCTCAGTCATCAAGTGCATCGTGTACTACAAGGAAACTTTCTGGAGGAAGAAGGGTATTGCATTTTAATTAAAGGAGTAGTAATGACAGAGAGAGGGAAGAGAGTACCTGGCAACAGAACAGACTCTTTGTTCAGAGCGTACTAAACCTTAGAAGGAGACTTCATATTCTTCTATGCCATTTTTGCCTTCCTCAGTGAGAGAAACTTGGGAGATCGGTTGGGAGGAGAGGGTGGATGAGGAAACAGAAAAAGGAGGGAGTCATGAAGGGAGAATTCATGCCTGTTACTTATTGTCTTGGTTGTTCTGTTGTCCTCTCCTTGAGTGGCACTTGGCTATGAGATGAGCCTCTCTCACTTGGACAGGGATGTAAAGGTACAAGTGATGTGTGATGGAAGGCTCTTCAAAAATTCTGCTTTCTGGATGGGCTGGTCAGCATTAATTGAAGGTGTCTTCACACAGACATCCCCAGCTGGGCTAGTCATCCTGGGCTCCTCTTACGTGCTGAATACTTCCATCAAGATTCCTCTTTTGGAATTTACTGGATTCAAGGCAATCTGCAATGCAGTAACACCCACTTCTCATTATTGGCTGTAATGAGCCCACATCTGTTTGCCTACAAGTATCATCCATCCCTCATCTTTGTAAATGAACTTGAGGGTTCTGGATCCTGTCATGTTCTGGCTATTAGTCTTGGGGTGGAACAGCAGGAGGTGTCTGAGTATTTTACAACTCCTTGGAAGCCCCTGTGTTTTGATTCATGGATCATAACTGCTTTTCCACCTTGTTCTTGCCAGGGTATTGTGGTACCATGATCATTGAAGATGAGGATGCTGCGATTGGTCTAACACTTGATGACACTAAGCCTGATGGCAGCTTTCCTGCCATAATAGGGTAAGGGACAAAGAAAGTATCTTGTCTAGTTAATGCTTTTTATTTTGTCGTAGAGACAACAATTGAAGTGCAAAAGCTGATACTTTTAAAGAAAATACTTTAAAAAGAATTAAAAATTCAGTTTCTCAGTGCATGGTGATGTTCTATGATTGTTTTACTTCAAAATCTTCCTCTATGATTTCATTGCTAATTAAAAAAATTAAATTCTCTGTTTCTACATTTTATCACTGTTATCTTTTGCCTCTGTGTGTGGCAAAGTATAAACTTGGAGAAGAGGAAAGGAAAGGAAAGAAAAGAAAAAAGAAAAGACAATTGCAAAAAATGTACAGTTTTCTCCAAGTACTTCAGTTCTAAATGAAAATTTGTTTTCTAGAATTAAATTTTATTTTGTTCTGGTTATTTTAGCAACCAGAGAATATGATCAGTCTTAAAACTTTTATTAAAAAATGATTTCCAGCTCAAACCCAGGTTTTGTGTTGTTGCTATATGCCTGCACCCAAGGCTGTATAAAATTAAAGTAATTGGGAAATAGCTCATGCAAATATCCTAACATGAATTTCAGAGTGGTTCCTTCCTAAGTGAGTCCTGCAAGCAGCAGGTGGAGCATTATGCAGAGAGGTGAAATGGATGTTTTTATTAGAGACCCTAAAGCTATGGCTGTGAATCACAGCATCTCATCATAAGTTCTTCACATTTTAAATAATGCAGGAAATGTAGCAGCATAATGGGAGTAAATTCTTTGTGGTCTTACAGCTTCATTCTTGCTCGGAAGTGCAGAAGACTGACAGGTCTCACAAAAGAAGAAAGGTAAGTACAAATCCTGGAGATCTGTGTGGAATTCCAGTCAGAATTTTGTTAGGAATGACCAGAGCAGGAAAAAAATGCCCTGATTTGAAGGAGGTTGTCTGTGACCTTGTGCCAGTAGGCAGAAATTAAGGAAGAAGGTGCCTTACTTGGTTTTGGATGAAGGACTCATGCAATTCCCGTGTAGCTCTTGCCCTTTGGAAACTCTCTGGTCCTGGTTCTTATTTTCCCTCAAGGCTTCTCTGTTTATGTGACTCTTGCTAAGGAACAGCTCTAAGGTGCTGAATATAAAGTGGTGTAGATATTCTGCTAGTGTCCAGGACCAGCCTCCTTTCCCCACTGCTGCCTCCCTGGCTTCCTGCCGGTGCCCTGAGCTCTTGGAAAGCTTGTCAGAAGGGAAAGGTTTGGCCTCTGTGTTTGATTTTATCTTTATTTTCTGTTCACCCTGGAGGGTCCTTTCAGTGTCTGTAACTTAGTGCAACTTGAACCTGTAGCTGCCATGAGCAAGGTTCAGCCTCGTGGAGGGATCAGAAAGCTGCCTTCATCCCTGCACCCTCAGTGTGGGGAAATAAATACCCTTCAGGCACAGATGAAGGTCATTTTACTGTCTTCTCAAAACAAATGTCTGCATAGAGGAGTGCTCTTTGGTATATTACTAAAATAGAATTTATAAAGTAATGTTTTTTTTATTTTCCATCTCACTGATTCACTGTATCTGATCAAATCAAAGCTGCAAGTAGAAACTGTGGCTTGTGAGGAGAGCCTTGGTTTGACAGGGAGAAAATACATTTGCTTTTAAAGTGTGATAAAGAACACTGTGCCCAAGTAAACATTTTTACAGTAATAGCTGTTCTAACTAGAGAAGATGCAGTCATCTCAGATAGTCTGGCAGTCTGTGGATAATGGGTCTAAATGGAGCTGTTTATGTCCCAGTCTTTTCAAATAACAGCCTGGTACCACAGCGCCCTTTTAATTTTGGCAGGGATGGCCAACCACCAAGCCCCAGCAGGTGCCAGATGATAAAAGTCACATAGGTATTGTGAAACCCAGAGTGCCCAGCACTTTGAGCCATCCTAAACACCAAATGGTGTCTTACACTGTGTCAATACCCTCAATACAAGTGAGCATTTGCAGCTTTTCTTTCAATGAAATTAGGGCCTGTCCTGGCTGTTTGCAAGGCACCATCCTTTTCTCTGGGCTTTAAAAGCACTGGGACAATTATCTGACTCTGCTTCTGCCAATAGCCAAGTTTTATACAAGGATTTTGAACTCCTTTGCAAAACAAACCTTAGGCCAGGAGGGACTTTGCTTTTTGTGGAATATGCTGGCTGTCCCCTGGTGCAGGACATTGTGCTGAGGACTGGGTGAGGGTTTTGGTAATCCTTGGCTGTGAAGAGTAGGATGTAGAGTCTGTGGCAGCTGTCCTAAATCATGTCTTGGAAGTTGTGGGAGAGGATGGAAATCTTTTTACAGCTAAGCCAGACTGAAGGGAGTAAATTTCAGCTGGTCTCCCTAGGTCAGGTGCCAGTGGTGAGATTGTGCCTTTCAGAGCTGTGCAGTGAAGGCCACGGCATCACACACTGCTGTGGAGTAAGAGACCAGGAAAAGAGTTGAGTATCTGCATTGGCACTTCTCAACTTGTCACTTCTTCAGTCTGACTCTCAACAGGACCCTACCTTGGTAGCTCCAAGCATAATATTCCTCTTATTTAGTGCTTATAGCAATTTCACAGCTGAGCCCAAAGCCAAGAAATGAGGATTTTACTCACTGTGTATTCCAGGCAGTGCTATTATGTTCCATACTAGCATTAACTATAAGTCCATTAATAAGAATTTCTTTAAACTTCTCTGGGACAAAAAATGCAGATCTTGCAGAGAGATCAGCAAGATGCAAAGATTGCTCTTATTAGGGGTAGTGTCCTCAGTGATTGATTTATGTTGATATAATTCAATTCTTTGAAAACTGGTTTGGTTTTTGTTTTGTCTGCTCATTTGGGTTTATTTTTTTCTTGTCAAATAATACACTATTACTAATGAATAATTCCTTCCATTATCAACACTTGTAAGAGTCTGAAGATGCTCTTGACCTGAAGCTTAATATTTTCCTTTGCACAGCTATCTTGAACTAACTAATCTGTGTTTGCAATGTACTCAGCACACAGCTCTGAACTTGCACCCTCGTGAAGCCCTGCAGTTTGCCACAAGTGACAACAGCTACCTGTCACTGGTATGCCATCTCCAGGCTCCCTGGAGGGTCTGCAAGTCATTGTGGAAAAAGGACAGGGCACAGGCAGATCTAGAGGGCTCTTTCTCATCCCTGCCATGGTGCTGGGAGGAGCAGAAGCAGATGTGTCTCAAAGTGATAATTCACTTTCCTGTGGAACCCTGTGGCGTTTCTGGACCTGCCCTGAAAGGAGGAATTGATGGCATTTGTGACACTTGGTAGGCTGACCTCAGCAGAGGCTTGGCTGGATCCTGCTGTTAAAATGGCTTTGTTCTGTTCAGACACCGGGTAGATGCTGGTGGTCTGCAGGGCACAGTGCTCACCTCACTTAAGAAGAAATTGAGAAGTCATCCTTTTCCTTACAGCTGGTGCTGGCTTTGTGTCACTCCTGACTGCAGAGGAATGTTCATATTCAGGTCCTGGAGCTCTCTGAGCCTTCCTGGCCCCTCACTGCCTCTTGAGCAGGCTGACCCTTGTCCTCTGCCCCAAGGCAAAAGGAGGGGGCTATTTCCTCCCCTCTGCTGCTGCTGGGCATGACACCTGCCAGCAGCAAAACCACCCCAGGCCACGGCTCTTCCTGAACTGTAGCAACCTTCACTTTCTTGCTCAAGCTCCAAACTGCATGTGAGGACACCTTCAAAGCCCTTCTAGTCAATCTGTTTCTCTTCATCCTCTTTCCATAGCACTCTTTGAGTTCAGCTGCTCATGGGTATAGCTGTGTTCCTGTAGAGCTGAGTTGCTTCTTACAGCAATTATTTGTGGTTTCCTCATGAGCTTTTATAGCTGAAAGGGCAGCCCTCACAGTTACAGAGAGCTGGGACTCCTATGTTTCTGTGCCCAGCATGGCTTTTTGTGGAGCACTGGATTTTCTTCCAGAAGTAAATGCCTTTCCAGAGCTGTGTGTGTTTTTCCATAACTGTTATTTCAACCTGATCTTCTTGCTTTTGGGAATTGGTGCAGCGTGGCTAAGAGTAAGACCAAAGGGCTTGTAGGAACAAACTTAATTGCACTTGGGGTTTGCTACAGAATGAAGTGTATTCAATGATTTATAGACTCATAATCTTAAAACAGGAGGAAATTTTATATAAAGAGAAATTAAGTACTGATTCCCTGAGAGCCACAGTATATTGAGACCTGCATCTTTGTAGGAACAAACTGTTAGTTAGAATATCTGCTAAGACAAAAAAGTGCAATGCCTTTTTTCCTGACAGCCTGGAGACCATTTGGATAATTTGGGGGTTTGAGCTGCTGGAGTTATCTTAAGAGAACAGCTTGCAAAACTGCTGGAAATCCAGCACTTATGCAGCACAGGAGCTTGGGTTATTTCTAGTGATAATTTGGGATAGATCCTAAAAAGCTGGAACCTCAAATTCAAGCAGATACAATACTTGTCCTCTTAGAAATAGGGTATATTAGAAGTGATTTGTCTTCTCTTTCCTCACACTGAAGTCGTCTTCTTGTTGCTTTTCTCTTGCAGGAAGACGAGGCTGTGTGAGCTTTATGCAAAGGTTTTGGGATCAGAGGAAGCTTTACATGTAAGCACAAAATCTCTGGAAAAGGTACCTTTTGGACAAGGTACCTGCCATGGGAGCAATTGCTCCCTCACTAGAGGAGTAGAGAGATTCTGGCAAACCTTGGGTTGGGGTTTGACAGTGAGGATAAGAACGAGCTTTATGAACATTAATGAAACATTAAAAGATGTTTCTGTTGATATATCCTGGTCCAGCTCCATGGGAGGGATTCTCAGTGCTTGCCACCATAAACCTCACCTGCTGTCACACGTGACAGGCTTGTTTTCCCTCCTTGTCCATATTGTGTCTTCTCTCTTATTAGTTGCTAAGATCCACTGCTGCACGTGTTGGGTTGTTTTTCTTTTGCCTTTCCCTTGCCTTCTCTTCCCTGTAGAGGCAAATGACTGCTGGGTTTTGTGTGATCTCACACTTAGATTATGTGATTAACACTGCTTCTACTTTTAAGAACAATTTTACAGGGTTAAAAGTTGTAGACACCAATCTGGAGAACACATGACTTTCAACACAGTGACGGTGTACAGAGAACCATGCAAGTGCCACACTTTGCATTTTTAACAGTGTATATTTGTACCCAAAGTACACATTACAAGTATTACAACTGTATCCATTGGAGGTTAATTTTGCTTTGCATGGCTCAAAGCATAGATTTGTGCACAAAGCATAAATTAACATTGATGGATTGAGAGGATTATGCTCTACAATGGCCAGATTAACTAGTTTTTTTAGACAGTGTATTCCTATTTTTAAAAAATTAGGGCTTATTGTGTTGCATTCATGCTGCATTAAGAGACTTGTTAAATGTGCTCATCTTGTCAGACGTTGACATGCAGCAAATGATAAGCTGTTCTTCTGTGCTCTCTCCTCAGTTTTCTTATTAACTTCCTCAAGACTTTGTCCATTCCCTGAGTGAATTAATCTCTGTTTTACAGCCCGTGCATTATGAAGAGAAGAACTGGTGTGAAGAGCAGTATTCTGGGGGCTGCTACACAGCCTACTTCCCACCAGGCATAATGACTCAGTATGGAAGGTACAGTGTCTATTTATAGTGGGCTTTGGAGAGGTAAGATAAGACCAAGTTAATAAATATCCTCAGAAAGGGTCATAAATCCTCTGTCACTGTTCGCTTTATACGTTTAACATCACTGGGGGATGTTTTAAACAGATGGGATAACCTTCCACTTGTCTCCATTGGGCTGTATGATGGATGAGTACAGTATCATTAGGGGTTTTTATCCACTCCTGTTATTTGATGAGTTCAGCTGAGGAGGTTCTGGGGAGGGAACTGGGGAGCTTCCATAGTCTGCTTACAAAAATGGCTTTGGGTATTTGAGATCAGTGTAACCATTTCAATCACACCTTTAGCTGATGATTTAAAAATACTGACAGAGAGTTAGTTCTTACGGACACTGATGGTAATGAGGGATTTCTTTGGAACATTCCTTTCTTTTTAGCAGTGAAAGCTTAATATAGTGATCAGTGTGCCATTGTATACAGTCCTCTCCCACTAAAGTTTTTGCATGAAAATAAGATTTTTAAGAAGAAAAATACTTACTTCAGACTGGTGATTGGATTTAGATACACAGGTTTTAATGTGGTAGAAGAGCCATACTTTTGAATTTTAAGTTCTTATAATTTAAAAGTAACTTAAAGCAACAAAGCAGTTGTAACAAAGATCTTATGGAGGCCTTAGTATTTAAAGTAATTAAAATGATAATTATTGCAGATTCTGGCAAAAATATAGTTAAAACAATGCTTTTTGTTTGTTTACTTATGGCTTCAAATAATAAAGGGATATATTTCAGAATGCTGCACTGTGCCAGTAATGCCTGGCACTGGTACTTATACCGCAGGCTGGAACTGTGAGATAGTGTAAGTGTCTTCTCAAAATAGTTGTCCTTTTCACCTGTAGTTGTTGTTTTCACCTATGAACTGTGGAAACATTTAAAAAACGTGAACACTGGCATGTTCACTGTGGGAAATTAAATGCAACCCAGATTCCTCCTCCAGCTCCACTCACCCAGTGCTATTATCTTCAAGTGCTTGCTGTCATTTAAAACACTTTTATTCCAACATTAACCCAGCTATTTCAGTTCTTTCCTGATGCAGCTGATGTGACTGTTTGCTTGTCCCCCTCCAGGATCATTCGGCAGCCCGTTGGCAGGATCTATTTTGCTGGCACAGAGACAGCCACCGAGTGGAGTGGGTACATGGAGGGGGCTGTCCAGGCTGGAGAAAGAGCAGCCAGAGAGGTACAGATGCTCAGGGGACACTGGAAAATGTCCTCTGGAAAATTAAAGGTCTTGTGGTTGGAGGGGAAAGGAGAACAGAGTGTTAACAGCTTCAGGTGTTCTGAATCTTGATGCAAATCCCTGCAAAGGGCATTGACTTAAAAAAGGATGGAGGTTTTTCACTTAGATTTGGAATGTTGAGAAGGGCTATGGCTGTTTTATCAAACTCTCTCCTCGTTTCTAGGATTAAATTCTTTCTTCTTTTTCAGAAGTCCTAAATTCTCCCCCAGTTATTTTTCTCCCAAATCTGTTAATCACCATGCTGAGAGATCCTGGCTGTTGGAGCATGGGAGCAGCTCAGTCCTGCAGCTCTTCACACTAAGCCAGGCCCTTCCTCAGTATTTCCAACAGTGATGTTCCACTGAGACAGCCTTAACACAGAGTCACTAAACAAGGACTTAGAGTTTTTTCCTTCTGAGAAAATGCCAATTCCCCAAGTATTTTCAGGAGCAGGACAGTTTATGGAGCAGCAAAAGAAATTTAATCTTTGCTTTATGAGATGAAGTTCCCTTGTGGTGAAAACTAGCCAAGGAACACAAATTGTCCTGGAAAGAATGTGGAGAGTTCATCTAGCCCACACTCCTGCTCCAAGAGGCAGAGATCAATTGTTCCTAAATTATCCCATTTGAGAAAGTTATATCTAAGGTGCTCCTGAAAAGCTCCAGAGGCTTCATGATCTCTCCAATGTAAGGACATTACAGAATAGCTTCCATAGGCCTTAGCAGAGGAGTAGAAAAGTGCACTTGACTGGTAAAAATTTTAATGTTTTCCTTTTCTTATTTACTTATGAAAGGAAAATTTATTGAAAATTCAGTGCTTCTCACTCTTCTGCATTGAAGAGTTGGCAGGGTCCATGAATCTTGTCTACACTAAAATCCCTTTGTGAAGGATGTTAAATATTAAATCTACAAGTGCCTGGAACAGAAAAACATTATTATCACCATCTCCATTTTATTTTACTCTAGAAGAAGCTAATCTTGCTGTCTTGCCTGAATTTAATTTCAAATAGTCTTTGTTATCCTACTGATCTCTGCTATCTTTGATACTTTGAATGGTAACTTTCCCATTGTGAAGGTTTTTGTTTTAGTTTTGCTTTTCTCAGGCTGAAAATAGTGGTCTGTCATCATTCCCAGGTTGCTGCTCCTCTTCCTACATTACGATAAAATTTGCAAAACAAGCTGTTTCTTGTAGCTGGTGTCTTCATGCCTCACTTTGCCATGAGAGCTTAAATCTCATAATCACATTATCCTGCTCCCCTGGGATTGGACAAATTCCAATATCTTGCATGGACTAAGCATAAAGAGATTTTTCTGTTACTGTTTCTATGTTCCACGAGGAGGAGTGTCTTATTAAATATCAGCCCTCCCCAGAAATAAGTTGTGAAAGGTTGAGTTTTCTTCTAAAATTTGAATACACTGTGATTCATGTGCTCAGTCATCATGCCATTTTTAAACAACAATTGAAGCCAGCTTTTTTTTTTTTTTTTCTGTCTTGAAGAATCAATGGTACTTATTGAGATTGTTATTTATTTTCAGATACTGTTTGCTATGAGGAAAATCCCAGACAGCGAAATTTGGAAGCCAGAACCTGAATCAGTTGTAAGTATTTATGTAGATAAAATGGATTGGGTTTTTTTTCTGCTGTTTTGCTGATAAGATAATTTTTTTTGTCTGTTTTTATATAAATTCACTAAATCAAGTCACAATAAACTTTCCCTTATTCACCAAAGTTGCCCTTCCCTAAAAAAAGGAAGAGGGTAGAAACCCATCTGACAAGTCTGTAAGGCAGGATTGGAAAGAGCTGCACATCTTAACTGAGTTGTAAATCCTTTACATGTGTATGTTCTTCCCTTTGAGCAGAAAATCTGGATACACTGCTTCTTGATAAGATATAACTGCTTCAGCCCAGTTCTGTTCCTGCTGCAGAATCTCTCAATTTCTATCCCTCCTCACACAGTGGAGATGTTGTGTGGATAATGGTTGCTCTCTCCACAGGATGTGCCAGCTTTGCCCATCACCACAACCTTCTGGGAGAGGAACTTGCCATCTGTGCCAGGACTGCTAAAGCTGATTGGATTTTCCACTTTCTTCACCTCTGTGGCTGCAGCTGGGTTATTTGCCTACAAAAAGGGACTTCTGGTTCGAAACTGAAAAAAGGTGCCAACTCAAAGCCTCAAAACTGAGAGATTTTTTTTTTCAGAGGTTTTGTTTTGTCTTGTACTTTCTGTCTCTAAAATCTGAGGAAGAGGTGATAACAGTAGAGAAAAAGGATTGTAGTAAAGGGATCCATATTGAATAAGACCCCCTAGAGTCCAGGCCTACTTCTAGCAATAACTTTTTGGTTGTTGAATTTCTGGGGTACCAAGTGTTATCACTTTGAGATTTTGATCCAGATCTCAGAACAGAAGTGACAAAATACCTCTTTAAAGCCTGTTCTGACGAGATTTCTGCTTGGTTTGACTCTTACATCAGAACCAGACCCCAAAGTCCAAGTCTTCACAGGCCTTATTTGTACTGTACAACAAAATCTCTAGTTGTAAGCAAAGGATTTCTGCCTTCTTGTGTGGTTGACTGAGAAAAGAAATCCACAGCTTACAGAATAATCAGATAGTTCATGCCAGTAACTGGTAAGAAAATGTTAGTGCTTTTATTTCTTACCCAGATGTCCAGAGCCCAGGGAGCACCTAAGGGACAAGCCAGGCTAAATTTGTCCATCTATGCAAATGCAACCGTAGGATGCTGGCATTTCCAGTGGCATATATATCCTATAGTGAGATAAAGGACAATTGATCTGCTGTGTTTGGGAATGTGGATGCATTTCAGGCTCTCCAGATGTATTCACAACTGCCTGGCACAGCAGAGCTCCTGTCCAGTGGAGTCTGTCCCTGTGAGCACCTTGAGGTTGTCTCTTGCCTGCTGGGGTACAATGGGCTTGACAATGTAGTGTGAGCATTAAACAAAATCAAACCAAACCAAATCAAAACCTCCCCAAACTTATCTGCCCCCAAACTCTTGCTTCATGCTCAACACAGATTTGCTGTTTCAGAGTTTTGGTCTTTCCTAACAACCATATTGATGGAATTAGCACTTCCACTTCTGCCTGCTGTGCTGTGTTGCACTATGTATGCACTTTTGATAACTAATCAGGGATCTAAATGATAGAGAGATCAAAGAGAATTGTGGATTCAAAAGTCACATGCAGGTGCCTCTGCTCTCCCTAACTTGATACTGTTCCAACAATGGGGGGAAAAAATAGAAGTTATAAAGAAGGCACCATGCAGGAATGAAGGGAGAAATAAATAAAAAAAAAAATCCACTCACCAAACTCTCAGTTCCTATTTGTCAACATGTTGGTACCTTGTTCTAGACATTTCTGCTGTGTTACCTGTGCACAAGATGAAACAGGAAGACACAGGTATGGCTGAGAACAAGACCTGGTGCACATGAAGTTGGAGATGTCTGGAATTTTTCAGAGCCTGTTTGCTGCACTTCTCCCTTCAATGAGTAGCAATTTATATGTAAAAAATATTGGATTGCAGTAAAGAGCCATGGAGGGAAGTGTAATAATAAATTCAGCAACTGGTGTGAGCAGACGGTGGAGGAGCTGTATCACCAGTCTCAGGCAGACTTTTTGGGCTAACATCTGATCTTGTGTAGAGCAGTACTTCGTTCTCCAAATAGTCCCATGGAAATTTACTGAACTGCTTGGAAGGCTGTAACATTTGTGAGCAACACCTCGCTTTCTGGCCCTTAGGTTTTATTCTTTTTAACTTGATGTGCCGGTTAAACATCGTCTTGTAGCAGCAGCTTGGATTTTATCACAAATGAATAGCCTCATAACAGCCTTTTAAAATGCATGGGGGAACTTTTCAGGAATAAAGATCTTTAAGGCAGAGGAAGAGTGCAGCAGTGTACATATGGTCTCTCTGGTTGTATCACATCGAGCTCTAATTTGCTGGGATATTTGCCTACTGCAGAGAGTTCCTACATGGCTTTCTCTCCCTGATTTATTTACTAAATGAATTAGGAACTGAAAGTTCAGAGCTTTTGCAGCTCACACAATTCTCAGGCCAGAAATAAACATGGGAACCTAAATTTTTAAAGTCTTGGCCCCAATATTTGTAAGTAGTAGACAATGAATATATACGCTACATATAAAGAGTTGCTGCATTTGCAGATGATTTTTCTGCCAAAACTGTTTGGAATTCAAGTCCAATTGAATTCTGCCCTAGAAATACTCCACATTCTCTAAAGGGGAGAAAATTCATGAAACTAATGAGGATAAATTGGTTTTATTCACATCCAAAATGTATTTCTCTCTTTTTTGCTCCTGAATCTGGCAGAAGTTTTTCCCAGTTTAACAAGATTGTGTTGTGTGCCACAGGGGGAGAAGTTCCAATCAAAACCAGAAATTAGCTAGTTAAAACTGAACTGAATCATAACCTAAGCTTTTCATGAGATTGGCCAATTTAAAAAAATTGAAAATTTTCTATACTTATAAACCTTTCATAGTCTTAGTTTCAAAGTGAAAGAAAGATGGAAAATTAGTAAAGCAATCCCACAAAGCATTTCTCATTCTATTCTGCCACAACTAAAGGAGGTGAGACAGGGAACCTCAAAATAAATTCAGATTCCCTGAGGTTTCTAATCAAATCTGGTAGGAGCTGGGAGGTCTGAATTGTGACATCTGTTTTAACACTCTAAAGTCTCTGTCTTCTTCCTTGCAGACTGCCAAAGCTTTAGGAGAGCTCTCTCTGTCTTTACAGCCGTGTCTTGCTATGATTGTGCTGTGGACCTTACCACCACTATGGGATGAAAAAAAAGGATTTGCTGCTGTTTTCTCAACGTTTTCCACACAAAAGGAATACCTGGCACCTTGTGTACATGGATGCCAGCGTGATGAGAGAATTGACAAATGGAGGTAGAGAATCAAGCTGCTTCCCTATGGGTAGAGGGAACTGTTAGCACTGGCTTACATCTTTGAAATTAAAATTCATGCCAACCCTTTGAAGAGAGGAATGAAGTCTTTTTAATGGATACTCAGTCGTGCTGTATTCTTAATTTATTAACACATTTGATGAGACAACTGCTATCATGAAAGTTCCAAGAGTTTACCAGCTTTGTAAAATGTACTATAGGAACAACCATGGAAATAATTGTATTTGTCTCTTATGAACTGAACTGTGTTACCATGCATATTTTGTAATGCTCTTAAGAGTTTACAAAAAAAAAAAAAAAAAAAAAAAAGAAATTTACTTTCTTGTACACTGTTCTGGTAGCCACTGTACATTGCAAGGAATGATGGGTCATGGTGGAGAAATCTGTGTTAACCAAAGTACTTGAAATCTAATTGTATTAACTACTCAACAGTAACAAGGATGTGAGCCATCTGAGGCTGCCCCCTTGTCTTCCCTTTAATTTATGCATTTTTTTCCCCAGTGCAAATCTTGATTCCAAATAGTGTATCTGCTCTCAATACAAAGACATTAATCAAGTAATTAAGTACCTCTCTGAGCATTGTCCATCACTGGAACCCATGGGCCGGACAAGAAACTATGGGGCTTAAAGAAATCTTTCTGTGTCCACAGTGGGCCTGTTGTTTCACTGAAGTAGGCTTTACAGATGTGCAGAAATTTTAAGATTTTTTCCCCTTTTTTGAGGCACAAAAAAGTAATATTTTTGAGTAAGAAGGAGTTGTATGACCTCCAGGAGTACCAGGAAGTCAAGATTAAATAACAGACCTGCCACTGCTCTGATGCCTTAGGAAGGCTGACCTGAAACAGAGACTGGACAGAGCTAGAGAAAAAAGTAGGGATTTATTGAAAGGACTTTATGATACACCTTGGGCAGTACAGGGGCCTGACCAGGGCTACACCCAGGGTGGACTTTGAATGGTCATAAAAATGGCTGAGCGGTCATGAGGTCTTACCTTTTTATAAGTTTTGGTCCTGTTGCACATTAGGGCTTAATTATACAATTACAGCTTCAGGTTGTGAGGCCCCATCCTTCGTGTTTTCTCTTTTTGGTCCACTGTTGTTTGTGCTTTTGAGCCTGAAAGTTGTCCTTGGTCTTCAGCAGGAAAAGGATTTGTTTTGTCTCCCTACTCTGTGAAGAGAGCTGACTGACAATATGAGGCTCAGATCTACACCCTTAGGCAGCACAGAATCTGAAAAACATGAAAGCTCAAACTCAAGGCATCAGCTCTTGGGCAAGAAGCAAACCCCCTCAAACCACAGATGACAAATGTTCACAAATAAACCTGACCTGTGTTCCAATGAACTAACATTCCCTCTCCCATCTCCACCACCTTAAGATCACCTTGATCTTCCTTCTGTTGAAGAACAGATTGTAAAAATGAGATGGCCAAAGCAGCCTGGCTTTCCAAGTGTCTCTCCAGTGAATTCCTTTAGGCGTTGTCATAGACTGCCGCTTATAGCGTGTCTGCTGTGGTCATGTGCAGGTCAGTGCTCAGTGGTGCCTGCCTCTGTGTTTTGGAAAAAAAATAAATTTAAAAAGAGTGACTTCACTTTGCAGGAATATATATGCTGTGTGTGTGATGAATTTGTGCCTTTTATAACCGTAGCATTTTCTAAAGTGCCTCTGTGCTGACTGTCTCCCTTGGTTTCCTTCTTCAGCTCCCTTTTCAATAGGCTCTGCAGATATTTTTATCTGACAGCTGTGAAATTTTTTTAACCTTAATTAGAATCAATAAATATTGTCATGTCATGTGTTGTTTGAGGCTTTCCTTTTGTGAGGCTTTTCTTTTTGTGTTTTTGTCCTTTTGACTTGGTTGTAGTGGTATTACTGACACAGCAATTTGCATTTCCTATGGAAATCTGTGAGGTAACTTCAGCTTTTCTTAGTAAAGAAACCTCTGTAAAGAAAAGGAGAGTATAAAAGAAAAAAAATTCAAAACCACCCAAGCAGCCTCCCAAAACAGTGCAAAAAAAAAAAATCACACTCAACCCCTTAAATACACAATTATTAAAAAAAATCAAACCACATTTGGTAGTACTATAGATGACCAACTCTCTTACACTTAAAAATTAGTTTTTACTACTGTAGAACAGGTGGCTCAAACTGAACATAAGAAGAAACCTTGTACCAAATACTGTGTGGTGTAAACATAAAAACCTAGAAGAAGAGAGAGAGCAAAATCACCTTATTTCACCCACTAACTCAGTGTCAGTGCTAGAGATAATGGAACTGAAGAACAAGTTTGCTCCTGTGTTGAAAAACTGTTGGCTGTGAGTACTGGAGAAAGTGTAACCATCCATGTGAAAAATATCTGAAGTGTGCAGTGCTCTTTGTATAGGCTTAACTTTCAGCATTACAAGTTATAAAGGAGCACAAACACAATGAAAGCAAACACCCTCAACTAATCCTTCACACACTCTCTAAAGCGTCTGTCCCCTAAGAAACGTGTCAGAACCAGCAATGCATTTCACAGCCCTCAAAGCAGCCAGCAAGTGGTTATGACTCAAAAACATTGCTGTTGTACTGGGTTTGTGTGGCCTGGTTTTGGAAGCAGGGGGGCTACAGGGGTGGCTTCTGTGAGAAGTTTCTGGGATCTTCTCCCATGTCCAGCAGAGCCAATCTCTGATAACAGCTCCAGGATGGAGCTTCTCTAACAGGGCTGGGCCAGTTAGAAAAGGTGGTAACACCTCTGGGATAACAAATTCAAGAAAGATAAAAATATTTATTGTGCAGAGGTAATTGCAGGCAGAGAAGAGCAGGGTGAGAATCTGTGAGAAGAGCAGCTTTGCAGACACCAAGGTCAGGGCAGAGGGAGGGGCAGGAGCTGCTCCAGGGCTGGAGCTGAGATTCCCCTGCAGCCCATGGTGAGCCCGTGGTGGGATGGCTGTGCCCCTGCAGCCCAGGGAAGGCACAGGGGGGCGCAGATCCATCTGCAGCCCGTTGGGGAGACCCAAAATAGAGCACAGGAGTGCTGAGAGGAGGCTGTGAACCCCTGGGAGGCCTGTGCTGGAGCAGGGTCCTGGCAGGGACCTGCAAGGCTGGGAGAGAGGAGCCCACCTGGAGCAGGTTTCCTGGCAGGACTTGTGACCCTGTGGAGGACCCACACTGGAGCAGGCTGTGCCTGAAGGACTGACCCCGTGGAAGAAGAACCCACAGTGAGGCAATTTATGGAGAACTGTTGCCTGTGGGAAGGACTCTCACTGCAGAAGTTCATGGAGAGCTGTCTCCTGTGGGAGGGATCCCACACTGGAGCAGGGGCAGGACTCCTCTCCCTGGGCAGTGGCAGGAACAAGGTGTGATGAACTGACCAAATCTCCCCTTCCCCATCTCCCTGTGCCACTGGGGGACAGGAGGGAGAGCTGTGAAGGAGGGAGGGATGGGAGGAAGTTGGTTTTGCAATTTATT